>NC_073699.1:44224662-44555149 GCF_023634085.1 Falco cherrug | reverse complement strand
CTAACAGTAGATACTGTCTGGCAGTTAAAACCAATGACATCCAAAAGAAACGCATGAAGAATCTATCAGCTTAAAATAGGACAAACCATCTGGCTCCAAAGAAATAAAAGTACTCTGCTGTGCGTGTTTGTTGGGTTCACAGAATCCTACAACTGGATTAATTTTGTATTTCCTCTCCAATCAGTTTTGATCATCTCTACTTAGCCTGCCGATTGTACAACCCTAATGCAATGTTATATTCCAGGCAGGAGATTTAGTAATATCAAGGCATTACTTTAATTTAAAAAAAGAAAAAGAAGCACCACCAGCATCGCTGGACCTTCCATTACAGATAAATCTTTTAAATAGTTCCTCAAAGCAGACAGAAAATAAGTGGGTTATGACACATGACTATATATATTCAAATTATACATAATCAAATTTTGAGAAAGAATCACATACGCGGAACAATACTACTGCAGATCTAAAGCACTTTCTGTATCGCATACCTTTCACTGTAGGCACTCACCACCGGTACTACATTCAAAGAAGTTTACTAACACTGTATCCATCTCTTGAAATGATGAGGCTAAATGACCCGGTACAATGGTTTTGGTGGCTTTTAGAGCATTGGGAAATATGAAGCGTGCACACACGCACAAACTTGGAAAAGGGAAAGCGGCACTTCATGCATAGTCAAGTAAGCATTAGCAAAGTATGGCATTTACATCAAGTTTGGAACTTCAGATTTTCCACATTTACTGTCTCTGGTGTCATCTTTGCTTGCTGGTCTGCAGTTTGTGGAACCATATAGAATGAGTTGGATTGGAAGGAACCTTTCAAAGACTGTTCGGCCCAACCCCTTGCCCCAGGCAGGGACGTCGCTCTTCCACCCACTCAAAGGCCCTATAAAGCTGCTGCTGCCACTGCTGCAGGCTCTGACAGCAGCAACCACTGATCCAGAAACCGGCACTTGCTCAATGGTGCAAACATGCTCCAATTTTCCTCAGAGAAGCTGCCCGCTAACTGTTGGCCAGCAAAGTTTTGTTGGCTTCAAAACGTTTGCAAGATACAAATGAGCAGGAAAAGAACTAGTGCCTTCTGGTTCAGAAAGGTGCTTTAGGATGTCCTGTTGAATGTGTACACACAGCTGGGAATTGCAGTCTATTAATACTGGAGTACAGCGGAAGGCACGTCTGCTTCTTATTGTACGCAGAACTCAATATATCTTGCTTCCTACTTACAAAAAGATGTTTATTACCTGTAACTGTACAGAGGTGTGTGCTTCACAGCAGCAGTGATTGGTAATAAGCCTCCTTTTCTCATTTACATTGATAGCAAGCATTAGTGAAGATATATGCATTTCATTTCATGGTTCAGAAAGAACAAAGTATATGTATATGTGATAGCAGTGGGTGGTTAATGAAATGGTCTGACAAACATAAGCTAATACATAATCATACTAGAATGTGGACTGGAACACCTGTTCCTGCTTCACAGGCTTACAATTCTTAAAGAAAAGTTACTATTTGCAAGAACTGAAATCACTACTATTTAGACATCAATATGCTCCGAGGAAATTTTAGTCATTTTTTGCAAACACTAAAGGGGGGAATTTTAATGATATCAAATCTCTTTTGCTTGTGTCCTATGAGTAATGAAAACTTCACACATGCATGAAGCTCCAGTAATTATTTTAAACTGCCTTCTGTTGTCCCCCTGAGGAACACGGTGGTATTTGTTTGATGCAGTTTAATTAGTGTCAGGGTAATTAATGCTATGCTATCTACATGAGATCAAAACCCTTTCTTTGTAACACTCTGGTAACTAAGAACTAAGAAAAGGAAGTGGTTTGAAAATGTGAAAGCTTGGCAGGATAGATTCAGAAATGAACCGAATTGCTCAAATATGCATTTATGCACCTGAAATATTAAACACATCCAGCCAAGTCAGCACCTTCAAGTGTGAGATTGGGATCATAACGCATTAGAACAGTGCCGTAAGACAGGAGACCCACTGCCTCCAATGTAAGTGAAATGCTTTTTCTATGGATGTAATCAAATTAAGTGAAACATTCATGGACACCACGCACCTTGTAAGGAGTTTAAATCCTTTAATAATGAAATTATATACTTTTGCACAACCGGATCACCATAGTTATTTATAAGCAGCATGTGGTGCTACCATGTGCTGATATATTTTTCTAAATAAAAGCATCATTTGAGTTTAATGAATGAATGTGATTCTGCTTTAATGCCTGAATAAAATTTGCATTTAATTGAATGTTCAGTCTCCACTTCAAAATAGTGCCCTCTACAAAACGGACCAAGGAGGTACCAGAGTGCAGAAGTTGAGAACACACAGAGAAATGCCAGACACACACACTGAACACACGACATAAATCCTTTTTAACTGTTTCTTTGGTAATAAGGAACTGCGGTATAAATCTTGCAACACACAAACTCAGGCTGATTACAGGCTTAAGGAAATAGCTACAGTTATCTTGACTGGATAAATTATTATATCCTAGAGGTTATTCTGTTTTTTCTGGTAAAGCTTCAGCAGCAAACAGAACAGAAAGAAAGAAGGAATGAAGGAAGGAAGGAAGAAAAGGAAAGGAGAGAAAGAGAAATCAAGAAAAAAAAGCTTCTGATTTTTTTTCTTTGCAACCAAAGAAATTACGGGCTTGCCATAATGCCTTTGACACTATTACTTTGAAGAATAGAAAATATTTTAATTTTAGAGCCATGCACATAGCCTGGAAAACATGTTTTATGCAATAATACAGAGTTTCTGTGAGGCTTCTTCCAGAAAAGGAAACCCTGATTTGAAGACAAAGTGGCTTGGTCTATCACATGCATGTCCTGAGGGTGCAAACAATAAGAGCCCTGTTCAGAAATGGCAAATATTCTGCGAAAAAACACAAGCAGTCGCCCTGCAGCAGTCTGCAGATTGCGTCGGTACCCATCGCCATTAAATTCATGTTTATCTTTATCACAAGAGATTTCACTAGCCTATGCTGGTGGCACAGCAGGGTCTGTGGGTCTCTGCTAAACACTGCTTTTGAGGTCATCCATGACCGAACACCCCTGTGGATCAGCTGACCAGCAAAATATGCTCTTTCCTCTCTCCAGTTCTGCTTCCTGCAACTCGGTTGTTTATCAATTAAAGTGATAAATACAAATGACTTTAAAAAGGCAGGCGATGTAGTAAAGCAACCTGCCAAAAGCCTGCCATAAGAACCGCCCGCAAAGTTCAACAACTGTGAAAGAACTATTAAAAAGGACACACAAACAAGTGACCTTGACTGACAAGCGCACTTCATCCCAGCAATAAACAGCGGCGGGGCTGATAAGTGTTCATTGGCGCAGAGAGTAATTACCTATCTGTCAGCGTTGCTGGTGTGTGCGAAATAGTATAAATGAAACATACATAATGTACAGCAATAATATCGGGCATGCAGAACCTAATGCATTATCATCATTCTCAGGGCTCAGGTTTATGTGGCTGCCACCACTGAGTAAATGCCTTCTAGCCATGATAATTTCATTCTAATCTCTGTTCCATATTATAATTTTCATAGCTAAAAGATACTGAGGAGCAATACGTTTCAATCAAGGGCTAAATAGAACACAACCTGTAACTGGGTATTTTATACACCTATATATATTTTTTTCTTTCAAAAAAAAATTTAGTCAATTTATGAATAGACTGAAATAAGCTGTAAATTTATGGATGACAAACTCTGTCTGTAGCAATGTCACAATGTCTGGAGACAGGCTTTACATATCTTGTACAAGGGATGCCAGCTTTGTCTATCATATCTCACAAAAGAATTCAACCCTCTGGAAGAATAAAGGTTTCTGTGCCCCCTCCTAGCACATTATCAAACAAGGTTAATTTTTACATGAACAAAAGAAAGGTCCTACTGAGTTAAAAATAATAATAAAAAACTTTCAGGCAATGTATGTTATTATGTTAAATGCTGTTTAAAGTGCTATTTTATTACATAACCTTTACAGCTAGACCACCACTGTGGTGAACAAATCCGCCTGCTTCCTCATTAGTATCTACTTTACAGCAAAGCCTTTGTATATTTTGAAATTATTTGGGGAATCTTTATGGAGAGGACAGCGATTTAAAGGCATGCGCAGCCTCCCCTCTCCACCTCGCCAGGAAAAGGGGGAGAGAATAGCACTTGCTGCTTTATCGAATTCATTTGACTGGATTTCGGTATCGGGGGGGAAAAGCGCAGTGGAACGTGTGCCGGAGCTTGCGTGGCAGTGGCAGCCCCCGCCTGACCAACTGTTGCGCCGCTGGCCTCTGGCCACCATGCAGGCAGGGTGTGCAGGCCTAACACATCCGTGCTCAGCGAGCTTCAACATGGGGCTTCAGCCGAATGGGCATGCTCCGCCGGCACCCCAGGGGGAAATGGTGCCCCTGGGAACATTCTGGGGTGCAGGCGACATCCTGGGGCACGACGGTGTGCTGGGAGCCACCCTGTGTGGGGGGGAGGGGAGGGAGGGAGGGGGTGGCCAGCCCAAGCCAAGGGCAGCCTGCTGTGGCCCCCGTCCTCACCGGCTCCCACCCCACCTCCAGAGGGATTTCCACGCACCTACGCTCGCCTCGGCCAGCCCCCACCCGTGCCAGGACTCATTACACTGACACCCTTCCTCATTAGATAAGCCACGCACGTCTGGGAAGATAGGCAAATGTGAAAGCTCAGTGATTACATGAGCAGGGGTGGGAGGTTTGTGCAAACCTTCATTTCAATTTCCATCAGCAGCCTGTCTCATCATTTGCTTTTTTGACCTTCCATCTGTGAGAAACTCAACTCTCTTCCAAGGCTCACCTGGACCCAGCCCTGGTTTGCCCAAATTTCCCCAGCAGTGTCCGTAGCAGCAGGCAGAGCCTCCGCCGGCCTCCTTTGGAAAGCAGCCCGCGTTCGACGACAGATTTCACGAGCAACCCCTCCAACAAACCCAGACGAAGCTTCAAGTGGTACGGAAACCTGAAAGCCGGCATGTTTTGCCTGGCTGGGAGTTTCACTAGAGAAATTTCACATGGCTCTAAATATAACTCAACAGCAATATTTATTTTATTTAAATGTCTCAGAACATTGCATTTGACAGAAGACAACAGACTGGAAAATTGCTTATACAAAATGCAAGAGGTAGTTGCAGTATTTTCTGGCACGTGGCACTGCTCTGCACTTCACTGACACCCGTATGGCTGCAGCCGCCCCTTGCCCTGTCCCAGCACCCTCCCGCTCTCTGCTTTCTGACGTGAGGCCTTAGATGATCATATTTCCAACAATTATCCAAGACCCAGGAAATGGGCAGACACAGGGCAGCATTTTGGCTGCTGAAAGTTCTATTTTTACTATATGCCAATGGCTGGAAGTCAGTAGGGTGAAACTTTCTGCTCAGGTCAGAGTTGGATCCAAGGATGGACATAGCAAAAATATGTGACGAACTCAGCCCATAAGCAGGATGCTGGTGACCTGCATTATAAATTTAATGTTTCCAATACCAAAACATTACACATTTTTTGTGATGTTAAAAACAGAACAAAGATACCCAAGGCAGGTTTCTGTGTCTACCTCACAGGATTAAAAGCGTAGCCCAGAAACCTATTAAGCTACTACTCCTGGATTTACAGCCAGGATGAGTTTTAGAGGAACAGGAATTTAGAAACAAAGGGCTTTTTCTGTCTGTTTTCAAAAAATGAAACAGCCTCTTGAAGAGGGGGAGGGAGTAATAATGGGAGGCTTTTTTCTCTGAGAAATGAGATGACAATGAAAATGATTTTTAGTCCAGCTCAGCATGCTGGAGCGAGCAAAACAAACCCGGAGCTATTCCATCCCACTTGCATCAGTTTGCTAAGCTGAACCGGCATCCTAACTGGAATACAACCCCCTGCTTTGTGATGCTCGCCGACATCCAGACGGTACACAAAATTTAGTGCCTTGCTCCCGAGTACCACTTGCAGGTGTGATAAAAAGGAAATACAGCATGCTTAAAGGCAGCAAGAGGCAGGGTCCCCAGGAGCCATCACCCCAGCAGAAGCCTCCTCTTTGCAGATTGTGCATCAACCCCATGAACAGCCAAATCATTCAGAAAGCAAAAACATCCAGGGCTCAATACATCCTGTCCCAGGCTGCTGGGGACTCTCCCCCCAACTGTTCTCCAGTCCTCCTTTGTTTCTTTTTCAATCCTGCTAGATAGGGCACTGTTCGAACGTGATGTGCATACCCCTGTAATAGCGGGTGCCTAAAGGATAAAAAGCTTATTACGCTTTCAGCTAAAGTTGTTAATCCCCTAACAAGCTGAAACAGAATGTGCTGTAGTCTCAGAGGCCGAGGGTTGGACAGGCAATCATCACCTATGTAGGAAGTTGTTGCTACAATGGCAAGCAGCACGGTTCCTTTTGACTTTCTGAGAATACAAAGGAAACAAACTCCAGGAACGACACTTTAAATCTCAAATTAGAGGTGTGTTGCTTTACCAAGCATAAAGTTAGGAAGCATCAGAATTAAAGCTACCCTCAGTTGCTGTATACCATTTTATACGTTACCAGCCAGTCATCTGCTGCAGGCTTGTGTATGTTCTCTTCTTCCACAGCCTTGGTGTATCATAAGGATAGTTTTCAGGAAGCAAATGAAGACTATGTAGTAAATGAGGCTGTTTTCAGAAAGGCTCCTGCCTCTAAACGGCTCTCAGGGTCAGAGATCTTTCCAGCAAGAGAGAGGGAAATTAAATGGTTTTAGGGAACTGGAGAGAAGCACTGGTGTGGTCAAGGGAAAGGAACAGCAAACCAAAACCTGTCCTGCGCCCCCCGCTCTCCCAGACTTCTAATGTCACATGTAGCAAGGCCTTGAAATTAACATTTTGACAGACGTCTTTAACACGTGTCTCATTCTTTGGATGCAGAATTTGTGGTACCTGGAGCCTGAACTTAAGCAGGCTTGAGGCACTTACAGCTGGCGTAGGTCTAAAAGGGTTTGGAGATGCAGTACGTCTAGCGGTAAAACAACACGGCTTGCAGACGAGGTGGAGGGCTAGGAATTAGTTAGAAGATGTTATGCTGTCATCTTTGCTCCATCAGCAGTTCACCACACAGAAGTGAGTTGCCCGAAACTATCTCAGTTTCCCCATCTGTAAAACAGAACTAATAACAATCTTATATCTCCCAAAGGAATCATAAGGATTAATTAAATTCACATTTAATGGTCTCTAAAATCCTCTACTGAAAAGTACGAAAAACCCCAGCTAAGTCTGGGTTGGTTTCAGTTGCTAATGCAGTGAGGCACGTTTCCAAGAAGTTCTTAAACCATCCTCACCTCCTCAATCACGAACCAACCAATCACCTGAAGAACAAGATATCAGTGGCTATTATGTGGCAATAAAAAACTCATTATTGCTTATAGCATTGGATCTAACCTTCAGGACTACCTGTCTTGAAAAGAGCCAGGAGGCCTTGGGAGGCTCACAGTGCCCTTAGACCTGTTAGCTCTGCTGAGCCCTGCAAGTTCTCAACATGGCGTGAAAGGGGAGGCACCACACGTGAGCGGATGGTGTACTTTAGAGACTACAACTTGAAAGCCCAGAAAGCTAAAACTGTAAAGGTACTCTGCCCTCTATCCTTATTGGAAAAGAATGCCAGGAGTTACGTTATTCTGGTGCTTTATATTTAAGATAGAATAGTCAAACTGTGGGGGTTTTAACCCTGGTAAAAATAAATGTTCCTAGCTGGCCTGTTCCCCAACCCTAACATGTGAAAAAACAAGGAAATGCAATGGAGGAGTCTGTTAGCCTTTGATGTTCCTTTTCCCAATACATGGCCCAAGCGGAAAATATGACTCTTTGTTAAAGTAATGCAGTACATTAGTAGCTTCCCCCAAGCCTAATGATGCCAGGATACTACTGTTTTTATTTAATAATTAATACATTCTTCAACTATTAGTATTGCAGAAGCAAACAAAAGTTCAATTAAAATTTGAAATCCCTTGTAGTAGGTGCCTTCATACCTGCCTCTCATGTCCTTTTGTGTTACCGTCAAACACTGAATTTCCCCCAGTATAAATTTTTCTCTTGGAAACCACTGGCATCCTCCTTCCTAAACAGCCTTGTCAGAGAGTGGACTAAGGCAAATTACATTGAAGCCAAGAATATGCCTATTCTGGCTATATACTTATTTAAAGTCAAGGACATTTTAAAGAGCAGCTCCGAGCTACTGTAGAGATGCCAGCCTATGATATCTTGTGAAGTATGTCTGTGGAGTAAATAAAAATAATAATAAAAATCCAACATGTAAATTATCTGTAATCAGAGACATTACCCATTACACAACAACCCTGAAAACCCTAGCTGTTAGTCTGAAAATAAAATACAATACACTACAATTAAAATGCTCTAATATGCATTATCCTTCCCCAGAGATTAATTATTTAAGAAATTACAAATCGGTATTTTTTTCACTAGGTGCTTCATACAGATACTTGAATAGTTCCTTCTACTCAAGTAAACTGAATTACTCCAATGAGCAAGAGTGGCAAAATTTGGGCTTTTATTAACAAATATCTATGCTTCTCTAATTCTCTAAAAGGTCCTTTTCTTGTCCATAAAGGCTGGTTTATGCAGCTTCAACAACGGTAAGAATTCCTGACTGACTAGTGAGATGTTATTTTTCTTCCAGGAGAAAACGATTAATAAAATATTGCCTCAGCAATGTGAGATGATAATACATTTCTAAAATAAAATAAATACATAAAATAATATTTATTTCACACAGTTAGAGATACCTACTGAAAGTCATATCTCATCTTGTCCAGGATATAGGTGTTCTGTCACCTATACCATGTACCAGATCGTAATTGCAACAATGAAAAATACCAGAGCTTTTCTCCCAACTTTTATGTAACATTATTCAGATCTTTGTAACTTTCTGATAGAAGAAGACTGTATGCCACAACCAAACATATACACAAAATGTCTGAGTTATGAAGCATGAGAAAAACATAAACATGGAACTGTTTCATTTTTATTAATTTATGACATGGTAGCATTTGAATGTATGTTTTATGGTTGGATTTTTGAAAAAGGCCTCACACAACGTCTCATTTCACATCCACATTTTAACAGTGTTAAATTCAAATCTGCACCCATAGTATGCGGAGAAGTAGGGTTATCTTATCAATATAGCTGGCTGTGCTTTCAGAGCATATGTTGTACTGAACATCCAAATGACATTAGCTACATCCAAATCTAGCTATTATGTGAAAGGGAAAGATTAAGGGTTTAAGGTTTTTAAAAACAGACATTTCCCTTCTTTAGTATTTTTATTATTAAAAAAGACTATGTGTACACACATACAGACATGAAGTCTTATATAAATAAGAGACTAAAGAGCTTCCATATTCCTGTAAGAATGCCCATACTAAAACAGTTGCATTCATTTCAATAGCTGTGTTTTGAAATATTTTAATTCAGTCAGGACAAAGCTCTTCTTATAAAAATGAATGTTGAAAATGTACCGGTTTTGTAAATTTACAAAGCAAAAATCCCACACTCTTAAATTGAATATAATGGAAATGCTTTCCAACTGAAGAGAGGCATACACAAGAAACCATGGCCGTGCCCTAGTAAAGATATTGTTTAAATCACTCATTTTTTATCAGCCTGCAGCTTGGCATGGGTTTGAACCCAGTGGCTGGAGGTGAAAGATCTCTGTACTAATTTACTGCACCACTGAAATGCATTCTAATCCCTTCTGTGACTCCAAATTAATTTAAATCTGGTTTTGTAATTTTTTTCTTTTACATCCTAACATATTCAACAACAACTTTTACTAACACTGAAGATTTCTGCTCTTTCTTTTTTTCTCTGTAAGTAAAAAGAATCTGAATGGATATCAACATCACTCATGTTCCCGAGATAGCAACACATTTCATCCTCTGTATCTGAATCTAATGCAGCGCAGTAGTTCACATCTACAGTCATGCAGGTTACCAGGAGCAGTTTGCACTTACTCCCTGTTTTCAAAACCTTTGAGAGACTTGCACAGCATTCATAGAAGGCAGCCTCCTCTCCTTTAAATGTCATCCATTCCCGACAGCTCTGCTCCTCAGGAACTCTGAATCCTGAAGGATGACTTTTGTGCTTTCAGAAGAAGCCTCCTTCAGTACCTGGCTTCCTCCACAACAAGCCTAATACACAACCTGTTAGCATTCACACTAAGGGGAAAAAACAAACTGGATCCTACCCCTTTAGGAAGAACTATCAGGGTAATTTTTCCTTAAAATGCAAACCTTTTTATGTTTTCCTTTTCTTTACAAAAGTACATATCTCTCTATAAATAAATATGTATATATAATCTCTCTTTCTCAATATCTATGTATATAGTATATATGTATAAACAATGAGTTTTAATACTGTAGTCTTGGGCACTGTATGGAAATATGGAGGAATACTTGTGATTTCTGTTTCTCCTTGAGCTTTATGATGATTTCTGATGACAACCTACCTTGTGCTAAGTTCCAATAAATCATTATATCAGTCCAAGAAGTTCCTAACTTTGTCATTACAACCACCAGAAGAAACAGCCTGAAGACTGCCATGGATTTACAACAAACATTTCATATGGTCTGCCTTCAATATACCTTTTTCCAACTGTGGTCCATTTTGGTATCAGATTTTATTTTATTGTTGCATGGGAAGATGACTGAATTCAGTTGGGGATATCCTGGCCACGCTGAAGTCAAAAGGAACGCCTCCAAAAAGCATGCAAGCTCTTAGCTTCCAGGCCATCTTGAGGACAAACGGCAGTGGAAACGAGATGTTATTGCACAAAGGCCAGAGGCACCTGAGATGACAGTCTCCTTGGATCTTCAGTTTAATCTGCAGTCACTCCTCTAAGCAAGCAAACCCCCGCAGCACTGGAGAAGGGCAATTTGAGTCCAGGGGGCTGTGGCTAAACATCTGGACCTGGAGAGAAACTGGGAATTCCACACTGCTTGGGACTAACCTCCCTCTGCAACGGCAGAAGGTAAGAGATTTCTTATTCACTGGGTCACCCAGTTAGCAGAAATGAAAAGAGTGGTATTTGTGAGTTAAGGCAGGATGGGCTGGGTCACCAGTGATGCTCTGCCGATTTACGCTGCCTATTATCGAAGGAGCTCCACTAACTTTCAGCAGCAGAGGTCCTGTCCTATTTATCGAAAAGCTTTCGGCATCTGAATTTTGTGCACATTTATCTCAACTGCACTTCCACCTGACTGTGTAAATGGGCCTAAGGCAATCTCTTTACATGTACATTTATTCAATGCGTATGCCTTATACAAAATGCACACAGCAGCAGAGAGGTGACAGACATGTTAAAGCTCCTCCTCTTATTAAGTCTCCCCAAAAAGTAATCAAGCCATTAATGGTTAAAAAAATATAGCACATTCATTAGATTTAGGAAATATAAAAGCTTTGCAGGTAATATGCAGCTCCTCTTTTTTCTTACCGTATCTTGAAAATCCCCTCCTCCCCAGACTTCATCACTTGCAGCACAAAATTATGATGACACAGTGAAGACCATCATCATCATCATCATCCTGATTTAGGTAAAAACCATGTTTATCATATCCAACAGCACACTGCTGAGGTCCTTCTGATAAAAAAAGAAATTAGGCCTCCACACAGGGAATACAGTGCCTGTCTAATCTTTCTTCTTCTGTTACTGTGTCAAGAGGCAGATCTTTCCAAAATACAGATCCTCATTGGACTCAAAGCTATTGCAGGAAGCTTTAAAATTAGATATATGGGCCATTCTGCTCAGCTCCTCTGAAGTCTTTAGGGCCTTGTGTGCCTGCCAGATTACAATTTGCCTCTGGCAGAGGCCACTATTTTTTGAGTCAAAACTAAAATCTGTGTATAAGAAACTAAGAACTCATTTTCTAGGTAACTATTCTGATGATGCCTATTTTGTCAAACAAAGTCTGAAGTATCAATTAGAAATAAAATTATAAAAAAATATCCAGCCATCAATTAATGAATTAGGGCTTTCTCTTTGCTATCCATATGAGGTTGTTTAAGAAGTCAACTTTAAATTCAGTCAATTAAGAACATGATTTAAAAGCAGCTTCAGGGGCCAGACCTACCCCCAAGCCAATTTACCAACTTTGTGGCTTTGCAATCAGATTTGTGCATTTTTGTTGAAAAAAAAACAAAACCAAACCAACCTTCCTTCTCTGTCAAAGGCACAAACAAACAAATGTCAAATCTGAATAATGTTGCACTGGCTTCAACAGGCTTTGGATCCCTTCTCACCATTTCCTTCAGGGAAACAGTGTAACAGTTTGTAAACAAAGTACTACAAAACATAAGTAAATGGAGAAAAAAATATTTTCCTTTTTTTTTCAAGACAGTAAACTGCCTTGGAATTATAACAAAAATGCAGCTTAAACTGCTTGTGTCCTTTATTTTTGTGTTTAATAGTCCTGAATGTTTATGGAAGGTTTTAGCTAGGGATGCTCTTACTTTATATTCTCAGAATGAATTATTCTGACTTTGACATTTAGAGGAATTTAAAAGTTACTGCTTGCAAGTAAAACTATAAAAAAGACAAGAAATAAACAATACTATTAGAGGTAATCAGTAGAACAAACTCGTTGTACGTTTTTGGAGCTATGTCTATAACCTAAATCATTAACCCATTGCATTAGGCAATGCACAAAGCCAAAGCAAATGAAGAAGGCACTTTCTTCCTCAAAGATCTTACTTTAGACAATAGGCAACAGCTGTTTAAAGGCAGAAGGAAATGGCAAAAGCATTCAGTTAACATCAGTTAGCAGTCATCTTGGCACATAAGCAGACAAACCATTTCTTGTGTCGTCAGAAGGAAATGCACACTCTGACAGTTGTTTCTCAAGGGCAATATCCTCAATATCCTTGAAGATGAACTGGCATTCTGGGCTGATAAGGAAGGCTATGTAAACACTTGGATACTGTACGAAAGGTTAGTTCAATCAGTAAGATGAGAGACCATGAGAGACTGCAAGAATGAGACCAAGCATGTTGCATTTGATGGATTCATCACTAGTGGTCACATGCTGAGGTGCAATAACGGAGTCATAAGAAAGCAGGGAACTGAACAAGCATGTGAGATATACAGACGGACAAGAAAGGTGGTCTCTTAAAGACGTTACGCAAAATAATCTGTAAGATTTGGCATAGTCTGGCTAGAAGACGCGAGTAGATGATAATGATGTCTGTACCACATGCCCAATTCACAGGAAGACTGGTGGCAGGGACTACAGCAATAGGGAAAAGGCCAAGAACAGTGGGTGCTGGAAGGAAGGTTGGAAGAATGTAAAGCTGCTTCTTATAATGAGGGGAGAAATCAGAGAACGAGGCACACCTATTAAAATCAAGTGTGTGCATATTTATGCCTTTAAATAAACCAGTTCAACTCTACTACTGGTGTTTAGGGAGTTAGGAGCTGTATTTGCCTGCATAACCTAGATGATTATCTAGTGCAAATTTTTGGAAAAGATAACTCTTTAGTGTCAAAAAGATTGGCTGTTCATCATATGACCAGTAATAAATGTTGAAGCACTAAGTACTTACTGTATGGCATGCAACCTTGTAGTGAACTTAAGAAAACCAAATCCAAACTTTCCTCATCAAGGATAACAACTATCAGTCAGAGATGGAACAATACTCTCCAGAAGCCAGTATTACCTGGGAAATTATGAAAGTGCTATTTGAAATGTTCATTCTGGACCTGCAAAGGTGAGTGACTTGGGTTCAGGAATTAGCCATAGTTTCCTCAAGTTCTGAGGACAAATTATTATAAACATAAACCAAAGAAATGTTTCTTTCAACCTTCTTAGATAGCTGCTCAAGCTGTAATTGAACATCAACTAATACCTGAGTTGTTAATGCTCTGACCAAAGGAGACCTCCAAATTGCAAAAATTAAAAAAGGAGAAACAGAGACTACATTGCTCAAGGGTCAAAATTCTGTATCCAGATAGACTAAGCACATTGCATGTCTTGACTTCATTAATTTCATGGAAAACCTGTACAAGTCAGTCCACCCTGAGAAATGAGCCCCATGGTCACTAATTAACCCCTTCAGTGGCTGTTCCACTACTCACGATTCCTTCCTAATCTCTACTAAATTGACCTAGCTTTACAGTTTATGAACAACTGCCAGGTAATTTGTTTGCTTCTAGGTCTTAGTAGACTTGATTTTTTTTCCCAAGCTTTTATCAACAAACATTAAACAGCTGTTGACATATTCTGCATGAAAATACAAGTTTTTGCAAGATGCTTCCTAATGTACATAATACCACACCCATGTTTTGCATCCAAGGGATCAGACAAGGGACAGTTTCTAATCTGGGCCCAGTTTCTGAACCACCTAGATGATGTCCTGTCTTTACCAGCTATAATCCGTGTCAGAGTAGAAGAGACAATATACAGCCAAGTGGATGCAATGACCATGTGGGGTATGCTCTGACTTAAGTTAGAACACAATATATCAGATAAAGAGAAATTATTATGATTACAGGAGTAGAAACAACCCCGATATTTATACTAACAGTGTCCATTTCAATTCTGCTTTAGTTCCTCCCAGTTACTGGGGCTTTGAGCAACCTGGTCTAGTAGAGGGTGTCCCTGCCCATGGCAGGCGTGTTGGAACTAGATGATCTTTAAGGTCCCTTCCAAACCAAACCATTCTATGATTATCACGTTCATTCTGAAATTTCCTGATCTTGATTTCTGTTTGAACATACTTTTTAAGGAAAGCTTGAGCATCAACAGCTCAGTCATCCATGAGAAGTGAAATAAAGTCTTGCCATAATGAAAAAAAATCATTGCATCCCTGCTTTAAATAGCTCCCTAGTCAAGATGGCCACAGTTGGAGAGCCAGCATTTGGCAAGAAAATTTATCTCAGTGGGAAGATATCTTGGCTTGTTTGAAGGAAAACTTGCTTTGATTTGGTACCTTCTCTTCAGTACATACTGAAAGTTCACGATACAAGGTCTGCTGGAGTGAAATCTTGTCACCGACTTGTTTGGTTTTGTACCAAGCCCCAGTAACTAAAGAGCTATTTGGTACATAAGCCCACTTCAGTACTCCCAAATGTGCACTGAAAAGCATGGGGAAGTCAGTGTTGTGAAATGGCAGGAATACCAAAGGTTGAAGAAAAAGCTCCTACAGTTCTCAGAACCTAAGCAGAAGTATTCCTGTCACCTTCCATGATCTGAAGAAGTTGTAACAGCTGAAAGAATGGCTCCATGGATGTTTGGCTGCACCAATTGCTTGCATCTTAAGTATTATCTTACCTACTGCCAAATGGATTTACTTCAACATCTCAGGAAACATCTGCCCAATAATGAGCAAAGACCTACCGATCCCCCCTCCCCTATTTTTATGTGTGTGGTTTTGCTGCTATTGAAATAAAAAAAAGCAAACCCATATAATCAATTTCAACTCAGTCAGATCCTGTACACTCAATTTTGGAAACTTTTAAAACCAAAGCTGTAGTACCTTGAAAGCACAGGCTCCAAGAGAAAAAGCTGATATATCTTAAATGATAGTGTGACTATCACATTTTGGACACCCTGGAGTTTTCTAAGCCTCAAACTTCTCTATGCCTTTGGGCTTTGTCCTCTTACATATCAGCCATACAACTGTTGCATCTGAATTGATAAGGAATGGTTATGATTCTACATACAAATCCACTTACACTTCTACTTAAAGCTCTGCTACCCAGACCTCTGTATGTGCGCTGCAATTCTGCTGTAAGAAGAAAACAAACAGAGCAACTGTAACAGTGCTGCACAGTGTTGGGGCATGAGTCGCAGAACTGGAAGGGTGGCAGGAGCCAAGAGAAAACTGCCCTCCTGATACCAATCACTTCACCTGTCAGTCTCTGAAATGAGCCACTGCTTAGATGAAATTAGGGCTTAAAAGGATGTTAACAGCCTTGTTTGTTTCTGGAAGACAAACAGTGTAACTCCTTCTAATATTGTTTCATTATTCCTCATCAAAGCAGCTTCACTTTTCAGACAGAAAACTTGACAGGCAGGTTGTGCTGCCTATAATCATGATTTTTACAGAGGAACTAAGACCTTCTTTTAGTGGAAGCACTCCTCCAAAGAAGAAAACGTGGGAGAGGTGGGATTTGCCCTGAAATTTGAGGAATAACTCATTTTCATCACTGGATCACTGGATGTGTCTGCTTATCCTAATCTTATACCCTTTTTCTGTCTTTGGTCTCCTTATAACATGCTCTACCCTTTCCTCCCTTAGACCTGTCAGTCTGCCAAAGAGTTGCTTTGAGGTAAAAATTCACCAAGCTATTCTTTCCAGGACAATATGTTTCTACTTCCCCCCAGTATATTAATAGAACTAACTGCAAATTACACCTTAACAAGCATTCTAAATAAGAGGTGTACTGACAAATCTTTTAGTAGCATAAAAACATTTGGGTCCAATAGAGTATAAATCAGCAAGTTTTTTGCAATCTGGATATCAGTAGAGAAACCAAGCTGCCATGCCCAGGAGTACTTCCCTTACAATTAACTTAACGCTGGAATGGCGCTGCCATTTTTTAATGGTAAAAACATTTTCTAAATGTTATGATGTATTAGTATTTGTTTCCGAAATATCTTGCAATGAAATCCAGACCCCAGTAGAAACTGTTATTTTTACAAAACACACCTTACAGGTGGGTGGGAAGGGATAGAGCAGAATGTACTTCTTCCCTTGTCAGCAGTGTACTAAAACCAGTAACAGGCAGGCACTGGAGCTAAGCTCCATCCTAACAGGCTATCCACCCAGCCAGTATCAACAGTTTGAATGGAATACACAAATGTGGAGTTCAGGACATAAACACACATTGGTCTCCTAAACAGGCACTATACAAATCCAAACATGATCATACAAACCAGAAATTACCACCATAAAGGGCAATTTCAAATATACACCCTTGACTTCCAGTTACACAGTAACAAGATGCTCAGAAACCAGGCTTATAAACGCAGCTAAAGCCTAAGACCTGCAAACACTGGATGGAATTCCCACTTCACTGATGACAAAACTGAGCACCTATCTAGTTAGAAACGCACCTACATCTTCACACTGAAGAACTCCAAAAATGCAGTTTTCCTGAAAACATCTGTGTTAAAAATCTGTGGGTCTCCGAACGGAGGAGTATCTCAGGTGGGACGCACCAAAGGCACTGGGCACACCTGCAAAGTGGCCTCTGCCGAGGGAAGCAGGGGACAGGAGGAGTTGGGGTGGGTGAGCAGGACCTGGAGCAGCTCCATCGTTACTCAGTGGTTCTCCATTTCCCTCGTACATGCATGCACGAACAGGGACAACGACCAGCCTCATCCGGCAGGGAAACAAGGCCCGTTGGGAACATTTATATCACGGCTTCAAACAAAGCCTGCAGACGCAGCCTGCCACAGGAAGGGTTTACTGTTCATACCACAGCCTGTCATTGTAAGTGACTGTACAGATACTGCATAGCGATAAATTAACTAAAAGACAATCACCCATGCTTAGTCTGCTTAATTTCAGAGACACATTATCATGGCTGTAAAATGCTTTCTGAGCATAAAGCTCAGAACTGGTCTGTGCCTTAAGGCACTTCTGCTCTGCTTGAGCCCTACCTACCTACGACACCAAAATGTATTTTGTGACAGTCCAGATCAGTTAATATTTCTGTGCTGGTCACTCCCTGATTTTAAGGCTGATGGCATTGCATTTCCAGTTCTTTTTAATGAAGAGTCAGAACTGTGATGAAATGAAAAACTGTTGGCGTTATCTTCTATAAATATTATGAGAGCAGCTGTTTGACTGCCCAGGTTTGCTCAGACACCTGCTTATCTGCATGAGTTTGCTCAGAATCAAAGCAACTATAAAAGCAAATATGTAAAGGAAAAGTTAAAAAAGTAATGACAGCTTACAGGTACACAGCTTCAGAGAAGACAAAAGTATCCATAGTTGATTTTCAAGCTACAATCCTCCCAAGATCAAGCCTGCGATGGGACAGAAACTTGACGTCTTCAAAGACTTGAGAAGGGACAGGGCTTTTTCTAGACATGCCAGAAAAATCAGAGGGTATGTCAGTGAAACAGCCAACAACTTGGAAAAACTGAGAACCAGAAAGCAGGAGTATGTTGTGGGCTGAACAGGCTCCTCCTTCCAACTCAGACATGAGAATTAAACTGGACCCATCTGAATTACACCATAGAGATCACATTTAGGTAAATGAACATATGTATTTTTATATATACTATTTTTTTGCTATTGTGAACCTTTGGTCCAGTGTGCTTGTTAGTTTTGGAAATAAATATTTTTTGCTCTGAAATAGTAGTTTTGAGTAACTTCAATCAGCTGCTTCCAAAGGAAATGTCTGGATGGTCCCATAGCACTGGGTCTGCTGACACTGTCAGGAGTCTGTAAGAAGAGTAATATAATGTAGGTCTTAATTTGAGAAATGTCATTGCAGCTAGCAATTCTCCGTAATAATTAATATCTACAGCATGCCCTCACAGATGAGGAGGCTAAAATATTAACACAGATTTGAAAAAAAAAAAAAAAAAAAAGACATTCTACTTTATGTTCATAGATTAAAGTAAAATATACATCATTAGTACTGGAAGCTAACTTGATGTGCAGTTTGGAAGTCTGTGAAGAATATAACCCGTTAAGACTATGCCATAGACTAAAGTATTAATGACTGACTTCTGCTAAAGGAATTCTTTAAGTGTACACTAACTCCAGACTGCACCAGCAGAATTACACACTTAAAAGAATGGAGTTTTCCATGACTCCTGCCTACCAAAATTTTGATTGAAATCAAAGTGGCAGCACTGAGAACACAGGGTTGACATAACAAATGCCATAGCCAATTTGAACAATTATGAGCCCAAATCTGCCATCATTTACATATACATGTGATTCCAGCTGGTGAGCTCAAATTATGTATGCACAACCAACAGAGAATACTTTTTTATATATCTGTAAGTTTCACCACAAAAAATATAATGTAAATTCAAGCAATAGCATTTAAACACAACAAACTGTGCTATAAGGAATATGCTGAAAACCACCTGGTTCCATGTATTTCTCCTAAACACTGGAAGAGTTTGATAATGATGTGTAGTTTTGCATATAAACTTGCACTGTAAATACAAAAAGAATGCAAAAGGATGCACTAAGGATGTAAAATGTAGCAACAAGTCAACTTTTTTTTATACCTCAGCTTGTTGTATTGCGGTTTGCGCTGCTCTCCTCTGTGGGTATGCAGCTCAAACTGATGACAGCAAGGCTTCCCAAACGGGAGCATGACTTGTGCAAGTCTCTCCAGTGTCCAAAACAGAACAAAATAATTTCTGAATATGACTGATTCAGTCTGGAATCTGAAACAATCAGAGATGAAGATGATCACACTGTGCTTCTCCTTCCAAGTGCGAGATGGAGGAAGTTGTGTTTACACACTTGCTCAGGCAAGCTTTACCTGTATGAGGTCTGACAGTCCAGCAATAGAGCTTGAGCAGCAAGGCAGCTTCTGGTGGGTCTGCCTACACCACCATAGCTCTCTACAGCCACAGAAATATCTACCACACCTGTAATAGCCACCATGACGACTGCATCATCAGTGCATAATTTTAGCAGCCTAGACAGCACATAAAATGAGATGACACAGTCCTCCAAATGCCAGGAGTTTTCAAAGTGTAATCCCTGAATCTTTGAGAATCAATGGGTTGCATCTCAGATGTCTGCAAAGGTTAACTGAGAAAAGCAAGTCTCTTGCAACCAGGAGAGGTCTGCACCTCCACAGGAAAAAGACAATAAATGACCACAGATCAAATACTTTGAAAGCATCTAACTTGCTCCATTTCAGCGGGGTGAAGGCACTAAGAAAAAGTGGTCTCTTGGAATCTACATGACAATAAGTCAGGGAAGTTTGCTGCTCTGCTTCCAGTAGCATTTCTTTCACCCATTCCTCTCTGGGAAGAGTTGATAACGCTGTCTATGGTTCATCTACAAGTGCTTTCCACTAACTTAGCTGAGAGATCACAACTTTTTCAAAATGGAATTTCTAAACTCATGAAAAAGCCAGATCTAAAGAACATTCATATAATCTGTGGTTTAACACTTGGATACTACTTTAAGACACTACAATTAATTATATTTTTCTTTATTCATGTTTTCCTTTACATGCTTCTTCAATAGTATTACAATATTGTTTTGTAAAAAGACCTATTCTTAATTGAAAAAACCTTGTGAAAAGGGAGCATCTTTTACTAATAAGAGCATATAGTTTGAAGCTATCTTTTCATTAAAATCATAAAGGCCAACTGCAGTATTTCCCCTAAAATGGATCGCTGCATTTCTATGTTTCATTGTGAAAAAGTATAAAATAGCCGAAAGAGTGTAACATATGCCTATCGGCAAAACCAAGGCATACATAACCTGAGACTTTCTGAGATCAGTGTGCATGTCTAGCAAGATAAACCAGGTGCAATACAGTATTCTTCCATTTATGTTACAACCTTCTTTTATTACGTTCACTGAACACTGAGTGTTTCAGCAGCAAAGACTTGCAATACCACCAGTTTGCATTTGCTAATCAGCTTTTTCCCAAGAAATGGACAAAACAAGTCATGACCAAAAAATGACCATCCATCTCATGGGGAAGGGCTGAAGCAGAAACATAGCATGTAAAATGGCATAACAATATGCGACTCTGACTTGCTATGCTACAGCATACCACTTGCTCTTTTGCTAGCATACCTAAAAACATATATTGAGAACAAATGGTGCATTTGACCTTACTGACAGTAGCACCGGAGGGAATCCTGTGTTGTTTCAGAGCTGGTAAACCTGTATATATCATAACTGCAGTGCAATTTGTCCTTATTTTTCTTAAAAAACAACCACCCCAAACCTCCCCAAACCCCGTACGACATAAAAACAAGTCCTTTTTTTCATAGCACTGGTATTTTAAAACGCTATGTGTTAGTACATATACATTGACACTTTCTGGAAAGGAAATAAGGACTCGCTTGACACCGTGAGGGTAAATTAAGTTTATGCATGTGTAAATAAAACCCACAAAATACTATGTTTATGGTGTGATATGATAAATGAAATCAACCTTTCATGATTCATGATGAATAAATTTACTGAATTACATTTTTTTACCTTATGAGCACACGTATTAACCCATGTAAAGAAAATGATTCCTTGGCACTATACTTGGAAGAGAAAACTCAAAAGGGCCCGCCCCTGTAACCAAATAACATCTAAAGCGGTGCACACTGGGGCAAGGGTAGGGAGGTTAAACAGCAGCAAGGGGCAGATAGAGATGAGACTGAAAGATTTCCACCCCTTTGAGTCAACAAGGGAGTGTTCCAGCTGACATATGCAGCCTCTGCTTGCCCTTTGTCATGTCTGTGTTTCACCTCAAAAACTGTCAGTGACTTGTCAGAATCAATCAGAAAAGCTAATGCAATTCTGCAATGATGTACAAGTTTGGACAGCATGACATCAAATTTCTGGTAGTGTGTGTCAAGTACCATATGAAAACAGATGTCCTCATTACTCCACTGCTTTGGTACAAAAGAGTACATCTTACCTTTTTGACCCGTATCTGGCAATTGAGGGATTATAATAAAGGACAGCAAGCTATACAGCCTCTAGCCAGTACTTCTATCATATACATCGAATTCTAACGCTCCTTATCTTCCAGCAAAATAAGTTTACTTTATCAAGTACAGTTTTCCTACTGGATGCTGCTTTATGTTCCAAAGACTTGGAAGTCAGACTGTCAGTGCTCTGCTGAACAGAGACGACCCACCATCTTGCTTAATGTAACAGGGGTTGCCAGAGCTTGAGTCATTAACTGCTACAGCTTGACCAGGAACGCCAAAGCCTGTTACTGAGCAGTTGTGCAGCTCCTGGATAGAGCCTGAGCGTTAAGCACGACAAGTGACCCGCGATGCAGTCTCACCAAGGGGTTTCATACATATCAGTCCTTTCCTACAGACAAAATGCTTGCTCCTAATACATTCCATGGTCCTCAGGTGCCACAACTGCAGGTGATGCATGGAGAAGGACCTACGGCTGCCAATCTATCTGAAATACAGCCAGTATTTTAACTGCACATTTTATTTCATTATATTAAATGATGAACAGCACTCTTCCAACAAACTTCCCTTTCACTAAACCAGGGCATACAAAACCAAACTAGTCTTCTCTAGCTACATCTCTCCTCTTTGACACCATCACCAAAGCTCTACTGATGCTATGTAAGAGAAGAGAGAATTTTCTGGGGGAAGGTAGTAAGAGTTAGGGTGCCAGCTGACTCTAACTGCTCAGGAGTCTTTCGCCCAACGTGTAATTGCTGAAACTGGTGAAATCCCCAGGTGAACTAGTCCATCCAAGGCAAAATACAGATAACCATGCTTTGGGACATCCTTGTGGGAACAACAGGCAGATTGTCTAATTCCATTAGTAGAGGAATTAAGGCAACTCTATAACCTGAGGTGTATTAGCAACTAAAAGAGGCCTGATACAAAACCGATTTAAATGTAAAAAGAATAAATTCCTACCACATGTAAGTAGAGTGAGAGGAATAATTTTATCTCATGAGGGAAATGCAAGCACCCCTCCCTGTGCCAGGTAATACCTAGGAACAGACTCATAATTAGATGCCTTAGGAAGAAGTGCTGCTCTCCCTGCTCAGAGCACACTCTGGAATCTGAATCTTCCTAGAGAATTCCCTTTGTGCTAACAGGGAACGGCAAAGTGAGTCTCTGAATTACTTTGTTAGTTGTGCCTCTTCCTGTCACTGGGCTTTTTGAGGTGTACAGCCTGCTGCTATTTAGGTTGTCTATACAGCCACAAGCCCTCTCTGGGAAAGAGCTGGCAGTGAAGCTTCTGTGTAAGGATAGGCACTGGCAAGGGAATGAATCTCATCTGCAAGAGCTCGTATTATATCCCCCAGCAAGGAGATTTGCTTGCACAAAGCCATGTGGCATAGCATAATACAATAATATCTGGAGTTTTGTATCACTATTCCTGTTCAAATCTCTAAGCGTGTTACAAAAAGAGAAGCAGGAACCAGTAAGAAGATCTCGTTCATGGGAATATATGATCCCTGCTTTAATAACAGGCTATGCTACCACCAGAACACAGTATTCTTCAACAGCAATGGACAGATTAATGTAATAAGGATGGAAATATCAGTTGCAGTCAGATGGAATCAAGCCTTTGAATTCTTTCAGTTAGTGGCTTATCTGCTGAGAGAGATAAGAGATCCTGCACAGTACAAGTGATGGTTATTAATTTTTTTGTGATTTAGATTGAGGCTGCAATTAGTGCACTCACTCTCACAAGCACCTGAGCAACTCGGACGCTAAACAACTTTGGTCAACACTAAATTAGCCTGACTGTTAATTTGCCGTGGAACTGGCTTCATCTGCATCCACTCTTCACAGGGATTATAGCAGCTGACTTTCCTCAAAGTATTTCACAGCTTCTTACTCTAAGTTCAGCCCTTCCAGCTACCCACATCCCAACAGAGTGATACACACATTTTATTCCACTATGACATCTAACACACTTTGAGTTAAAGCATGGTTTGCAAGAGTATGGTAATATCAGCATATTTAGCACATGAACAAGACGAGATCTTTATGGCTATGAAGACTAGGGTTGGCATATTGCATTGCATGTACATAAACGGCTTCTATACCTCATGCAAAGTCAGACCTTAAATACATACTGGTGCACAGTTTAGAGGCACATAGCTACAGTACAGGATTCTTTAGTATACAGTAAATGCACCCATTTGACCTCCCACACCTTGTACAGTATTTCGCCTTTCTGTGCCACCCCTTCTCACCAGCCCAACTTGTTCTAGAAGATGGACAAAATGCAGGTCTTTGAGTGAAGAAAATAAGAAGTATTTTCATCCCCACCAAATGCAGAAGTGAAGAATGATCAACAGTGTTCAGTGCAGTGCCAGTTAGTAAAGCAACTGTATCAAATATTAAGCCTAAACAGAGAATTTTTTCAGGCATAATAAGCATGCATCAAAAAGATCTGCCCACCCTCCCCATGTACTGTATATGAGCTGAATTTGCTTTGATTACTATTGCAGATTAAAAGCTCATCATTACAGGAGAGGAGTTTTTTTGGCATTCAATCTGAGAATGACCTCCTATTCCATATGCACACTGCACCTTTCTCTGCTCTCTTTCCTGAAACACACGCCAACAACATGGAGTATAAGAACCCAAGCAACTTGCCTACCAGAGCAAAATACTGCACAGCATACAAAAACATGCTGCTGTTTAAGTTGGGAGGGACCTTTTGAGATCGTACAGTCCAACCCACCTGCTCAAGCAGGGTCATTTACAGCTGGTTGTCCAGGACCATATATTGGTAGATGAGAGACTGTCTCTAAGATGTCTGGGCAACGTGTTCCAATGTTTGACCACCTTCATGGTAAAAAAAATGTTTCCTTGTGTCCACATGTAAGGACTAACAGAGAACACACCACACATGACAAATACTAGCCATGCTACTTCACGCACCACTGTAAGATGTTCTGATGCCTTGGTGTTGAAGAAGAGTAAGAACCTCGGAAGATTAGAAGGGACAGATCTTAAGTGACCTTCATGCAAGTGGACAACGGACATTCCCAGAGAAACCTCTCCCGTTTTCCCACAACCTTACCCTCTCCCTTCCGCCATCCATCCTGAGAGTACCCACACCTGCACTCCCCTGCATTTTCCCAGCTGGTCAGGGTTCCTCACCCTCTCTCTTCCCCTCTTGCCTCAAGAATTGTAAAACTCCAGGATACACAATGCATCCCTAAGACCAAATACCTTCCACTGTATCTGCGTGACACCTCCAAAGTGAGGCCACTAGCTGCCACACTCCAAGTATTGCTGCTCATACAAAACCAGTTCCAACACAAATATTTAACCATTTTTTCTCCTTAAAATTGAAATGAATGGCATTTCTTCAGTAAATATGCAGAATATTTTAATTGAATTTTTATTTGCTCTTCTGTTCACTGAGATCTCTTTGGACCAAGCAACAAACGAATCTGGCTCTAGGACTGCCCTATCTGCAAAATAAACCTAATTTCTCATTGAAAAAAACCCTCAAAACCCTAGGTTAATATTCTGATTTCTTACTATACTGGATATGAATCTTTCTATGGTTCTTTTGCACTTGTGACTCTCACCTCTCTCACAAAAATATTTTACTAATTTCCTCAAACATTAGCAGAGGCTTCCAGTTGTTAAAATTGTTCCTTCTGATATTTGCTTTGTAAAAACATGACCAAGGACAGCACAATTTAACTTCCACAAACATCAAATTTTTATAATAAATCAGCAGGGCAGCAGATACATGTATTATGAAGTTAATGGTCTGTCAAGATATTAACAATGTTGATTCCTGAAGAGAAGTCTAGAATTTAAAAGACAAAACTGGGTTTATCGGATAGGACAGATTGCTGCTTGTCTGACCGACTTAGTCTGTGTGACAGAGCTACAAGCTGCCTTTGGGTTCACAAGTCCTTCAAACCCGAAGATTCATGGTAATAGAAAGCTTTTCAGCATAAAGCATCCAACAATCAGAGTTAAAGTTTTATTTATTGGCTCTGACCATCTACTTCTGTTATCAACCATAAGGGCCCATACACTTCATCAACTCGCAACAATAGCCGCAAGCTTGGACAATCTGTCTTGTGTCTTCATTGGGTAAAACTTCAATGGAGCAGCATCGATTAAAGAACAGCCCACGCATAAAATGGAAACTCATTAAAATAAACTTTTTCAAAGGGGGAAGAAACTTCAGTTCCAATTGAATTGAACTGTTTTTATTTCGGAGATGAAAGCTCCATTACCCAGCTATACATTCATGTGCTCTTGGCTTAAGTGCTTTTTATTTGACTTAAACTTTTGGTTTCTTCCCATGTCTTTTTGGAGGCTTGAGAAACATAATAGGAATTCAGAGCTTATTGAGCTTGATTGGAACACAGTATCTGTGAACCTCATCATAATACCTCCTGGACCTTTATGTTTATCGTCTCACTGTGGCCTCTTTTGTGGGTTTTCCTGGCCTTTCCTACAAGAACAATTGTCTCCTTTCACACGTATTTGCAGAGACGTTTTTTATGCTTTAAACATTTTTAAATGAGCAGCCATAAAATAATGAAGAAATAAAAATAATGCAGGTGTAGTCATTTACATTATAGATGGAAGACTTCATAAGCTGCTGATGTCAAGCTAGCTTTTCTAAAGTGTTTCTATGAGAACTGACTTGCAGCTTACTGCCTGAAAATCTCACCTTGAACTTATTATGAGGGCAATAATAATATGAAAAAATACAGATGGTAACCTGTGCTATCCGGAAACTTCAGTTTAAACAGCAAGCTTAATACATGGTAGATTACTAATTTATATCAAAGCTAAGTAATAATATCCAAAATGCTTTGATTTTAGATGACTGAACACTAAATGAAATGAACTGTATTCTCAGTTACTTACATATACTGAATGTCAAAAGAAATTTGTTTAACGCTGCAGAGCTATACAGAAATATTCACTGACTGTACCACCAAACACCCCGCACTGCAGAAAACGAGCCTGCAAATGCTTTACAAAATTTCATCCCACTATGTGCTTTTGTCCTCATATATACTTCTATGAAATGTAAAGTAATCGAACTCTATTAAAAATACATTCAAGTATTTCTTAAAGCTTTCTTTTTAAATAATAGCACAGAACTTGCATAAAAATTAACATACAGAAGATGAAAATATGTTTGTGCTTCAGATTCACCACCAGTATTTTTTTGGCCTAAATTCTGGTTTTGGGGTGAAAAAAAATCAAATCACCTTTGATTTAAGCCAGACACAGATGCACACAACAGAACTCGGTTCCTCAGGTTTACATATGGCCACACAAAGGCAGAGAAAACACAAAGGTCTATTAATGAACATCTCCCTAGAACACAAAAAATGTACTTCATACAGCACATTATTTAAAAACAAACAATGTGTGGGAATCAGACAGATTTAAGACCTGCATTATTCTAAATTTTTGCATAAAGACTCAGTGTTGATTATAAATTAGTTTTTCTTATCAATGTGTTCATTCTCACACATTTAATTCCTGAGGCTGATAGACATTAGTCTAACACTTAGACAAGACAAGGAGAGTCTGAATGCTCAAGAGAAAACCATGCAAATCTGGGAGTCTGGGACTCCAAAATCTGATCATTAACTTACAATTTCTGTATTGCATTTGTCCTTAGGACAGTGAATGAAGGTACAGTTCACACTCCAGCTAGGCAAACCCCGATTAGCTTTCATTTTGGTACTACAGACAACATCAGTGAAAATATACCTAGGCTGCCCCCAAGCCCATGTGCTGACCACTATGCTGCCACAGCTTCCCTACCCTCCCTTGCTCTCACTCTAGCTAAATTAAAAGTGGCATGGTTACGGCACCCTGCGCTTCATTTGCTGCACAGAGATGCCAATCACTTAAGATATGCTTAAGTGCACCAGAAAGCCCACTTTCTCCTTCTCTGCCTCAGTTTCACCTGCTGTAAATTTAGCCTGCTCCATGGAGATACTGCACTAATTGGTTTGCACTTGTACTTAATGTAGTCAAAGAGTTATATAAAGATCAGTTTCCAAAAACATTTCTTTTAAGGGATTCTATAGATGTTTTCCACTCTAAAAACATTTTTAAACGTTTAAACAATTTAAAATGCAAAATGTCTCAGCATTAGAAAAATCTATGTCCTGTATTTTTTATTTAAAATCTCAATGTAAAAGGTCATTTGAGAGAACAGCCCCACATTACTCAGGCCACCAGAATCTGCAGACAGGGTTTTTCTGCACAGAAAGTCATCCGAGAGTAGGGTGGAAGTTTGGGTACACAAGAAATGAGGGATCAAGTACAGATATGTTAGATTGCTTTGCCACTTGACATTTTTTCATGTAAAATTCAAAAGGCAATTTAGAACAAAAAAAAGCATAAAATATAGAAATGTGTAAATGACATAAAAATAAATTATAAAATAGGTAGATTAAATGTATGTGAAAAATACAGCATGATTACTTGTCATGATAAGTATTTTCACAGTATTTCTTGATGGACTTTGCAGCTCAAACACACTTATGTCAAAAGTTAAACACAAACCAAAGCAAAGTCTATAGAACTGAGCTATGCTTCTTCATTGCTGTTCCTAGAGTTTATGTGCAGTATAATTCACAGGGATTGCTACTCCCTATCAGACATTCTCAAGCCAACTGGAAAGCCTTTAAGAATAAAGCAGAATAAGAATAAAATAGGATACAGAATTCTTGCTTACACTGTCTTCACAGGCCATTTCATTATTTTACAGGTGGTTGCAATCTGCTTACATTTTACGAAGATATTTGATATGGTCATACTCAGGTTCAAAAATGCCTTTTATAGCCCAAAACTGAATGCTGTAATTTAAAAAATAAAATACGAATACATCAAATTACTATAGTTTAACTCAAGACTATTCTTTTTTCCTGTTCTCACCAAATACAAACTTGTATCATGCACGCAGACAAAAAAATATTCAGAAAACTTTGCTTGTACTACTATCGTAACTGCTGGCACGGAGCTTTATCCCAATTAGACCTTAAAGAAATGTACTGTCCTATTATCTGAGTGTGTTTTTGGAAATGGCAATCAAAGAAATATTCTAACATGAACAAGTGTTTCTAAGTGCTAATTATTCATGGTATCACTTGCTGATTGGTGCCTGCGGCCATGAAAATTTATTTCTAGGCTGTATTTACAGTAAAACCAAAAGTGCTTAGTGGCAAGTAGCTTAATCAAATTTAAGAACAGCAGACAGATAACATAGGAGAATTTTTTTTTTTTTGTTGCTTTAATCCTCTCATTTGGTTTTGAAACATAAGGCCCTGTTCACTTCATTTAAGTCTCACAATGACTGGAAGCCTGATCAATCTGTCTTGTGTCTTCTTAGGGTGAAACTGCAATTGAGTGGAAGCAACAGATGAACAAAGCCCACATTCAAATCTGTAGCTCATTAAAATAACGTTAAAATAGGGTAAAATCGCAATTGTAAGTGAATTGTAGTTGGCTTCTTTCAGCTACATACATTTGATTAATAAACCATACATTCATTAGCCATGAACTGCTGGTCTTTAAAGTAAATTTAAATGAATGACCCTGCTTTTTTGATCTTCAGACAGTTTTGAAAACATTTATGAAATAAAGCTTAAAAAAATAGGTCAAGGGCTGTTTCCTACAAGCCGCAGAGCTAATGGGATACGATCCGTCAAATCCCATAATCAATTCACATTCTGATACAGAAACTTAGAAAGCTGCAAGTTTACAAGAGACATATTGTAAAACAGCTTTTACAGAGGGAAAAAAAAGAAGTATTGTTAATTTGCTTTAAACTCACAAGCAGTCCAACACTTCCAAGAACATATTTTAAAAAAATACTGTAAGAAGACAACCTTAATTAAGGTTACAGCAACTCAAACAACAATGAGAGAAGACAGGCCTGGAAGAAACCCCCTAAGACATGGAGCAGCCTGCAGGTATTTATCCCAGACCGTCCTGTTCAGAAACCTAAACAAGGGTGTTTCTGCCTCGAAACATGGGTAGAAGTCAACCTAGTATTTTTACACTGACTTTCCCTCAGGATCATCACCGGGATTAACCCGAGCTGCTGAGCTAGGAGGTTGCTGCTGGCAGACAGGCTGCAGCCTCTCTGCCACCACCAGTAATGCCTCAGCCTCGTGGAGAGACTCAGGGCAGCACAGGCACCAGTACTTCACATCTGGACAATCCACATCCCCCTCTACCCTTCCGCTTTGACTCTTAATCTTGAAAAACACTCAGCACTGTTGCAGTCAAGTGGGCAACTCACTGCAACAGGGTTGAAAATACAGTGGAAGAAAGTACCTACAGCCTGAAGTGCCTATGAGCAGAGCCACATGCCTGCAAGAGTTACTCCTTGTGCAGATCCAAGTAAGAGCAAAACACACAGTCCTAGCAGCTGGACAAAACTTTGGGGCAGGGGTCCCCACACCAGGCACCTCTGCACAGAAGAGATGCTCTCCAGGTGGAATGGGACTCTTAATTGGCCACCTGGTTTTGTTTCCCAGAAGAGCTCTTCTTTCTGCTTTCCAGAGAGAAGAAAACTAAATGAAGAATAGAGCTTTGTCCTGCAAACAGAAACCATTGTTGGAGGACAAAAAGAATTATCAGGAATTGCTCCTAAAGAACATTAGTGTATTCTAGGGACATTTCAGTATTCCCAGGAATTAAGCAGACGTTTCCCCTTCCTTCCCACAGGAATAATTCCAACAGTCGGCTATCGTTCTTTTACGAATTCACCATGGAGAAGACACAGACTGGAGGTCATGGTGATAGTTGGAATAAACCATTGCTAATCCCATCCCTGACACAAAATCATCAGACCATGTTTTTAAAGAAGATGAGCAAGAAAATAATTCCTAACTCAAATTCAAGACTCAGCCCCAACACCTGAGTCAGCCATCCACCAGATCTGTTTGCCTGTCTTCCTAACACTGCTGGGGTATTGCTCTACACAGACTATTATACTTGTTTTACGTTTTGGGGGCTCTCTCTGAAGCTCTAACATGAAACAATTTAGGCTGAGATTCATTTCCCTTAAATTAAGCAATCAGTAAGGATCCTAATCATGCTGCATATCCTATACAGCTGATAGAAAGTATCCCTCCTAGCGCCTAGTGCCAATTCAGATGCTCAAGCTCTGAATTCCTCTATAGAGGTACCTGTCTTACGCCCCTTGACTGCAGAGGGACAGCTACAGTCTTCACTTAAACTGGTCAGGTACACTAACTTAGTAAGGGTGGATGTATCTTACACTTCATTTACCAGAATTTCACGTTTTACTTATAGATGAGTACACACCACGATGGCTTAAGGTTGGTAAAGAGCAGCATGCCAACAGTTGCCAGCCTGCATCCCATGTAGTACCAAAGATGACAGTAAGTATCCTGTAAATTTAGGTATCTGAATGTAGACATCTAAAGATGTGCTACCTATGCTCTCCTCCCACCCCCAACAGTGACCAGCGCAGTCAATGGAGCCTGAACAGATTTATTTCACCTGAAGTAAACAAGCAGGACTCAATTCAGCTGCCTCAAGACAGGGGTCTATCTAGTACTGTGACATGCTCCACGGCATTTATTCCACATTCACACAGAGTTGGCAAGTCTAACACTGCCATAGAGGGAGAATTACATCCTTCTGGACCCACAGCTGGAGGCCATGCAGGACAGACATCTCTGTTTAGGAGAATGAATGGTGCCCTTTATGTCTTCATTACAGCATGTGTCTCTGCATTGTAAATGATTTCCACAAAACCATTAACAGCATCTCAGGAGAGGTGACCACGGAGAGAACAAAACCAGAGTACAAACTTACACTGGAACTGCTCTGAATACCCATTTGGATGCACAGCAGACTCAAAGGGCTCAGCACACTGAGGTACAAACACCACCACTCAAACAAGGGGTTTGTGCATGCATCCCACCAAGCCTCAGGTAGGGCTCATGCTGAAAACTGGACATCACATATAGACTATCTGGAGCAGAAAAGCACTCCCACTTCTCACGTGGCAGCATTGATTTTACCCTTTAATAAAGCAAACACTTTGACATGTTTCCTCACAGTATCTAAACAGTGTCAACACCCATTTTAGCAAAAGTTACTGCAACTGTGGCAACCGTTTTTAACTCTCCTGTAATACATGCCATAACATGGTGATTTCTCCTAAAGGTAAATCATCCAGTACATCTCAGTTCTGCAGGACATGAGGAATCTGAAGTTAAACTCTTTTAATCTCTTTCCTATAGTGGCAATACAAGTCAACCCATTTAACCCTTAGTGAAATTTCTCATAAAATTAAGAAAAAGTTAAATTTTACTGCTAAGCCATTTTGAAAGAAGCTAAACAAAACTCTGTTTCTTTTTTAAAATTATGCCAAATACCCATTTTACTATAACCACCATCTATGGGTTATCACTGTATTTGAATTATCGCTATGTTATGTAACTACACAGCATTTTCCATCGATATTTTATATCACATTTCTTGTGTGTTCAGTGCAGGATAGAAACTAGCTTTAAAATAGAAGTGGAGGTAAATACCCATCAGCTAAAACCAAAGTGATGGGAGCAGGTTTTTGACCTAAAATCTTTGAGATTCTGGAACTATACTGATATTTATAACCTTTCATTTTTTTTTAATGTGTAAACTCTTAATTTAGCCTCATTACTATCATTAAACATTGATTCACTCATTGCTGGTATGAGAGGGTTCATGTGTCATTTGAGAGGAATGCCTTTACTTCAAGTTGAAGGCTGAGTACACATTCCTCATTTGATATTTATTACTATTACGCTTGCATATCGAGGACTGAATGTGCCGTATTTGTCTGCAGTGAATACTGAATATCAATTTTGTTAAATAAATCTATACACAAAAGTTTCTATGTCTTTAGAAATGCCACATCACCCACCTTCCCAAATATAGAATTCATACAGGAACAGAGAGGTCAGCAATTCCTCGGAACAAAACATGACAAAGCTACCTGAGAGCCAACTCGCCTGAGGAAAACAGAAATAACTCCCGTTTTGCTGGCGACCAGCTCTGTTTTAAGGGCCCACCCCACTCAGTTACATGAGATGCTATGGCAGTGCAGCCACTCAGAAGCTGCTTTCACCGGCTTGGAATGAAACCATGGACAGATGAAGATATAAAACAGAGAATGCATTGTCAAATTAAACATAAAGCAAATATTAGTAAGGGGAAGGTATTTTCTGAGATGAGTGGGATACATGACTTGGTAAGCATCTAAAGCAGAACTGGATGAGCATGCGGGACAAAGATTGCGACAGGATGTCTTCATAACCATAAGCAGTCTCCTTTTTAAAAACTCATTTACAAGAAAGTAGGATAATTTTTTTCTCAGCATGAATGGGTCCATATCTGTTGGCTTATACTTGGAAAACTGGAAAGGTAACTTCCAGGACTAACAAGTTTCTGATTAAGATCAATTCAGAAACGGAAATTCTGCATGCTGAATTGCTGCATAAAACTCCTTCTTGTGACATACAGCATCCATAAACTGCAACTGAACTTCATTTCCAAATACTGAAAAAAGATTTAAACTCAGGAATAGTCTGCTTTGAAAAGATTACTGTGCTGATTTTTTTTTTTTTAATAAACACACTCTTCATAGAAATCAGGAGCTGCACAGTACAACTACCTGAAAGGAGGTTGTAGTGAGGTGTGTGTCAGTCTCTTCTCCCAACTAACAAGAGATAAGACACAAGGAAATGGCCTCAAGTTGTGCCATGGGAGGTTTAGATTGGATACTAGGAAAATTTTCTTCACCGAAAGGGCTGTCAAGCACTGGAACAGGCTGCCCAGGGAAGCAGCTGAGGCACCATCCTTGGAGGTATTTAAAAGATGTGTAGATGTGGCACTTGGGATGTGAGACATGGTTTAGTGGTGGACTTGGCAGTGCTAGATTGACAGTTGGACTTGATGATCTTAAAGATCTTTTCCAACCTAAACAATTCTATGATTCTATGAAAATTCTCATTTCTTCCTAATGGCAATACTGTAGAAAAGCAATACTAGGGGGTACTACACACCTTTACAGATACTGAGGTTTGGAAACGATTTTTGAAAGAAGCAAGCTAGACATAAAATCTTTCTTTTCCAGGAGAACCGCTATTTTAGGTTAAAAACTAAACCAACAAACCCAGTAATTCTTAATCTATCTGGAACTCTGCAGAGCATCTCCAATAGTCACAACCAGTTTAAATGGAGAACTGGAACTGGCTGCAGAAGCCAGTGGTTTACACAGAAAAAAGGATGATTCATATGGGAAGGAGGTTACTAGTGAAGTACTTCAGGGACTGGCTTTAGGATTAGTCAGGTTTAATGCTTTCACACACAATATATTAAATGTGAGGATGTTAATGAGAGCATGAAGTTGGGACTCACTGGCAACAAAAAGGACCAGAAACCACAACGAAAAACGTGGGACACCAGGTGCTTCAGGACAGAAAGAATTTCTGCTGGGTGCTGGGCTTCCACAACTGAAAACACACAGGAGGCCAAGGACCAACAGCTATTCATTTCTCCTAGTAATGAGACACAGAAACAACAGTATTATCAATCCACATATTGTCAACAGAAGTATTTGTATCACCCCCTAAAAATCTCTGATGAAACCTCACCTGGAATTTCAAAGAAAATTTAGTGGACAATTACAAAATAAAAAATAAAAAATAAAAAATAAAAAATAAAAAATAAAAAAAGGAAAGATGAATTTGTATGGTAGAGGAGTGAGACCAGATCTTTGGATGTGAAGATATACTGATTTAACATAGTAAAATTACAGCTTTCTAAAAATACACCAGGAAGAAGTGGAAGGTGAAACGAGCAGATTTATTCAAGCTAGTACTAAAGTGTGGGCATAAAAGTCTGAGTGCAAATTACCTGTGATCTCATTTGGCATTGAGATGAGAAGCCTAATTTTTTAAAAAAACTTTTCCCCTCTTTCTGTTTCTGTTCTCTCAAACAGAAGAATGATGCTTGGGGCCACAAGTCAGGAAATTTGTTTGTGACCTTACAAAGATGAAACTCCTAGGCAAGCACTTAACTTGGCAAGTTGAATCCTTTGGAGAAAGACAAAACCTAACAAATCCAATCTTCCAAATTTTACAAAACTTGTAGTAAATGACAGTTTGCTGCAGAAAGAGTGTAAATCAAACTCTGTAAGAGAAGTCCTTCCACGTCACAAATTAGTCTTGAAAAATCAGATGCCTTGTCATACAAATTTCGAATTCACGTGCCAAACTGTGGGTAGCAGGCAGGCCTGCCTTCCCACCATGGTGAAAACCTGTCTCTGCCTGAAGTCCATGGGTGACATGAGGATTCTTAGTAATCTGACAGCTAAAAACGTGACCCACCTTCAAAAAAGAAACATATGGCTTCCAGCACCCATTTCTGACAACATTTTGTCCTTATTCCAATTTTGTGCCAAATTCTCTAACTCTACTACATTTTCGCCTAACATATTATTCACCTTGTGAAAGGATGTTAATCAGTATCGTTGTCAAAATGCTTCTTTGGGAAGAAAATTTTCACCAGGAAAAAGAGACTGCTTAAAAATCTTTTTAGGGGATTATAACAACACATGTTAAAACAAAAAAATAAGGAAAGAAATAAGATGGCTTCAGATGTATGCATTTTTATACTAAGATGACTAAAACACTAAAGAAAACAAAGCAAATCAGGCTTTATCTCTGTGTGCCCACCCCAAAGAAATATTATTTATATAAGATTATAATTTCCCCATCTCCATTAGGATTTAAAGACCTGAATCTTCCATTGCTCTCAAAAAGAAACTCCCACTATTTTTCCCTAATAAAAACCCCCAGCTAAATAATGTTCATACACAGACACACAACACTAATGGTTCCACGTTATTTTTTGCATCTATCACTTTTACAATCCATGTTTGTATGGGGAAATGCATGGCAGACATGGGGACCCCTGGGTTGACCAATGTGAAGACTAATTCAGTCTGTGACCATAGGTGAACGATCACTCAGATAACCGTAGCATAAACCCACAAGCTTTAAAATACCCATGTGCATCTCCACCATTTTTCTGATGAAAACTGGTCATGGGAAGAGGTTAAAGTGTAATACACTACTGATATATTATTTTTCCAAGGCACTGACTTCTGTCTATCTACATACTCACATTGCTCTCCATCTGAAGGACTATAACCGAACACTGATATTCTGTAGTTCCTGTTCATGTAATTCCATTTGAAGTAAAGCAGATGCAGGAATTGCACTTGGTAAAATCTCCGAAATTAACTGAAGATAATTTCACACTGCCAATATTTGGTGCAATTGAGTAGCATTGGAAGTGGGCACTGGAATCAACCACTGATGGCATATAAAAAAAGGAGCGTAATAAACACCTACATCCAGAAAGCTGTGTGAGAGCAAACAAAAGATTAAAAGAAGAAGGAAGCTGCTAATGGTTTAAAGCAGCTGGGTCTCTTTCAGGATGGGAACAGGTCTTACCAGTATTTTGTACAGTGCACAGAACATAGCTGAAAGCATCCTTGAGCAGATGACTTTGGTCTCCACCACAACACGAGATGAGACAAACATGAACCTGAGTCTGATGCGAAGGGTGAAACTTTGAGCAGACTTTCACAGATGCCACATAGAAGTACCCGAGAGTGAACAAAGATTTCCAGGATTCCTCCAGCCCACCCTTTCGAGGAGGTGAATACGGCAGGTGCCTTGGATCCTCATCATCCCTGAACTTCACTGGTGGCACAGCATCTCCCTCTGTCTCTCTCCTGCTCAGAGGTTTGGTCCTCTGGCAACCAGTGAGTAGGTGTCTGATACATTTTTTTCAAACTTTATGGCAAGGATTGCACTTTGTTAATACTGCCAGACATATATGATAGCTGTCAAGCTGGTGAGTTATTTTAACACTTGGAGAACTGGCTCTGAAACAGTCAGGTAGCAAACTGCTAATGAAAAAGATAAGCAAATGAGTCAAATCAAACATGCTACACTGTCTGTGTTAATGTTGCTTGGTATGTCTGGAAAGAAAAAGAAGCCTTTCCAGTGACCAAATTAGTTTTTATAACATGCAAGTGCCTTCCTGTAATTCATTAACTGACCTGACTCACATGTCTCCCCTGGGGCTCACTCTCATCTCCAGGGAGAAAACTGCAGGTGCAGTATTTTGTAAGTACTTGGGGTTTTATTCCTCCTACCCACCTCCAATTCTTCTCTGTGGAGTTTTCCTGCCAACCACCATGGACCTACCTGCACTCAGAGGGGTAGAAGGTTCTGAAGAATATTATTCTTTATTATTTAGTAGAAGGAAATGCTTAGAATAGTTGTATACACTGTATGTGCTTAAAAATGAACCATCTAAGGCAGAATTTGGCCCTCAGGGAAGTGGCCACTACTTGACACTTGTATGATATATTGCTTATCTGCTTTACCATAGTCTTTTGTTTCCTAACAACTACATGATCTAAGTGAAGACTTCATTAAAAAAACCCACAAAACAACCTATAAAAGCAGGCCAAATCAGAGAGCAACCAGTACAGGAGCACCACCTCATTCAAGGAAATCAAGTAGCTTTTTTTTTTTTTTATATCAAAGAGTTATTAATCAATTGACAATTCATTCTGCTGCAGTGACTGGACATTTATACATCAGATGGAGAGTTCTGAAGACTAAAGTAATTCAGATAAGAAGGAAGACCAGGAAGAAAACATTCATATATACTGCTAAAAAAATGACTTCTGAAGAAGTTAATGATGGCACAAGGGCAAAGGGACAATATAATTATTTTTACTGATGTTTTTCACTTTTTACACAGAGGCTGGCACTGGTTTAGTAACAGTTTAAGTTAGTGTGGAGTGTCCCTTCAGAAAATTATGCAAGCAGCTTGAAAAGAGAATACATGTGAAAAGACACTCTAAAACTGTGAAAGGAAATGCGTTGCAGCTGGTGCAGGTGATCATCCTTTCATCCAGGCTGCCATCCTCTTCTTGTTTGCTTCCCTCCTACATGCACATATACGTCATTGCTAATTTTAAAAAGACATATCTTTGAATGTATTCCCTCTGCAGATTCTTTACTACCTCATCATTTCCATCCATGAATCATGAAGAGACAGGAAAAAAGACTCTTAGACAAAGAAATACATATTAAGCTTTATGTGACTGTGATGACTTTGAAAGACAGCAGTCCCCTAACCACAGTTGTTGACAATTACAATACATTTTCTAAAGCATAATTACAACTTAATTGTAAGTTTAGATTTTGTAATATCACAAATAAACAAAAAAGATGTATCTATGTATTGTAATTGGCTGATCATACAAATACTTATTAAATATAAACACATATGCTTTTGTAGATTTGTTAGAAAGATTCGTTAATTGCTTAATGAAAGATGTCTTTCAGATACTAATTCCTTCATTTAGTTCGACAGATTAAATTTTATATGAGGAGATATTAGCATGCATGCAATGAAGTGACAAGGACAACTAAAAAGCTTAAAATGTTAATGGATGAAGTGGAGCTTTCTCAGTTACTCTAAACTAAAAGCTATAATCTTCATTACATGCACTAAAGATCATCTTTTCCCCTGCTTTCTGCAGAGATAAGACAGCTATATTTAACACAGAAACGAACACCACAATATGTTTCGATTCAGCTGCTATATTTTCATCATCATAAATAAATTATGAAAACTTTAAACAGTGCATGAATGATTCCACATAGAAAACAACAACAAAAATGCAATTAATTTTTATAGAAAAGAAAATTGATAGTTGACATCCAAGCAATCCAATTGCTCTTATATTTCATTGCAGTAGCTTTAGATAATTATCTTCTTGATAAACTCTCTCTGCAACGTGCTTGCGGAAAAAAAAACTCCAAACAATTGACTTTAATTACTAAAGCACTACAGGGTTAATGTCAACCATTGCTGTAAAAAGCAAATTACTAGCAATACCAACAGTCCAGAGCCTTCCTTTTTGCTATAGACTGGAGTTCAATCTGGCATCATCTTTTCTCTTTCCCCAGTAGGGTGCAGGGAGCCCTCTAGCTTCCATGCGGGTTTCCTACTGTGGTACATATTGGCCAGCATACAGCTGCTCTAAACAACTATTTGCATCTACAATGCGGTCATCCCACCACCTTCTTTTGAGATCAATATGATTGGGACAAACAATAGTTTGATTTTGATTGCTCTATAGTACGCTTGGGTAGAGCCTCTGAATGCAAGCGAATCGTTCAGAAACAATGGGCTGGTTCATCATCCAAAGCGTCCCTTTTCAAACAGCTGCCTCTGCCACACTCACCCTGACAAACGTCCAGAAAAACAGATGGTTTCAGCATTCATGGGCAGTTTAGTGAAAGCCCTGGAGTCAACTATTCAAGACATTTTATCATCTAGCTGATAATAGAGCACTGCTTGGAGATAAAAATTAAAAATACATTTAAAAACTCTATTAATTCACACCCACGTGCAGCTCCCCTTGCACACACGCAAAACAACTTCCCTGTGCCCTATAACACTGCAAAGTGCAAGTGCTAAAGGAAGCTTCACTCTTAATCCCTTCTGTGGGACAGCCGCATCACTATGAAAAATGACAATCAGCGGGTAATCTCACAGACCACATACACTGCAATATCCACAAACAAAAGCAATGAATTAGTAATTGAATGGGAAGTTTTAACTTTGAGCTGCTGGGGGTTTGCTGTGGATTAAACCAGGTTCTGCTTTTTTTTTTATTCTCTCGCTTTTTTTGTTGTTTTTTTGGGGTTTTGTTTGTGTCTATGTGTACATCTAAGAGACAGATATTTTTTGCTTGGTGTTTTTTTTTTTTTTTTTTTTTTCAGGCCAGCATGAATGCTTTCGAGGCATTGTATTGGAAAGGCGCAGGATGAGTTGTGGTACAGATTCTGCTCATGCCTACAGTTAATCGCATAATTTCCACCCAAGGCACAGGTATTAGCAGCCTCCAAGGCAGAGAAGCAGTGGTACTACAAAGCCAAGGGTCTCTTCTCCCTTGAACACAGCTGTGCCACACCTTGCACTGGAAGAACGTGAAAGACAGGCTGACGTGCATCTATGACCATGGCTCCTCAGCTCCACCAGCCACAAAGCCTGATCTAGGGCTGATGAATGGGCAGTACTATCTGTACTATCTGTACTATCCTTCCGGGATGTCTGGGAAGTATTATCCTTCACAAGGATGCAAGACTACTTCCACTTGCTCCACAAATCCCTACAACTTTGGGGAAACTTAAACTCCCTCAAACCACGATGGAAAGTCTAACTCTTGTTGAGGCAGGATAGGAGGATTTGGCTTCCGGGAAAAAAAGGAGTTATATTTATTACTCTTCACTTAACAGCTTACAAAGATTTATTATCTACTGATTATTACTATTTTGTCGGTGATCATACGAACTCTGCAGCAAAGACAAATGCGCCATACCTGGCACTGCATCCAGCAGCCACTGAGATGAGCTGAGCTTGCTTCGCAGTTAATCTGGACGTGCTTACTCTAATTCTACCTTTCAGCAGAGCACACAGGAACAAATACTGGGAACTTTTTAGTAGGTGTCATACAGCTCTAAAGAAAAGCAGAGAAACAGGAAGCAAGGGCCAGCAATCATTTTTGCTGATACCTCAATCTCTAAATCATAAAATTCACCAGATGTGTCTTGGAATTGAAAAATAAGCATAAAAAAGGAAAGAAAGAAAAATTTGACCATATATGTAAATATGGACTTATTTCTTTCTTTAAAATTTGTACTGTCTAAAAACATTGCTCTCACTCTATTGCATTTCAATTCAGGAAAAAAAAAAAAACTCTGGATCCAAGCAGAAATCTCCAGCAAAGAAAACTTTACAGAAGGAAACCTCTGAGTGTTGAAGGATGGTACCAACTTGTCAAAATGATGATACTTAATTCCATGTGGCCATACACAAAAATAATCATCATGTATAAATTGGGTTTTCTCCACACTACTAACGATGTCAGTTTTGAACGCTGCCTTCTCTATTTCCCCAATGAACTCATCTTCCTTACTGCTGTACTTGCTGTACTTGTACTGAAGCCACTCCAAGTATCTGCTTCCTCGTTCAGATCTTTTCTGATGCCTCTGCTACGACATCTCTAAAGATGCCTCTGTTATGACATCAACTAATTGTGACTGAGATGAGCATGTTATTCAGATAGCCAATACTACAGTTAGGACTACAAAAACATAGGACTCTCACAGACCTCAGGAGACTGTCTAGATCCTCCCGCTGCATAAAAGGGGTAAGGGGAATAAGTATTCTAGGCAAACCTAACTCCTTCAACCTTTCCTTTGCAATCATGCTTTTAAAATTCTTCCTTTCCTCATGATTTCTTTTGGAAACTCTCCAATTTATCTACATCTTTCTTTATATGCAGTCCCCAAAACTGGATTCAATACTCCAGCTGAGGCCTCACCAGCACCATATGGTGCAAAATAATTACTTCCCATGTCTTACACATGACACTCCTGTTAAAGAATCCCAAAAAAAAGACGTGCTTTATTTGCAATAGCATGTCCTTTGTGAGTTATATTTCACTTGTGATCTCCTAAAACCCCAGACACTTTCTGCCTTCCAATTACTTCCACCTTTTGTCTTTGTGCATTTACCCTATCTTTTCCAAGGGCAGTATTTTGCACTTCTTTACTGAATTTCACCTGGCTGCTTTTTATATAGATCCTTCTGAACCAATTCATTCCTCCGAAGTGTTGCAAACCTCCTCCCCGACTCAGTGTCCCCGCAAAAAAAGAAAGTGTATTTTCTCATTAGCATTTTTGAATGACGGATTAGAGAGCAGAACTTGCCATGGATGAGACCAGTGAGTTGCGCTAGGTGAGCTGCCCCTGCTGCAGCTGGGAAGAGCACCACCAATAACTTCTCTTTGAGAACACTTTTTTCAACTGCTTTGCAGCCACTTACATGGCGATTTCATCTAGGCCATATTTTTCAAGCTTGCTTATAAGAATGTCATGTTGGACAGTGTCAAAAGCCTCACTTAAGTCAAGATACATCACATCTCCTACTTCTCTGTTAACCACCAGACCAGTTACCCTGTCAAAGAAGGAAATGAGATTGGTTTGACACAATTTATTCTTGACAAATTCATGCTGGCTGTTTTTCATCACCTGATTATTGTCTAGGTGCTTATGAATTGTTTTAACATCTCTCTGGGGGATCAAACCAGGGCCAAACTGGACCTGGCAACTGGAAAAAGGAGTACCCAGGGAATTAATGACAAGTCATAAGCCTGACTTTCTTCAGCCCTGCCAGGCTGCTTCTGTTTACGGCAAACATAGCTTATGCTTTAAGATCAAACCAACAAAACCTGGCTACCTTCTACAGTAGGACCATCTTGCAGTTAACTGCTGTAGCTGCACCAGATCGCTACTGTGCAAGAACCATTTAGAAACACTCCAGATGATTCCCATCCCAGAAGCTGCAGGGCTAGAATCCTGCTCCCACTTTCCCCAATGAGACCAGGACTTTGGTCTTGCATCCAGGGATGAATTACCTCAGACTTCTGCTGCTCAGATGTTCAGAGCTGGCTTTACATCTCTTACTGACAGGTTATTGCAGTATGAAGTCACTGGTTTTCTAACACATTTACGGGAGTCTTCACACTGCTTGTAACAGCCTTTGAACCAGGCTTCAGGACACAAAATATATCATCTTTCTTTGTTTTCATAGCCTCTCTCCCAGAAAGGTCCTGACCTTGTTTGAGACTTTGGGTGGTACTGCAAAACCGATGGGGAAGTTGTAAATCCCACCTCTGTGTACAGAATGAGAAGAAGTTGGGAAATTAGGAGATTTTTAGCCAGAAAAAAAAAGGGGGGGGGGGGGGGGGGGGGGGGAGGAAAAGAAAAAAACAGCAATCTGGGAGCATTCTGTTGCCAATTAAACAAACAAACAAAAAAAAAAAAGCAAAAAAGCAAGCCCTTTCCCTCTCTGTTTTGCTTCCAGTTTAATGTTTCCCTAGTCAGCTTTCCTGGCTCTCTTTCTTTTGCTAATGTTCAAGTGAGCTATTCCTCAGGCACAAGTTTTTACGCAAAAGACAAACAAGAGATTCTTTTCTTCCTTCCTTCTATCACTTCTTCTCAGGCTTCCCCTTTATTCCTTTTTACCCCTTTCGGTCTCCAACACACTCATCCTCCCCCACAGACTCGTATCTCATCCTCTGCCATGCCTTTTTCTCTCCTACTGCACAGGAACTACTTCTTAGTTCCCTTCCAAATCTTCTTAACCATACAGACTTTTATGCAGGTATTGAACTAAGTGTTGAACATCACCTTGCAGTCACACCTGGCTTACCTCAATTCAGCTTCCCTTACTGTTGTTTCCATTCATGTCTCCTACAACACGTCTCACCCTTCACATCAGGGAGGTTACAGAACATCAAAGAGAAATAGCACAAGAAGGGCCATGGAAACAGCCATTTCAGCACCTCTGAAGACAAGCGAGTGTAGATGGGGAAGAGCACAAGAACTTGCAGCACAGAACGTAACTTCACCAGAGAGAAACAGACCCGAAGGACAGTTCGCACTTGACTGTGGTAACGGCTGTTCCTCAGCTTTATTTAGATGGGTGGTTTTGCAACTGCTGGAGACCCCAGGTGGTCCACATACTGTTTCTAAGGAGGCTATGGTAGACAGCTAATGCATGCTACGTGGCAGCCTACATGCACCATGGTCCTAAGTCTTAAAAAACCCAGATAAGCTAAAACAGCAGTTCTGATTTTTTTGAAGGTGGTACTGAAGACATTCAGTAGGACCTTGTTCCAGTACTCCTCGATGAAAATTTTTGACCTACTACTGAGCAGGCCATTCCAGTTCATCTCTGTTTCCTCTATGGCCATCTGTTTGTCTTGTTTTCAAGATGCAGTTTCTTGAAGAAGAAATTATTTCCAGCTTTTACCATCCTAAGCACTAATATAATAATAAATAGGTCTGCACTAGTGTGCAGTGACACTAATAACATAATTAGATTCTCTAATCTCTATTTATTTGTGAAAATAGATTTTGTGTAAAAAATTCACATAAGAATTTGTGTTAAAAAGTATTTTGTTTTAAGTCTGTTCTATTGTTATTCTGCATAAATGGATTTCCCCCTGCTTTTGTGACAGCCTTGCAGGAAAATATACCAGTAGAATTACAGAAACTGGCAAGATAACATAGAAATAGAAACATTTCCTGAAACCACTAGCTCTTTTTTTTTTATGAAATGACTAGGTTTCAAGTTGATGTTGTCAGTGGAAGTAATCTTGAAATTTACACTACAGCAGTTTCACTATCTCAAGTCAAAGGCAGAGACTGTAAAAGAAAAAGTCCTTTTTTCAAAGCTTATGCATTAAAACTTTGAAAGTTATTTGTTGGTTTGATGAAGGTCATTGTGTTATCCACAGAAATCCTAGTATTTTTATTAAGACCATTAAGACTGTTTGTACCCATATGGCTACAAATATTTTGCTGCAGTCATCATCATAACAGAACAATACATGATAAAGTTTTAGATTTTCTATCCAGTCTAAGTGCTGTGAAATCCGTTCACCTAAAAGCATTAAGCAGTAAGTTCAGTTTTTATACTTAGTGTTTCATAGGAAACATAACACTAGATCATTCAGGGTTAAGCGCAAGATTATAATAAAGTATATCCTATATATTTGGTATATGATATAGGCTGCATATGGACAGTTCTTCCATCTGCCTAGATGACTACAACAAAGAAACAAGCAGATAAAAATTGCAGTTAATTTAGTAACATGTACCCACATAATAGCAAGTCCAATTTTGATTGAAATCATTTGAAGGTTCTAACATTTGCATCTCTTCAATCAGCTTTCATTTCTCGCAAAGATTCATCATCTTAGTATCTAGCTGGATTGCACAAAAATATGGACCTCCATTAATTTCTAGAACAAAAAATTGAAACTAATCCCAGAGACCATCTGGAAGGCACGAGTAGCATAAAAATTCATCTCCTTGCCTGTAAGGCCACATCACTTTATTAAAAAGAACAAAAGTAATCACACAAACTTGGTTTCATTTTCGGTTACAAGTGCGATTCAAGGACCTCTGTACCTCACACATGTCTAGGCCGTGGTTGTAATGAAGGCAATGCGGCAATCAAACTAAGAAGTCAAAAGCCTAGGAAGTTGGGAGCTGATGGCCATTATCTTTCAGAGCATTCACGTCTTCTAGCTGCAATAGTTCTGAAATGTAATGAAGACTTTCTCTTGATGGATATAGAGAGGACAAAGTGAATGTGAACTGCATATTTTGGGACAAATCTTCAAACAATTTTTGATCCTAATTAAAGGTGTCTATGTGAACATCAACCTTGCCAGAAAAAAAATGGAACTGTCAAGCCACAGAAAGAAATGGTAGGTGACATATCCCTTGTCTCATGTTACTGCTACTTACATGCATAGCTTCACTGTACCAAGTTTGATCATACACACACAAGAGTTCATGTATGTATATGCACACTTACACACAGGTTCACAAAAATTTCTAGTCTTTTACAGCATCAACATATATGTTTTTACCATTCATCCTCTTTAAAAATAAATCTCATTACAAGACTTGAAAAGTTGTATACCATAACAAGATTAGAAAGGTGTTTATATTCATGTTTTTCCTGAAAAGACTCTGCATTTTGCTCCAGGGTAAAATGTATTTGGGGAAGAATGGGCTCATTCAGAATAAATGCTTCTTTAAATCTGCTTTAATTTTTTCTGTTGAGTTAATCAGGTATGACACTGATTTTATCCTGTATTCAGAACCTGTTAGGTATTCTGTCCAGCTGAAGTACAAACACTGTTTCAATTACAGAGGAAGGCAGGTAGAAATTAAAAGAGGCATTGCTCCTTTAGGTTTAAAGTCGCTTGGCTAGTCAGATCTTCAAGAAGAATCTCTGTTACCGAGCTGAAGATTTAAACAATCGTGACTTTCAAGAGTGTGTTTCCACCCCATTAGTGATATAGTAGTTCACATCAGAAAGAACTACTGCACTTTACAGAATTCAGCAGAGAAATGATTCTTCTCTAGTACTCAGTAGTGGCAGTATTTCAGGTTTTTTATGCCATGGTTTTTACAATCTAAACACAGAAATTAAATGCCTGTAGTCATAACTCATACCCTCCAATTGCTTTAAAATGGACATTTAGCTCCTCAAAGAGGTTGACAACGTCTTTTTAAATTATGACTGCTGATTTATATCACTGTAATATGACAAAGTAGACTTACACTCCTCAAATCTGAAGATAGAACAAATATACTTTGCACACAGTAACAGCAAAGGTTCTTCAGAAATAAAATATGCCTGCCCTCTACTGACCATCTAAGAAACTCTTTTAAAAAAAACCAACAGTATTTGCACCAGTAAAATTTTTAATCAAATTTTAAATTTAATTTACTTTCCTCATTCCAACTGTCTCATAATGTCATGTCTCCAAATTAGATTTCCAGTCTTCATGTACTTGTTGCATCCCTTCAGAAAGCTCAAAGCCTGTCAGTTTGCACAACATGTTATAGGCATCCAAATCTTTTTTTTGTGTGTGTGTGTGTTTGATTCACTGGTCTCCTGAGAAAACCAGGGGGAGAGAATGGAGTAGCCCAGAGTTTAAAATCTGACTGTCTGCCCAGAATTGTTAATGTAAAAGACTCCTTTTTTTGCAGCAGCTGTTACAAATCAAGAAGCAATTGTACTTTGGACATTCACACAGAATGAATTTATCCTCAGGAGAGCCTAGAAAAACAGAAAAGTGTTTGCAAAATTCATCGGATACCAAATTTCCAGGATATTTTTAATCCTGTTTGAAACGCTGTGCACATGTGCTATCAGAATGGCCAGTTTTTAAAAGTCACAAGAAAAACAAAATCCTGGCTAACATGTATCTGGCTGGTTCTGGCAGAGACACACAAGGACACATCTGGATTAGCCACCTCCTTTTGAGCTGCAATTTGTCTAATCTGTTTTAGACTTGGTTAAAATGAGATGAAGCAAGCTTTAGAAGTGTTCCCTTCCCCCAAACATGCATGCATGTCAGATGAACCACCAGGAAGGTACTTTGCATTATTACTTAGGCGAACCACAAGCAAACATAACCCACATTGAGGAATAAAAGGAACAAAGGAAATACTCCTAGCAGATCCAAGGACACAAGCTGCTTCAAAGCACAAGAAGGAGGAGTTCAGTCCAGTGAGGACTTTACCCTTGGACTCTGGGGATGAATGGCATTCCAGGTAATAACCTTACCACCATTTCTTTTGGGCTAGGCAGGACCAGTACTGCCTCCAGCAGAAGCCAGTACTAACTGCTGCCATTTTCAAAAGCTCTCAGAACTTGCCTGTGCACAGCCAATATGAACAAGTTAGGATAAGAACTCCAAACAGACCAATTATTCCTGACCATTTCTCCATGTATGCATTCAAGGATTAAGAAAGCATCCAGAGCAAAAGTTAACCACCTGATCATACAAACAGGACCCAGACCAACTCATAAGTGCTATTAAAAGCCAAAGAAATAACATATAATTAATCCATTGCTCTTGCCATTGAAAACCCATATTCACTTGCTGTAGTCCTGTACTAATGCAGGACTACTATACCATGCCTTACTTTCTATATTAATGCTATGACTTCCTACATTCACCAGCAAGTGGATCCATTCCAGTGCATGTTTTCATCAGGCTTTGCAAGGGAGTTGGTATCTTCAAAAACTGTAGAACCTTTATAAGCACAAAATTCTGAACAGGTGTATGAACAGCATTGGGGCAGATCAGTGGAGAATTTGAAAAAAAATAATCTATTGAGGAAGCAATTTTCTTTTCCTATGTATATCCCAAATTGTGCTATCAGGGTAATATTTGGGTAAATAACCTGAGAAGAAAAAAAGCAACTGAAGTTGTATGTTTTAATAAGCCATGCGGATAGTGTGCCCTTTTCTGATTGTATCTCTCTCTTTATGGTATACAAAGATACAGAGAATATGTAGAGATATATATTTTCCCCCAATAAGGGAGACATACAATAATGGTGCTTCTGCTACTGCTGCTAGACAGCTGCCTAATGCTTGCCTGCTACTGAGAACCAAAAATGGTTTGCAAACAGCAACTTTCTGAGGCTGAATAAAAAGAAAAATCTCTGGAATAGAGTATTTTTAAAATGGAATCACCTGCTCATGAGTGAAGAACAAAAGCTTTTATAACCAACTCTCCCCCTACCTGGGCATTTGAATACTCTCCCATCACTCCAATTTATAGAACCCTGTTTTGAAAAATTTCTCTGCTGGGAAGCTGAGGCTCTGCTCTGGAAGTCCACACATCACAGGCAGCAACACCAGTGCCATGTAGTCACTGGAAATCAGTCCTTGTAGATATGAAGGTGAAAAGGAGATGACACACTAGCCATACTTCTATCACCTATTTAAAGATGAACCTTCAGTATAAAACCCCATGACAGAAGTGACATAGCAGAATTAGTAAATATGAACAATATATGGATTATAGTCGTATGGATTACCTCTGGTTCTTATGATAAGACCAATAATTCATGACTGAACATAAGTTTCAAATAATAAAAAAAGTCATGTTGATCAGATACTGATAATTAATAAAGCACACATGATGCATCTCACACAAGCCCAAAAGGATTACTTATCCATGTGGAGACAACAAGCAGCAATTAATCCTCACAGTATTTACAGCAAAATTTCCTTTGGGAATTTTTCATCACTCTTTCTTTAAGAACAGCCACAGGCAAAAAAAGGTTAGTGTTACCTTACATTAAAATTAATCATGACCTTTTAGAAAACCTAACTACAGCAACACTGAAAAACTGAGTCCAGAGACATCTTCACTATCTATTTCTTTCCTATCAACTTTGCTATAGATACCATAACAGAGACAGATGCACAGTATCAAGAAAAGCAGTTCTGAGCGCTGCCGCTGCCAGACTATTGAGCCTCACAATGTACATAAAAAAGTGTTACCCCTGAGGCAAATAAACATAGCAAACACAGTCCTCCAAGAAATACTACACAGTATTGGAAGTTCTATGCTATATTTAAATCTTGTCCTCTCATTTTAATAAGGAAATGTTGGTGCTGCGAGAGGAAATTACTCTTCCTGCTAATTTAGAACAGGCTGTTGATTTTTGCAGTAGGACTGCTGAGTGCCCTTTTGAGGTTCCCCTAATCCACACAGCCTTGGAGAGGCAGGACCTGTCTTTGGAGACAGAGGGTGAGCATAGCAAAAGGACACAGCTCTCTTCCTGGCACTGGAGAACTCTGCATTCCCTTGTCCAGTAGATGATGTCCTCTTTCACCTTAACACGGAGACAGGAGTCCTTAGGGTCTTGTACAGTGAGGAAACATGGGGTTTCAGAAGCGGAGGACCTAGGGAAGAGTCAGGTATTGCCACCAGACACCACCTCCTTAGCCAGATAGATGATTAAAGAAGAAATGCTAACCTGCACTCTGCAATTTATTGCTGAACACTTCCCAGATAAAAAAAATAAAGGTGCCTCTTTAAAAACATCTTTAGCTCTTTCTTTTTTCCTGCATGCCAGAACACAAGACCAATTGCTGTAATCTCCTGTCTTTAAAAAAGAAAAATCTATCATGGTAGCTTTCACTTAATGTTACAGGTTTTAGTTCTGATCTTCAATTTCTTCCTTCTCCTTCTTCATTTCAGCTTTCTGAAACCATCTGCTTTCTGTTAAGATGAATTCTTAAAATCCTGTGAGCTGCTCATATGAAGCGAGTAAAAGCTGGATTTTCTAAAAGAGGCAGAGATTTGCAATGTAAACAACCTATATGCAGCTTATATCTTCATTCAGGTTTATAGCAAGTGGGTGGATACATTGCATAACTACACTTCAGAAGGGGTAATTAGGTGCTGAAATATGCATTTGCTTGTGTAGTGAACCAGCCGCACTAATCCATACCAGCACGCATATTTCTGTGCTCATAATGGTGTTCCTCTACTTTCTGAAAACGTGATCTCTTATGAGAATGAATATTCAAGGTCATAAGAGCCTAAAAATCCCTTTCACCATTGCCTGTAACTTCTGAGCTTTGCTGTCTCTAGTTACTCTTCACCACTTAGGAGAGGTTGAGCCCCACTGAAAATATTTACAGTGTGGTTAGCCAAGGTTGGTAAGGTTTATGAACTGCTTCATAAATATTAAAAAATAATAACACAGCAAACTGTATCAGATTTGCTTTCTTTAGGTACATTACATATATAGCAAACAAGCAAGCTGCAGCCCAGAAGCAGCCTCACTGCCTGGGAGCAGCGTGTGCTCTAACGTGCCTGCTGACACCACGCAGGCAGGTCACCGCCACAGAGAGAGCTGCACCGAGCATCACACAGCGAGCATCACACAGCCTCGTCAGCTCCTGCTTGTTTAGAGAAGTGTTTCTGTTCCCACTGTGTTGTTTCTACTTCATTGCAAATTAATTGAGATGGTCTGCAGGTTAAGACAGTAAATCAATAAACGTTCAGTTGTGGTGACCAGTGTCCATTATCAGATCCAATGCATGGGAGATGCCCTTGCCAAGGGGTCAGACATGGTTCCTGTGGCATCTAAGTTTGGCTGCAGAGCCCAGCCCCACACCAGTCCAGAATCCATTAACTCACTTTAACAGCATCTTTAAAGTCTCTGTCTGTTCCTCCGTCCCCTCATCAGTAGGTTGCGGACAACAGTGCTCTCTGGCCCCGAAAACCTGTGATGACAGGATCCTCAGAAAGGAGGTGAAAGATGATTGTGTAACATTACTAAGCACTGCTTTGTTCTTTTTGAAGCAGACGAAGCATAGGTCATTTTAGCCTTTAATCACAACTGTGTCTTTTGCTCTGACATAATGGCCCGGTTCAGTCTAAAGTTACTGATGAAGACTATTTTTAGTCACCAGAACACACTGAGAAATCATTTTAGGTCTTTTGCTTTTAAATACAGACAGCTACTTCTCCCTGCCTGAAAGGAGTGGATCACATTTGCAACATGGTTTGTCCCTCAGCATTTTGATCACCTCTGCTTAGAAGACCTCAATGCCACTCAGAAGTTCCAGGCAAAGGACAAGCTCATATTCATATTTGAACCGTGGGGTTAGGCAGGATCTGTAGATCTGATCTTGCTTTGGAGAAGAAGGGGTACAAGAGGGATGGCTACATTTTCAGAATTTGAATCGGCAGGTTATTGTATTATCAAATATATACATGCAAAAATGTCATGTGTCCTGTTTCATAAGTGATGTACACAAGTAACTGATTCTGGGAAGAGACCAGCTGCGAGTGGCAGCTGTGAGGGGATAACGCAGGCATGGTAAATATAGGTCTCCAGAACAGAACCCCAAATCCTAAAGGGTGACATAATCTAACGAGTTCTGGATCTTAACCCCATTTAGTTCTGCATAAACCACACAAAACCCAAACAATCATTGACCACACAGTGTCTGAGTCATTAAAATGCCAGTGGTGTGATGTATCTCTGGAGACACTCAAGCGGCTAAGAGTTCAAGCACAAGGCAAAGCACTCCTTGCCAAACTAATTGGTCACCGTAAAAGCACTAAATTAAGTTGTTCAGTTTCAAAGGAAAAATCGGGGAGTTGAGGGGGAATGGATTGTTAATAAATCTGCCCTCTAATGAGGATATTCTATTACAAAATAATGTTTAAGTATATTAACCTGTAAAAACAAATTGCTGATGGGTTCATGGGTTGAAAGAGATTTTTGGGAGAACCATTGAATATGACAGAGTACTGACAACAAGGAAAGGAATGAAAGTATTAACTGAAAATCAGGACTGCATTTTTTCCATTACATTTTTTTACATTCATGCTGGTGTACAGGTACTAATTTATGACAGCATTTACACTTTGTTCCCTGTTTTATGAATTGTACTTTGAACCCCTTTTTCCCTCTTCACACTGTGCCAAAGAAGCCCTGCTTTTTTTTTTTTTTCCTCACATACGCATTTTTTCATGGTTTTAGTTATAAATACACATACTAGGTCTTTGGGAACTTAATGGATGACTGAAGAATCAGTGGGACTGTAACATCAGAGGCCTGAGCCTGAGCAATGTGAAAAACAGATTTTTAACCACACTTCTGAATGTTACTTTTCATTCAAGCCCAGTTTATTCATTCATTCTATAAATTAGATCATAACAATCAGATCAGATGCGATCTTTCAAAGCAATTATTGTGTAACTGCGGTTGCTATTCTGGGATATTCAAGAATTCTTGTAAGGCAATTTTTGACCACAAATAAGTAGGTCGAAGCCCTAACAGATATAGGGAGGAGATGTGAGGATGACTTAAGGACTGGAAATTGGAAAACAGTGAATATAGAAAGAGAATGCTGCAATACATACTTGATTTTTATGGAGAGTCTAAAACTAACCCAGGAATGCCAGACCTGACACTAAGGAGACTCTGAATATAAACGTCCTCTGACTGAGCACTATGTTCTGTCTTCTCTGCCAGTGGTGAAGAGAGAGGGGGAGATGCCATTGTTCATGGCAAGGTTCCAACACCAGAGCAGCTATCAGCAATATATATTGAAAGGAAGAAGGTGAATCATTTCTCGCTATGACAAGAACTGCTACGTTGCCATGAATCCTTTGTTAAAACAAAATTTCTTTAGTTTCAAACATTTTTAACAAGCAAAATGTTCTAAACTGGTATTTTAGAATTTGCATAAAAGGAGACCTCTTGGACACACTTCATCATTTCAAAATATACACTTTACACCTAGGAAAATGTATCAAAACCACAAATGCTTTGGTCAAGAAGTTTCACCCCTCTTGAATTGACTGATGATATCATATGTTCTAGGAATATTTTTATCATCTGGCATGTTGCTCGGCACCATATGGCACAGCACACTGACAAGAGAGAAAGGACTAGTTTTAAATATTATATATATATAGGTAGATAAAAATAAATGTTACACTTCTATAGAAGTATAAAGACACTATTGCACATTTCTGTATTTCTTATTACAGTAGGGGCTCATTGTGGAAGGTATGTTTTTTGTCCTCACACTGAAATACAGAATTAAGAACTATGGAAGTGAAGTGCAGAATAGTTTCAAAAAAAGAAATGCAACCCTTCAAAGAGAGCTTGAACTGAATGCAACACTTATTTTCTCACTTAGTAATGGTTCTTTTTCCAAGACTTGTAATTACTGTAATAATGACATATTAACCCTTTCTCTTAGAATTAATTTCCTCCAGTTAATTCAGATAGACATATTTTATAGGCACTTATAATTTTTATATAGAGCAAATGCTCCAGTTGTGTTAGTACTGGATGGGTTGAAGTCTGCTTGTTTATCCAAGAAAACTTTTTAAAGGGAAGCTCATGCTATTTTGCATTAATATACATAAATATTACGTCTTCATTTTTCATCATAATTGGGGTAAAATGACATCATGAATTGTATGAAATACTGTGCTGAATATTTATGTAGGTAGAGATTATAATTTTTTGTATTTGGCAAAGAAAACGTTAACTTTTTTTTTAGGTGAGGTCACTAACTGGGTAAGATGGAACGTTTAGCCCAGAAAAGCCTTCACCATTTTATTGAAAATCGAAAATCCTCTTTTTCTCTTCCTTTGTGAAATCTTCGGGTAGTTCTTGGTTTGAGCTCAAATACAGCAAGATCTCATCTTATTCTCTGACACAATGATAACCCAGAATGTAAAAATTTGTCTACAGAAACAGGAAGTTTAAACATATTCTGTACTATAACAAAGGCAACCAAATGTCCGTGGCCTCCTCTTAGTCATCATCTTCTGCTGCAATTTCTCCTTTCATAATCCACCATTTTAGGAAGAGGATTCTAAACTGAGCACAAATCTTCTCACACTTTTAAGGACATCTTCCTGTCCATTCCCTGTGCCTCCACCACACAAACATTTGTCTGTGTTAGGGCTTTTCCAAGATACTTCCAGAAGGCCCAAGCCTGTAGGAAGCCTGACCCCAATGACAGTGTTCATTTTCCTCCCACGTCCAGACAAAAAGTCTACTCCACCTCCATGAGATGCCTGTGCATATGAGACAGTACTGTTCAACTTTGCTACTGTTCAGATTTTTATTAACCCATCCATGCCCACAAAAAAAATGGTGCTAGCCAATCCCACAAGCTGCACTGCACTGTCCTCCTGCCCACCTGTGCTGGCACCGGCACGCTCCCCATCCTTCCACCCAGTCTTCTCATCTCGTCAGGAACAACTTTTCCTGGTTCCAGACCCTGGAAAAAGTCTTTCTCCTCCTCACCAAATATCCACATAATCTAAAATCTTAAATTAAATTACTGAGTTTGTCTCATAATTGTTCCTATTATAGTATATCTGGCATTAGCATAGTACAGTGTAAAGACAGCAGAGAAAAACCCAAACCTGTTAGTGGTCTGTTTTGAGTGTTTTCAAAATGTCACCTACTCCTTAGAGTTGAAAGTTCAAAAGAGCTTGAAATAAATGGTTAAATGACATACATTAACACAATATCAACAGCAAAGCAGTCTGCTTTGCAAGAACAACAGCTGCCCTAACTTCAGCCATTTAAGACCAATGAGGCTGCAGGGCGGTCAAAGCAGAGGAACTGCAGGGCTCAGAACAGGCGCTGGCAATCAGCAGGGCAGACGCTGATGGGTCTGAGAGCTCCTGAAGGCTGTCTCTGTGCTTGCTTCATGCTGTGGCTGCCCAGCTGTGTTCCCAAGCTTCAGCTCTTTGTGCTGGACCTTGCATCAGAGGCATGGTGGGGTGGAGGTTCATGGCTACGTATGGTTTGCAGACCCCATGGCCCAATAAAGCGACGTTATTGCCCAGTTTCATTGTAGTCTCATAGCTACAGTTCTGTGCTCGAGTGGTTTGGGGATGAAGAGCTGATAAAGAAACCATGCATCATTATTAAAGCTCTTCTCACACTTCAGGAAAGCACTCATTCTCATGCAACTATTCAGTATGTGAAATAAAATTATTTTGCTCTAAGGGGCTTCTCTTTGGGTGCCAGGCAGACAGTCAGAAAACACCATTAAAGTTTCCACCTCTTATCACTAGAGATACTCTATTCAAGACTAAGTAACTATGCAAACATACATAGATGAAATAAATCTTTGGGCTGGAGGCTGCTATTGCAGTAATCAGTAATCATGTCCTGGACTATGTCCAATGTGGACAGTTCCAAAGTCAACAGCTTTAAAGAACAGTTTCCAAATGCTAGGGGAAAGCTTAGTAATAGTAACTCAGGAGGGCAAAACTAGAATGAGAAAATGTGAATGAGATTTAAAATCCTTCAAGAGGACTTAGATTTCCATTAGCCAAAGTGCCAAAGTTTAGAAAACTATACAACTTGGGTCACTAAAGAACTGAAAAAACCCCCCATTTACTGTGGACAGAAACGGATACCCTATTTTACCTTAAAGACTATACTTTCTATCCCTTATTTTTAATGGCTATTCTCTTTTGTATTTAATCCTGTGTAACAATCTTTCTCAACCCCTGAGTAAATTAGTTTGTTGTAACTAACTATGGGCAATTGGAGCCACCACAGGGTAAAGTTCAAAACATGGTAATGTGGTTGGTAGGACTAGAGATGAAAGAATAAGGACATTAGAAACTGTGGAAACCATGAAAAGAAGGAAAACTGAACTTTGTAAGAAAGCATATTAGCTTAGACTTATGGGCAAGGATATTAGTAATCAGCAGGCAGGGCTTGAATTTCAGCTGTCAGACAAATAGGGTTTGAGCCCCCAAAATCTCTTATGAAGACACCATCTCTAAAGAGGGAAGCGAATCAACCACCATGCAGGTAAATAAAGAAGCCTTCAAAGATTCAGTTAAGTCTTAATTTAAAAACCTGAGCCTTAGCAGGCTTTCATCTTACAGGAGAAACACATAGCAACCACCAGTGATGAGGAAATGACAAACCCTAGTTATAAATGTGGTATTTTAAACACAAGGATGAGGAACAAAAAGGAACCAGCTTTCAGGAAAGCCAGGGGGATGTCTTCAAGACGCACACTCTCCAAAAACACGTTGGCATGGCACCGCCAAGTGAAATGCTAAAGCCTGCTTCAAGCAAAGGGTCACACTAGATGCTCTCACAGGCTCTTGGATCTGTAATCAAAGGGATGCTAAAATCAAACAGATTGTGCTCAGAACAGGCCTTAAGCATAGCAAGGCAGCACTTCTCAAGGCAGAAGAATCATCTTCTCAACAACAGCAACCTGGAAACAACAGCTCTCCGTCTATTATTAATTCCCAAATTATTTTGCCCTGAGTCCCGCTCCCTGCCACAAAACCCACCATTTATTCAGTTCTCCCACACTGGGACTAATACATCCCCTTCTCTCTCAAATATTTGCTCCTGATCACTTTTTCACCCAGCTCCAGGGACCTCCAATTCCCTGCAGTTTGGTTAAGTGAGGAGGAGAGGCAGTTTCACAGGCAGTTATGATGCTGAAGTCTCTGCATGGGTTCTAGCTACCATCCAGGGTTTGCATTAAAGAACACCAACCATTTCAATATACAGCTTAGTAAGACAATATCAAAGCTGACTCCCAAATCAAAGTCTCAAGCGCGCAGTTACAGAGCAATGGAAAAGAAGCCAAGTTATCCATAGGACCATCTTAACTGCAGCATTTAAGGAAGGATTTGGTACACAGCAAGTGTATCTCAGCAGGCTTAGTGGGCTTGAAAAACTGGCCTCTAAGGATTATCGTTTCTGTAAGGGCCTCATTAAAACAAAAATTACACTCTTCTACTGACTGCTTTTTCTTAAACTCTTTCTGTAAATATTAACATTCAAAGTAATATCCAGAATAAAATCTCATCTCCACTTCCAGAATATTTGTAAAACTACCAATATAATTTTACTATGAAAGGACAATTTTGTTTATTTATATGATTTATAAACCTTGGGAAGACCTCAGTCTAGACAGTTTATCAAACCAGTTAGCGTGTGAGAAGCCTGTTCTCCAATTTTTACAACTTACCTTAGCACAGTAAATAATGCTGGTGTGCAAACAGCTACGTCTTCCATCAATTAGTTTCTAAAGTGGTGGAGGAAGGCTAATGAATTGCAGAGTCATATAGAAAAATAAAGTAAGATTATTTAATTCAGTATTACGTGTGCTCAAACTTGTTTTGTTTCAGACCATAAACTTTGGTGCATCTAGTACAGCCAAATATCAGTAGTATCCAGGTTAAACAAGAAGAACTGAGCCTATCAGAGAACCAAAACCATGAGAGGTGGAGATCCATCAACTCCCCACAGTGACCAGTGACGCAGATGGTCAGGATTTTAATGACAATGGCAGGATTTCTCCTGGTAAAATTACTGGTAAAACCTCATTTTGATAGATAACACCACCATCATCAGGCTCAAGGAATTTTATTTATAAAACCTATGTAAAATCTTACATGAGAACCAGAATAAAAATTCTCAGTGGATCTAAGCGGTTGTTCAAGTGAATGGAAAATCTAGCTGTTCGCTGGAATGAAGGACAGATGCCTGGTAGCTAAAGCTCCATGAAATACTCTGCAAATCTATGGGTATATATTAGCAACAGAATAAAACACTCCCCTCCAACTTCTGACAAAACCGAAAACATGGAAACAAAGATGTAAGTTAAACAACTCCCTTCTGGAAGAATGCTAATTAACTTTTATAGGTTACATTTTCTTGATATACCGAAATCAAAATGACACAGCCATTTGTTTTCCCTGGCAAAGTCATGCACATCACTGATTATTCAGGTTTTGAAAACCGTGTATAATACATACTACCACCTACACAACAGCACAACGCTGACATTTCAGCACGGAACATGTTGAAGCAGTATTTCTGTACTGGAAAAAAGAACAACTAACAAAGACATTTCCTAGAAGGTATCCATCGAAGAGAAGAGAATAATGTATAAAACATGGGCCTTCTCTTGAGAGCCTTAGGTTACAGATGCCGTTTACACCACATCATGTTCCCAACATAACAAATCTGGCAGAAGCACCAGGTTGAAAAATGGAAAGCAATTTTGTTTTGATTTTGTGGAGCAAAAAAGACTTACAACTTCTTACAGTAATTTTTGTGAGACAGAGTACATTGAGGGGAATTACAAACAAATTGCCTGAGTGCCTTTGCTCCATATTCTTTCTTACTTTAAAAAAGCGTTAATTAATGGAGGCATCACTTTCAATAAGCCAAGATAAGATGACTGTATTCTTAATGCCACATCAACCATCTTCTTGTTGCTCCTGCTCATGAGAAAGCCTTTACTTTTCATCCGTGAGAAAATCCAAGTGATCCTACAAAACTGTACATGAGTTCCACCCAGATAACTTTCTAATTACTCAGGAAGAATGGACAGTGCCTCCTTACATAACAGCGTGCTGCCTGCTGAGCAAGGGAGGCACTCCCTGCTCTGCAGGAGCCAGGTACACTAGGTATCACCTGAATCTCTGCTGTAAATGGGTGACTTGAGTGAAGTCAGCAAAGTCCATCAGTCCAAAAACAGTGCGACGGGCACAAAAACCAGGCTGGATCCTCACAGCACTCCTGGCACTAGCATGAGGGTGAGGAACTAGCTATGTTTTCTCTGAAAAAGTACACACCAGGTGCCCTCACAGCCAAAGCAGAGAAACATGGTAGATGATCCAGAACAGAAATTCCAAGTGTGGACTAACTCCTTGCTGAACTCTTGACTAATCAGCCTGTAAAAAGGTTAAAAGTTTCTGATAAGGCTGTGTGACTGTATGATAATAAACTGCATTTTCCCATGAACTTTAGCAGTGAACACTCAGCATTTTTATTTCAGTGAGGTCTTGTTGAAATAGCAGTGATTTGAGCCCCAACGTGGTTCCATCACTGCAGGCACAGAGCGAAGATGACCTGCTGGTACCAAGCAGCAGCACACTCAGCCACAGATGACTTGATTTAGAGATCATCAATACGGCACACACAACAGGCTTCCAGCACTGCCATAGCTGTGGCAGCACAGTTAAACCACAAATCTAATGAAAGCCAAAGACTACTAACAGTTTGGTTCCCTTAACACTCTTTTTGTTAAAAAAAAAAAAAAAAAATAAATAGAGAGAGAAAAATGGGAGCTCAGAAGATCATACATGAACTCACAGAACACATTAATTTCAACACATTAATAAGAAACTCACTTTAAAGGAGTTGGCCTTTGCTTCCATTTTCACCCAAAGATCTCAAAGTGTCTGAATTGATGATAAATGGCAAATGACACTAAAGAGAATGGTAAACAATATAAATCAGTTTTAAGGGAAAAAAAAAGATCCTTTTCTTTTAAGTTATTGTCATAAAGCTGTAGGCTGAGAAGACCTGTATATTAATATTATTTAAAAGATATGTGTCATGAAACATTTCTCAATTTAGCTAAGTTTCATTTTTGACACCAAACAGTTTAGCCAAATGAATGTAAAGCTTACATCAAAATAAGCACCTAAAATAGTATCTTTAGGAGTTAATCCAGAGTTAAAGGAGAATTAACTTATTTACAAGCATTCATAATATATCAGTTATGGTTAATTAGCGTGGTAGATTGCAGGAATGTTTGAATCTGATAGTAATCAAAGAATGGTTGGGGTTTTCGGTCTACTACTCTCTTTTGATGCGCTTTTTTTGTTTCCAAAAGCTTTACCACCTATTACACCCCAATTAAACTACCTACCCTATGTCTTTTCCATCGTACACCCAGGAGTTATTTTCCCATTTGCTTATAGTCCTCATTAATTTAGGAAAAACTGCCTAGCTAAAAAAGGAACAACTCCGAAGTTGAAGCAGAAGTTGCCAGTTCAGAACTGAACATGAGGATTAGGAGAAGTGATACTCCAGACAGTAAGGAAAAAACAGCAGAGGACTTACACTCTCCATGATTGCAATGGCATAAATATGATTGCTGATGAGGCAAATGTCCTTTCTTTTGGAAAACATTAATTAAGCTCAGTGTGGCTCTGTTTACAGGGTAGGACAAGGATCACTTCCCAGATACTAGGTCCTGTCACACACCCTAAGCCCATGCTGGGATTTCCCCCAGCCTCCCTTCCTTCTCCTCTCACAGCTGGTTTCCGTGGGAAAGAACCCATGCACATTTCACAACTGAAAAAACCCATTATTTTTACTACCCACACACATTTTTTTTTCGTACTGGAAGGAACTACCTTTTACTAAAGTCACCAGAAGAAATTCTTAAAAATTCAGTGATAACAATCTGCAGCCAGCTCTGGGAAGCTGAAGGCTACCAGAGGAGCTCTCATGGAACAACTCACTCACAAACTCAGGATGGATTTTGTTGAAGTATTGTCTCAGTTTCCAGATGCTCAAAACAAACAAAAAATACTATGATGTCACAAAATCTTTGTGGCTTAAAAGCCACTTAGTCACTTTCACAACTATAAGATCAGTTTTGCTATCATGATTACAGAAAATTCACATCTGATGTCATCCACAGCTGGAAGACAGAAGCCCTTGACTGTTCTGCATCTTACTGTTTACAAATGAAAAAAGGCTCTAAAGGCTTCAGCCTTCTCAATCACTGAAGCAGAGTACTTTTGTTCTGTATAAGTCAGTAGAATTACATCTTCCCATCTTTTTTATGAAAGGAGAATAAGCTTCAGATTGCTTTTAAAAGGTTAGTCTCCCACTGGGAAACACCAGATTGGACTCCTCAGCAGATATGGTTAAGCTCCAGTTTACGGAGAGAAAATTAAGGGGTCGGTTTAGCAGAGGACAGTGAGTGTGCCAACTCTGGCCAGCCATCCACAGCTGCTAGCATTACAGACTCAGAAAGGAGTTTGAGAGACAAGTCACTGGGAAGCAGTGTTAGGAATGTGAAAAAACCAGTTGCCTCATCATCAGGGCCATGCAGCCAGTATAATTCCATGCAATCCACACAATTCAAATATATGTAATACTGCATATGAAAGGAAACCTAGAATCAGCCCCAGCTTTTTAAGCTGTCAACCAGCATGGGTATGCAGATGGAAGTGAAAGTTCTATTTTTAAGTAACTCAGCTACCAGCAACAAGGGGTCTCATCATCCATGAACCTCTAGGCGATTAAAATCGCATTCCAAATACTGAGTTGCAAACTCTTCAAGAACCAATGAACGAAGGCATTTTAACTGTATCAAAACTGAGCTCTGAAATCTGTTCAAAGCATAAAATTAGTACCACGTTTTCCCCAAAAAATCAGTAGCACTAAGGTGAGGAATTCCTACTGTATATTCTGTATCAAACATCAAACCAGACATTCACATTTGCCTTAGCAAGAAAGTGCTGACCTGTCAAAAAACTTGAGCTACTGCTCTACTTAGAAGCTCAAGTCCCACTAAAATCAGAAGATATTCAAAGGCTTAAAAGGAAGCCACTGCTTCAGCAGTTCACTAAATCAGAACACAAAGGAACTCTTATGAACCCCAACTAAACCTGCAAGTATCCCTTACATGGCGAGGTGAGTCACCATGTAAAGACATTGAGCTGGTGAAGGTGAGGTCCAGCAGAAGCAAAGAACTAGTGCGTGGTCAGGCTGCGTGTCTTTAGCATCAAGATTTCCACTCCCTCCCATACGGCCTGGTCCACCCTACTCATCAGTAAATGCCATGTGAGCAAACACACCTCGAACAGACACACCTAAGCTGGTTCCTCAACCTGAAAAAGTGATAGCAGCAATGCCTCCTGTCCCCAAAGTACTACTGCTTCTGCAGGCACAGCTACAATGGTGGGAAGAGGTACAAATTGCAACCCTGTCTCATAAGGCCAGGTCAGCAAAACCTTGTTTAAGGTGTCACTGAGAAACTCAGTGACTGTGACTCTCCCAGAAGCACCCTGAACTACTATGTATTTGCATCCTGCAAAGTAAAAACACAAATCTCCCTCTGTAACAAAACCCAAAGCCACTTCTTGGTAGAAGCAGGACCCACAAACCAGAGCTCTCTTCCCTTTTCAAAAGCCCACAGTAGCAGGATTTGCTGTGATTTTGAACAGTTTTTCTTACTGCAAAAGTATTTCAGTTGTCACTGATGTGTTATGAACCACAAAAATGCTAAATCTATACACACCACTTACGGAAGAGGTTATTTCATTTGGCTATATGATAAAGCTGCAGCCACCATAGCAGCTCTGTGCTGTGAGTCAATATCTAACGTAAAATCCTGGGCTTCCTGAAATTAGTGGAAAACATCAAATGTCTAAAGTAAAGCCAAAAGGTCATATCGGACACTACAATAATATAAAGTCTGATAAGAGTCTGTTATCACTTGTTAACATGAGATTAGGAGAATTAGAGGCCTAAAGGTTAGAAAACACCAGCTGTAGTAGATATTTTATAGGGAGGAAGATAAGCACAGTGAAAAACAAAAGGGACTACGGATAAAGAAATAAAATGCTAGACTGAAATGACAGAGAAACTGCCAGAAAAATCACGGAAGACTTAAATGCACTAATTTTTTACTCTGTCTAAAACTGTTGAAAATCAGTTTGATCAGCCAGTCAAGAAGATTACGCTGGTGTCAGGGCAATGACAGAATTATATAAATGAAGAGAATAATGATGGATCTAACCCCTTCCCTGGGTGAAGGAGGGAGTCCTGCAGAAAGCAGGTGCTGCAGGAAAAGCAAGAAGCTTTCAAGCTACTCTTGACCATGTCAAAGATAAGAAGGCACTACAGCATAGGTCAAGGGCAAAGTTTCAAGCTAGCAAAAAAAAAGGTCCCAATACACCTTCATTTAACATAAACCTAGTGAAATTCACAAAGATCAATAATTACAAATTCAATGGTTCAGTCAACTCTATTTGGATTCAATGTAAATTTTCTTCAAAAGCCAGAGCACAGGTCTACCTGGGATTCATAGAGGCTGTCCACTCCTATGTATGTTTGACCAACACCTGCCATCTCATTCCTGGGGCTTGGAATTCATTCACTCATCTGTTTTTAGGAAGTTCATAAAACCTAATACTATCTTCATGCTGAAAATAATGATATGATCCTGTGGTACGTGAGCGCTTAGGTTGATGATCATATACTGATCAAGACTTGGGGAAGAAGATGGATACACATGGATAACTGGAGGAGCATGTTATTTGGGAAGGATAAAATGCTGAAGTACCTGCCCCTTAGGTCTGCAGAAGTAGCAGGCTCTCGGCATGATGTGAGCTGTTAAGGAAGTGATGATACAAGGATGAAGTGGGATGGGGAGAAATCAGCCACGACCACAGGACAGGGGAGGAAGCAGGATGAAATTTCTCTTCCTGCTGCATGCTGACCATCCTAATTTGCTCCTTCATTCTCCCTACTCCTGACTGGATATGTACTCCATCATGACCTGCTTTTGGGTTTCATCCCATCAGTTGAGGAATAAATCCCACACAAGGAGAACAGAGGGGAAATAAAGGACAATTAGAGGCACTGGACGTTAAGAAGTCACTCACATCTGCTGACAGCTATGCTGAGGGTCCAGGCGGAATTGCCAGGTGACTTGCCAACAAAAGCGCTTCATTTTTTTATTGTCATTTTGTCTACAGAAAATCCCCTTACAGGTTCCAGTGTGATAAAAGCAATTAGCAAAACCCACTCAAATGAAACAATGAAGGGTCTCATTACCCTAGCTTACCCCCTGAGCAGAGCAATGGGAATTCATAGAACAGTTTCTATACCGCGCAGTGAATTTTGTGAACAGTGAAAAAGCAAACTGAGAAATCAGAAAAAAAAAGTACTCTAACACCTAACTGAAAAAAAGGGATGATACAGAAGTATGTGGAAAGAGCAGAGTGATAAATACAGACTTTATCTTTTACTGACATAAATCTAGCATTACCCACCAGCCAGACTCTGCAGCCAGGTTGCAATGACTATCAGCAGAACTGTGGTAGGGCCCAAGGACCTTATTTATATTACAGAATCCAACTGTGCTGGTTGCCTTCCATATAAAGAGCAGTTTTCAGAAATTTAGCATACAAAGTCATGTTTATTGAGGCTGCTTTGATCAGCCCAACCTTGGAAAATGAGAGAGATGTCCATATTCTGTACTGGCTTGCAGTAAAATTCATACTTTGGCAGAGAACTAAGTGATCTGTCCCTTCCACAATTTTGAGAAATTAACTGACTGCCATGAGCAGGGAGGACTTTCCAGTACCTTGCTGCCTTTAAAGAGATTATTTTATATTTGCCACCAAAAGTAAAAAGAAGCATCTGATACAGCAGAGCTGAATCTGTAGCAGTATCTGATTGGTGTGCCTGGGACTAAATAGGATATCAGAGGTAGAAATGGTCACGGGTGGTAACAGCAGGGATTTTGTCACCCAAAGCCTTGGGTTCTGCCCACTGAGAAAAGCTATGGGACATGGCGATGTCCTGCATGTGTGGGAATCCTAGGGCAGCTTTCACTTTGGAAGTCACCATCATCACAATGCACATGGAACTTCCATGTTCCTGCCACCTCCAACATTTCAGTCTTTCATTGAAAACTGAGCCCAGTGTGAAGTCTTCAATTCAATGACTGAAGGATCAAACCCATATCTCTGTTAGACATTCCTAACACCACCAATTACCTACAAAGTTACAGCTATAAGCATACTGTTGGGTTGGGTTTTTTTCTTACATGACCTGATGACAGAAACCATCTGATGTTCCAAATCAACACACTGTATTTGTGCTGAAAACAATTACAAGAAAAATCTTTGTGGGCTTTTGTTTTGATGAAATGAGTCTTATTACAGTTTAAGTTGGCTTATCGCTCACATTACCATTGTATACAGTGCATTTGAGTCTCTGGAACTGTTGAAACACAATTTGGAGTCATGAGATCACTCATACGCCTGGCTCCTAAACAAGCCTCAGAGGTATTATTAATCACAAAATACACTGAAACAGTGTGCAAAACAAAACAAAAGATTTATTTACCCTCTAAGCAAAAAATTGAAGCATTGGTTCATGAGGTCCCATCTGAATTATCTGGTCTTTTATAGCCTTGGTTAAAAAAAATGGCTGCTCTTCTCCTTTCTCCCAAAACAAGCAAGCAAGCATGCAATGCAGAGACTACAAAGCAGCAACAGGCAGTAGACACACATTGGTCCACCCAAATGTTCTTGGGGCTGGGAGAAAGGGTAGACAGCAAGTTAATTCTGTCTATACTAACTTGTCATTGAGGCACAAATAAAGCCGCATCAGATGAGCTTGCCTGCACCTTTAAGCAGGTATTTATTTGCAACAGCAGTATTCAACACTTTGAACAGGAGATAGGTTTGTTTGTTAGTTTTGGATGCAGTCTTAGGCTGTCTTTCATTACTTTTAATTAAGCCTTTTCAAGGTTTAAAAGGACATATGCATCCACTAATGAGAATGAATTTACCTCCCCTTCTTAAGGCAAAAGCAGAATGGTAAGAACAGCCTATGTGATAAGCACTGTACTACTCATCACTCAAAAGAAAAAACAAACCAAAGGTAGGACATCTTTCTGTGCACAATTTCCAGTACAATTGTGTTCAAGCACAATATACTGTAGCTGATGCAGAAGGCACTGCTATGGCCTAGACTATGCAGGAGATAAAACTGGATGGGTCACAACAACCGTGCTTTATTGGACATCTGTCCCTGAGGGCAAAACATGAAGGTATGTAGGAAGCCTGAACTTTCTTCTGAGCCCAACGGACCATTAATGCTTTTGAGCATTGTCTATTTTAGCTTCTTACCGTTGCAGAGCCAACAGGAGTGGCATGCACAGTTCTATTTTAAAGTCTTCATAACAGCAAGTTTTTAAGGCTCTACATTTATTATAGCTGATATGGCTCTATCTGAGCAAGTCTACAGGTTATGAAAAAAACTCCTTCACTCATAATGTGGCAATGTCAAACAAAGATCTAGAAGCATTTTTACTACATAGGACACAGAAAACTAAACAGCTTACAGAAAAAAAATAATTCTGACTCATTCACATATGCAAGATTTCTTTGAAGCTTAATTATCATTTTTGTATCTTAAAGCAGCAATGCCAGAAATTCAGCTGTCTGTTCAACCACAAACCAGACACTGCACAAGCAGCTGTTTCCCAAGCCACTGAACGCTGAAATACATGGGGAACCTCTCCAGTCCTGCTGTGAACAATTCTGTGTTGCCCCTTAGCAGCGACAGATAATTTAACCTGGCTTTAAAGGATATTATGTGCAAGCTGCTAGGACACAAACTTCAAATTTCCCTCATTCAGTCCTCAGAAGGAGCCCAGGCTCTGAACCTGGCTCGTTGCACTTGTTGCAGGGTCTGAAAATGAATCTCCATCAGTCACGTATGCCCTGATGGCAACTGTTACTGAAAAGCCCAAACATCTTTTGTGTACTGTCATGCACTGTAAGCTTAATTTTCATCACCACATACACACATCTAAGTCCTACTGCTGCTGAATCAGAAGCTTTCAGGCATGTATTTGGGGTTAAGAAAAGCACCATGTACAAGCCTGCTCCCCCAGTACTTTCATTTTTCCTCCCTGTTTTGCTCAAGTATCAATTCTGTGGGTTCATCGTGTTTTTCAAGTGGTTCTTGGATGACTCCTGAACTGAGAGACATTTTCACTTCTCATACAGCTACACAGCTGCTCCTTTTAAAATGGGAATCACACATGAACATTGCAGTGCGGGCTCTGGCAACATGCCTCACCCTCAGCTGTAGGGCTTGGAAATTTGCTATTTAAGCAAAACAGTCATCATGTTGAAAACTAACCTAGACATCTGAAAATCTTTAAAAAATTGGAAAAAATCCCATCCAACAGAATAGCAGAAGTTTTCAAAAAGAATAAGGAAAAAACACATAGTCCACTGGAAACATTTTACGAATACTGGTACCTACCGAAACAAATGTAAATCTTCAAGGGAGGCTCTTTCTGTCTTAATGAAGTATAAGTCTGAGAAGAGTACATATCACAGATCAATTCCTGAACAAGTGAAGGAAAAAATTATACCTTATTATCAATCCACTGAGTTATTTTCAGAGAAGCTTCCCAAATGCAACTCCCAAAGCTTCTCATGCTGAAAAACCAGCTGGAGAGAATTAGTACAGCTATGATCTATCACACACCAGAAGCTCTGAAAAGGAGCTACTATAACCTAAAAAACCATGCCAGCACTGAAGAGGAAAACATGGAGCAGTACCTCCCAGCTAGGGAAGTGATGACCAAACACTACTGTAGCATCGGTTGAGTGGAGCAACAATGGAAATCACTTAAATGCTCTTGGAGCAGATACCAGCAATTGTCCTCCCTTCTGTAAGCATCCTTGCAGCCCTATTAGAAAGTTGGAAATCATCTCTCTGAAGCCTTCAGAGACTAACTACTGTAATAAACTGTGATTAAAGGGGCAAATCCCCCCTTCTGCCAGCATGCATATGACGGGGAAGAAAGAGTACAAAAAGACTAAAATACTGACTTCTCAGGAACTTAATTTTAATGACCAATTCTCTGTCAACTGTCTACTGCACTAACAGCAGTAGTTCCTCTTGTTATGGAATAGACAGGTTCGTATTGGTTTTGTTTTTGTTTTTTTAAATTACTGCCACAGCTAACAAATTGCAAAACTTCTGCATTCTCATACAGTGTTGAACTAATACCATCACTTTTTTTTCCTAAATACTACCTCACCTTAAAAAGTAATGAAAATGTGGCAATTTTCTATGATCAGTTTTTCAACATATTATTAAAAAAATTCATATTTTGTTCAATCTTTTTTTGCAAGGCTAGTGACATCAGAATTTGTGATGACCGCACAAGAAAAAAACTGGGAAAAGGGCTTCTGAAAAGCAAGGAATTGGGGTAAGGAAAGAGCAGACCACGAAGCGGTTTGCTGATTTTTCTGGAGAGGCACAAGAAATCAGATAGACAACCACACCTCACTGTGCTGCACTGTCTTAGCCATCACTAGCAGATTGATTCACACAAACATGGGTGTAGAGTGAGGCTGTCAATAAGCAACATGAGTAGCTCGTGACAATCGTTCACAGGCTCTCCGGCAAGTCCCTGGGATGCCATGGACCAGGAAGGAGATTCTTCTTCAACTTCCCGCTATGGACATGAGCCTGCAACATGCAGTGTTGCAATCTGGGTTTTTGCTGCAGCATCAGAAAGGGACAGCTTAGGACAGAGAGGACATTCTAACATCCCATTTTAGCTTCATTTTACTTGTCTGTCCCTCCTTCATCTGCCTCCACAGGGCCTGCGCAGGCTGCCCTGTCAGGACACCATGCAATACTCTCCCAAGTAAACAGGGACAGATCCACTGCATTCAGCTAAAACCTCCTACTGCCCAGCCTACAGTATGAAAGCGCATTATTTTTTAAGAACATCAGAATATTGCTTAGGAAACTACAAGATTAAATCACGAGAAGCACAACCATAGCATTTTTCTGCTGATTTGAATTACGAATAGAAAGTACGAGCAGTTAAGAGGAAACAAGATATGTTCTATACAAGAGCCAAGATTTTTTTTCCTGACATGTGCCAAACAAGGAGAAGAAACAGAAGAATCTGGCACCATTAAAAACAGTTTGTGGAGAAAGGAACTGAATATCTACAGCCAAGCTCCATGTGGTTTGTAAAGAGGAAACTTTTGTTTTATGGGACTCTCAGTCAGCCAAAATTCTCCCAGACGGCGTGCAAATGGATATTAGCCTAAAAACCTACATGCATCTTGTAGAAGGATCAGTAAATGGTGGGGAAAGAAAAGGAGCACTACTCAAGTTTTAAATCAGAATTCAAAATCTGCCTCATGGTTGAAAAAGTTAGTTTACCAGACAGCTATAATGTCATATATGGTAAGTGTGTTGGAAAGGAAAGGCAGCAAGTTAAAAGTACAAAACTAGAAGTCAGGAAAATGAGTTCCAACCCTGGCTCCAGTACCAAGTAGCTCTATAAAATTTGGATAAAAGAGAAAAAGACTGCCAAGTTAACTGAGATTTTCCTTAACTTCATATAGTGTATTAACATTGCACTTACGCTGTTTCTTTTAGCTTCTATATTTCCCCCACTCCCTGGCATTATGATGCACTAAGTTTAGTAAGAGAGTAAATGGAGTACTGTGAACACTTATATTACTTTACCAAACCAAGCCCTGCCCAACTTCTTAATCAAAATACTTGACTGAAAAAAACCCCAAACAATCTTTATGGGGCTGTATTCTCATAACTGAGCAAAACACTAAAGCGGCTGACATGATCCAACAGCTTAGCTGAATATTGCAAAAAAGTGTGGCATTTCTGGCTTAAAACAGTAACTAGAACTTGTACTTCAGCACACAGGAGAAAGGGAATGGGCAGGCAACAGTTCCTCAGCGCATGCTGTGTGGTTATACCATGGAAGAACTTTTTTCAGATTCTCTGACAGTTGTCTGAAGGCCCTGTGAAGCATTCAGCCATGTCACCCATAAATCAAGAGGAGAGCACATTTACCTTCTATTTACAGCAGGGGAACTGAGGCAGAGTCCACAGGCAAGACTGCAAGGTCAGGAAATATCCAAGTCCCAGCATCCCAAAGAAGTCAGTCCTCAATGGGGATGCCAGAGGCCCAGGTAGCTCTGTGGGTCGGGCTCCAGTCTGTCCTGCAGTTGCCTGATGATGCAATTCTCTGGTTATATCACCAACAATTAAAACACATCAGGTGGCAAACTTTGCCATTGTGCTTAAAGGTGAAGTAGTTAATAATGCCTGTGAGAGGATACCAGGATTAAGATTTGCCCCTTGGTGTCTTCCTTCACACGAGCCTTTACATGGAATGTTTCAGCTAAAATTTGCCAACTATCATGCCTTCCTCCTCTAAATACAGTAGTAAGCATGAATCTCATTTTTGAAGCAGTCTGTATTTGCTTGGGTCTTCCTCATTCGTTACTTTACGTGCCTTTGGAGGAGGAGCAGAAGGGTTAATCGTTCAGTACTTTCTGTAAGCTATATGCATTTGCGTACAGTGCTCTAGGTGGACGGATGCTCCATGCTTGAGGTTGCACTGGAACAATAAAAGGAGCTGAAAGCAATTCTCTTTAATTCTCGCTCTTTAATTTTATTTCCTCCAAAGAGTAATGAACAGAAGAAAGACAGACCAAGCACTTAAAGGGGAAAAAAAAAAATAATTACAGGCATTTTTCACAAAAACACTGGAAGGAAAAACCACTGTAAAAGTAAAAACCATTGTATTTTAGTGAGAAACCTGAAGCTAGCAGTTCTTATTGCCACTACAAATATCTCCACCCCATACACACATACATTCACCAAGATGGCACCCACCCATGGGTTCTGGATGCTAATCAAGACCAGACCAGGTACAAACTAACACTGAACAACCCCTGACAAAGTAGGTCAAGAAAACTGGGAAGAAAGGAAAACTGTTGCTAGGTGGCAGTGTACCTTAAGTAAAGAATACTGTAAATCATACATTATTGGAAAAGTTTGTTATCTGCTAAAAGAGGTGTCATCTTCAATGTCATCTTGAAAGACTTGGTAGAAAGCAGAACCCAAGATGTACATGATACCCAGGATACATATGAGAAGGATGAGAAGCAGCACTGAAAAAAAATAAGAAAAACTTGTTTTGAGACATGCTCTTTGTACAAGACCCATGGTGTAACGGCTCTCCAGATCTATTAGTGCCATAAGAGAACCCAAAAGCCACTGAACTGAGTCTTGTACATCTTGAGAAAGCTATGGTTTCGCTTACTTTGTTTTATTTGACCTTCACTATGCTCTTACCAGGAGAAGCTTCCACCACATTTTGGCACAGCAGTCAACAGCTGACAGAAAACCCAAGTGTGGTGGCAAGAAAGGTTTTTTTAAGGCAACTTAAGAAACAGAACTATTACTTTTCTCCCTTATAACAGTTTCAGTCTCCAGTCTTAATCTTTTCACAGTGGAGTAAGAGTGGACAATGACATTGAACATAAGAAGGTCATGAAAACGCATGCGCTTCCTAGAACTCCAACCAAAAGGATGGAGAAAAAGGCCTCTGCAGACAGCCAAGGTAAGAAGGGAGAGGCTAGATTTTTCTGGTATCCTTCTCTCTGTCCTTCCTGATGTTCCCTCCAACTGAAAACTACCTTAACATATTGCCTAAATTAGCAGAAGTGGTAAAAAAGACAGGCTGATGACATCTTGTGAACTACAATTCGCTTGGTAAGAGAGCTGTTAGCAAGCTCACAGCTTGTCACAGAGAAGGATAAGATGTTCTTGAAGGCAAAGACGAAATCTATATTCTTTTCAAGAGTATCTGTCTGGGTTCAAAAGAGCAACTTTTTGGAAAAGTATCTTGGATTAATGTGATTGTATAGATTGGAGCTATTTTAGAGGATAGAATAAGAGAGAAAAATTAAAGATACTTTGCTGCAACAAGGCTTTAAATCTGTAACTCAGGCCATAGCAAAATCCTTCCTGAGAAATTTATCAAGTAATTCTTCTTATGCTGACTTTAATCTATGATTATACTGTTTAAGCCTTTTTTATACCTTGTTCTGACACATTAGAAACTGGTCAGAAATAATATATTAGAACATATGTGCCCCATCCAACCCAGCGTGGGAATTCCTACACTGCTGTACAGTAAAACCCACACAGGTTACATGTGCCATATAGTGTATTCATTCCTCACAAGCAATGACTGTGAAGCCCATACATAATAATTAAAATACCAACCTTACCAACCTGTAGAGTTGCAGAGGGAATAATTTTTACAAACTCCTTCATTGGTGTAGCTCACATAGGACGTGTGTTAACTTTCCAAGCAGACATAAACCTCTGATGAGTATTTCCAGGTTGGGTCTGTATCTTCTTTATCTGACAGAACTTTGGGATGCAAACCTCAGGACAGCGGGATCCAATTTCAATGGATAGATACAACAATCTTTGTTCCATTTCTCTCCGCTGTTTCCTTCCCCAAAACTGGTGGTTTTAATTTGTGGTCAGCCTGAACCTCTTCCTCTTCCTGCTAATTTTCAGCATCTGCCCCGCAAAGAGGGAGGCAGAGAGTGTCCCAGACTTGTCTCCAAACTGTTGGTTACAGTTTGTGATCAGTTTCAGCCATGGACATGCAATAAACACTAGCAGACAAAAATAAGCATAAATTTGAGCAAGAAAAAGTGGAATAGTACCACACCTATAGAAGTCACTAGGAGCCAACCCCTGCTGACCTCGAGGGCTCTTCCCTGACAGCATTACTTGCAGAAGCCAAGCAGGAGTTGGCTTCACCTGCCGTCTCACCTCCTGCTCTGTGAGACTGTGCACAGCTAATGGAAAAACGGTTTGAAAACAAAAAAAGCCATAAAGCTGGAGCCGAATTAGGCATTTTACAAAGACAAAAGCAAATAATCTGTGCAACCTCGGGACTAGGAACTCATCAGGTTTTGCCATAGCAAAAATACTTTTACGTGGTGGCACAAAGGAAGCTTGCTCTAGCCTATATAGGCTTTTCTTCATTAAACAGTACAAGGGAGATCTTTCTGTAGCATGCAGAAGGCACTGAGCCTCATTTGACACTGAAGTTTAACTCAAAATAAAATTTTCTGTGATTAAGGAAACTTTTGTTCTACTTCTGTTTCTTCACCATCTGTGATACAAAACCTGGCAAAGTCTCCAGTTAGTTTCCTTTGTGTTATTGCTGCCACCAGCACTCAAATGATAAACATTTATACGAAAGGAAATTCCTCTTCCTTTCTTTGCAGTCTCCAAAGAGTAGATCTAAATACTTTGATAAGAAAACCTGCACTGAACTCACCCTGAAATCTTGTTATGCCAGATTACACCAATTGTACTACAGAAAAATGCAACAGCATATTAAGCCAATGCAACACCCCTCCTAACAAAATCTTTTGTCCAGTAATGAGCACTCAGCCTGAAAGGAAACAAAGCAGAAGCATCTCACGTGAGGAAAGGTAAAAACCTGTAACACCTGTTTAAGGAACATTAGGGGTGGATTTGGGGAGTTTTCTTCTCTGGGACATACAACCCTTGTTACATGCTGGATGCATAGCTCTCAGAGCCACGTAGGTGCTTATGCCTCACCTCAGTTGAGCAGGAATCATCCAGCAAAGAAAACTTAACGAACTCTGAAGTACAAGTTAGCACTTTGTGGTGTATATTTACTTACTTAAACTCTTCATTTATACATATACAGACACGGCTACTGTTGCTATCCTGATGGAATCCATGCATGGCTGTGGTTATTAAATTTGATTATTCTGGTAAGGCTTATCTTTGTACCATAAACACAACAATCCACTTATACAGAGTCTGCACACTGGTGCAAGCATACCAACATTAGGGCGACATACTAAGTTCTATAAAAAATGTGCATAGGTGAAGTGGCAACTTTTTTTTTCTAGCAGAGACAAGCTCTACAAAACCAGAATTGTTCATGTTTCTGTTCAAATGGGTATGTTCCGGGACCAGGAATGTAACTTTGTCTTTGGCATTTACTGGGGCAGCGATTTACCAACAGCCTCTGTGTCACCAGGTTCCCACATGGTGGTTGTGGATTCCTGGGGAGGGTAGCACCGCCTGCTGCTGGGTTTGTCAGGTTCAAATAAAAGCAAGGGAAAGAAATCCGACATGTGGAGGACACATGGGATAAACAGATAAGGGTCAGATAAGCAAGAGGAGATCACAAACTTGCAGCAAATCTGAGGAGCATGAACTAAGCCTTATCCCCATGTTTTAATCCACTGCACCCTTACTATGGCTTTTCTTCCTGCAGATCAGAACTGGCTGCTGAAGGCTGCCAGGCACCTCTCAAGACCATGTACATTTTCTTTTCTTCCTTTATGCTAAAAAAATTAGAAATTAATTGCACATTTTACTGGAGCAGGATAGCACTTCAACACCAGCACCTTATGCTGAAGGCTGTGCTACACATAGGTTGATGGGTTTTTCCATTTTATTTTCAGTTGCTTTGCAAGTTTGCACAGGATTTAAACAAGTAGTTTATTAATCAAACAGCAGTTTGGGGTTTTTGGGCAAGACAACAGCCTTCTTGCTGTGGCCTCCTGTATAATATCATTCCGTTGTGGCACAAATGTCCAAACAATTTTGCTGCGGACTCTAAAAAGCGCACTTAAACTCTATAGCCACAAGGGTTATGAATATAACTCAAAATGGGTTCTTCAGTCCTTTTTTCCTACCACTCACATCTGGCTGAAAATTTTAAATGCAACAGCTTTGCCTGTTTCCATTTTCAGAAATCCAGCCTTTTACAATTCTACTGGAATTTCTACTAACGACAGGTACAATTTTAGAATATGGTTGGGCCAGTATGACAGCTTCCAGCCCTAAAATGACACTCAATCCCACTTGGCCTCACTGCTCCCCTGTTGTTTTCTGTGCTGACCTCTTTTAGGGAACTAAACTGGCAGGAAACTAAACCTATCAAAAAAAGTAAGTACTTTTTTTCTGGTTTAACTCCCAGAAGCAGCTCACAGGGGGTCAGACAAGCAACAGGGAGGAGTTGAGGAGCAGCAGCTATCCATTCCATAAGCTGAGCTGAAACACGAATCCACATCCCGCCGGAACGCTGGGATAGATGCCTTCGCTTAAGAGACGGATTGGGCTTTCTAACTCAAACCACACTAATAACAGTTCCAAAACAGACATTATGGAAATAATCCATCTCTGTTTACAATCAGTGACCACATGCCTTCTGGCATCAAAACAAGAACTTTCACTGTTTTTCTGTTATTTGATTCATTCTATACATGGTCCCAAAGTTAGGGTTATTGGTCTAAAAACTGCCAGACTGGCTTTCTGACTCTTCATTTTAGACACTACTACTGCAATTTCTTTTTTGAATTTGTATGTCTACACCTTCCAAAAATAACTTTTAATGATTAGCAAAAGTAACTGTTTACGATTCAGAATTAAATTTAGTATTTGCTATGCATTTCATTATGCAAATTAAAAAAAAAGAGCAAACAATACAGTGAATACTGATCCCTCCCCTTCTTCACTCCTCCTCCACCAAGCCTTTACACACGTTTATTCATCAGACACTGAAGAGCACCAAGTGTTGGCAACGTAAGTGAAAAATACCCAGGAAAAGGTTGGCCTATAAAGAAGCAGGTATTGTTCAGAAACAGAAAGAACGGTTCCAGAGAGCGCTTCTTTCCCCCATCAACCCTGCAACTGTCCCAAAGCCTGTGTCTACCTCCTGTGAAGCCTTAGAAACTAAAGGTAACAACACCGTGGGAGACACTACGGAGAAGTCACCAAAACGTCCATGACCGGAGTTCTAGGGGCTCTGCTATACCCCTGCCAGGGACTCACAGCACAGCGCCGTTCATGCTGCAGCCCAGCCGCCGCAGCTTGTGCCCACCTCGCCTGGGCAGGTGGGTCGGCACCCCCAGCACCCCGGGGCAGGCTGGCAGGGGCTGCACACGCTCCCTGGTGCCACACACGGCACGCACGACATCCAGCTCTTCAGCCAGCCTAAGGGTCGCTTATACGCATACGCCAGAGTGCCAGGGGCCGGGCTGTGGGCTTCGTCCGCCCCTTGCTCCTCCACGCACCCACGAAAGGCGAGACCAGCCCCCCGCGGCGCCCCGGCCGCGCCGAGCACACACGTGCGAGCGGCGGCCCCCCCGCCGGCCAGGAGAGGAGAGCAGCGGCCGCCCCGCACCGCCCCGGCCCACCGCGCCTCCGGCCGCGGCGCCGGAGCCCCGCCGAGCGGCAGCCCCCCGGCGCCGCGTTCGCCCCCGCCGCCGGGGCCGCCATCCCCCGGGGCCCCGCCGCCCCCAGCCCGGCGGGGCGGCGGCGGCGGGCGCTGATAGGGCTTCCCAGCGCGGAGGGGCGGGCGGAGGGAAGCGCGGCCCAATGCGCGGCTCGGCGGCGCGGCTCCCGCCTCGCAGCCCCGCTCTCCCGGCGCGGCCGTGAAGGAATGCGGTGGCCGCCCCCGCCACCCCCGCCGCCCCGGTACCTTTTCCTCCTGCAGAGCACGCACACGGCCCAGAGGAGCAGGGCGGCGGCGGCCGCCCCGCCGTAGGTGCCGAGCTGCAGCGCGTCGGGGCCCATGCCAGCAGCGCTCGCCTCGGCGGCCGCTGGTGCCTCGTCGCCGCCGGGAAGGAAAGTTTCGCCCGTCCTCCCGCTCCCCGCAGAAGAGGCACCCGGCCGGCCGGCCCTCCCCGCCCACCCCGAGTCCAGGGGGCTGGGTTTGGCTGCTCGGAGCCGGACTTGGCGAGCGGGCCCGGTGCGACCCGGCCGGCTCCTCCCCGGGGAGCGCCCGGCGCGGGGACGGCGGCGCCTGCCCGCCCCCGCGGCCTCCCGGCGGCGGAGGAGAAGCCCCGGCCTTCGGCTTGAGCGGGAGGGCTGCGATGCGGCGGAAAGGTCCCAGGAGGGAGCCCGGGGAGGGGGGTCTCGGGGTCGTGCCGCCGCGCCGGGAAGCGGCCCTCCCGCACGGCGGCGGGGGCTCGGTGCCCTCACAGACGCGGCCCCGGGTGGCAGAGCGGCCATGGCCTGTCCCCAGCGCGAACGGTGCTGGGCTGGGGCCGGCAGTGGCTCCGGCAGCCCTTTGACTTACACTTGGGTTTTGGTACCGATACCCGATGTGTATCCCCTGCTTAAAAAACAAGAAGCCACCTCACCCACCCCTCAAACCCAGCTTCGTAAAGCTTAACCTGATGTAGGCTAGATGAGGCACGAATAGTGGAGGTTGGCTCCTGATGTTGTGCCCTGTGAGAAGCTGGGTCCAGTCCTCCCACCGTGCCAGCCCCTCTGGCGTGTTACAGAGAAGGGCAAGAGAGGAAGAGGTGAGAAACCCAAAACTGAGGCAATGGAGAGATCCCCAGCTTGAGGAAGCCTGGCAGGGTGGAGAGGGCCAGAGCTGTGGGGAGTTTGGCACTTCATGGTGGGGCGGAGGGCTAACAGCATCCCGGGACAGCAGTGGTACCTTACAGCTCTGCTGCCATTTCATACAAGGTACGCTCAGAAGTATTGCTCTAGGTAAGGTACTGTACCGTTCGGCGCAAATTCACGCTGAAAGATGGAGTAAGATGCTTCAGTCTCTGGAATTGTGTGGTTTGATTGAGTGAAGACAGAAGTTCAATACCTTACTCATTCTCAGCTGCATGCAGTATCACACGTTACGTGTTTCACAATATTTGGTGGTTTCATCTTGGAAACAAGTTGTACAACGCTCAGTTTTCTGAGTTGCCCTGTTGTAAGTTTTCTCTGAATTGTAGAGACCCAAATATTTCTTAGAACATAAAGAATTAGTTTGCTAATAACCTTCCTGACTTCAGCAGGTCTCATAATTTTTAGGGGCCTGACTCACAGCTGAGGGTGTGCAGCTGACAGTGCAGTGTGTCTTTTTCCTTAAACATTCCTGTTGATTTCCATTAAATACTCAGAAATGCCATTGTATTAGTTAGGAAATCTAATTAACATGTCTAATATTAAAGTGTCTCAGAATCAGGTCACTACTGCTTAAAACCATCAGCTGTGCCTCCTGAGATCAAAAGATCAGACACTGCTATTGCACAATAGGATGCACGGAAGGAAACCGTAAGAAAAACTTCATGTTTTACTTCTAGCTCTGTCAGGCTTTTTACAGGGAACTGTATTTGAAATCCCCAGCGTGGGAATCCCAAGGAGTTTCTTAGCTACTAGTACTGGTAATTCTTGGAAAAGGAGTAATACAGGACTGAAAAGCATTGTGCTGTAAGACATTACACAGTGTAGAATATGACTCATTTTACAAGTGACCTCTGCTGTGAAAATTTAGTGTTTCACTTCAGTATACTGAGAAATAACTGTTCACATACAATTAAATAGCTATGGCAGCTAGAGTAAGCTCTCATCCAGACTCAAAACATCAAGAAAATCACTGTAGGTCTGGCAGAGGGTGTGAAGAGGGTTACATTTTTCAGTTTGCACTTTTCATATTTGCTGAAAGTTACTCAGATCAATTGCAGATAAAAACCCACACGCACACCAAAAAGCACCACACCACAAGCAAGACTGTGTTATCTTAAAATACAAGGAACACAACCTGAAAAGTCCTAAGTACCCTAGGAGTGCTGTGTATTCTTCTCTGTCAAGCCTTTAAAAAGCTCAAGAGCATGGATTAATTTCTCCTCAAACTAGTAAAGGAACCTCCAAGAGTCAGAATCCCAAACCTGTTGAAGTTTGGTGTCATATGTAGTATGAACTACCTCAGTGCAGATCTAGCTGGAAGATATTTGCACATCGTGTACACAGTTAAAATTGTAATAGGTGTATCTGTACATATTGGCATCTCAGCTAACTGGGGAAAGAAGGGGAGGCTGAGCAGTCCCCTTTAACACAACTGTAGCAGAAAAGAAGGTATTTATTTCATTTTCAGGAGGTGCAAGCCTAGTCTTATACGGTCTCCTGTTGAAAAATGACTCTCCTAAGAACTGGGGGGATTTTCAGTTTCAAGCTGTCATGAGATCTTTATGGAATTCTCACTGCAGCATGGTCATAAGTGAGCAGAAAGAACGCAAATGTTGTTACATTTGGAAAAGGATAACATTACTCTCCAGCTGAATACTACTGTGTCCTGTTATCCATAGTGCTGGGGTGTAATGGCTGTTGTTCCATGGCAGTAGTATTGGCTCCTTTGCAAATTTCTGGAAGTGCAATTCACATGCTTAGAAAGCTGCTAGAAACAACTGCAGGGTGGAGAGAGGTGAAGGCATTTGCATATCTACACTGGGTTGGGGGGAGGGATGGAAAATTCATAAGATAAGCTCGGAGGGCTTTTCAGCTGGAAGACACCAAAGATTTCAGAGAGGTTCCTAATACCATGGTCGTAAGCCTAGATAGATAGATAGATGCTCAGTTACATTTCTCCTGTTTAAATTGTGAACATTCTGTACATATGCTACAGTTCAAAATGCATACTGTGTGTATGTTTCATACTGCCAATGTTGTAAGATGATATAGATCATATTTTTTTGTCTTATGAAAATGCAGAAGACTCAAAATAAACTTCGAACAGTATATACTGCAATCTGTACTGTATGTTACACATCACAGTGTGATTTTGCTATATGCAGCACATGGACAAATGCCTGTTCTGCTGGGTAGCTTTCATGTGCACAAGGATTTAAACTACCAGGCTTAGACAAGAGCAGATTCTCCATCACTGAAACACCAGTGACATATGTGTTATAAGTGACGGCAGAAACAAGGCTTATTTTTCTACTCACCCAGTGCTACTCATTGTAAGGCTAGTTTCAACAGCTTATAGCTTTGCTCTGCTGTAACCATTGCACTTGCAATACTGCAAGTCCATTTTTGCCTTCAGTTTAAATGCACATGAAGTATTTCAACCAAAACCGTCTATGTACTTATGTGAACAATGCTAAGGAAAAATACCCGGTGGTAACATTTTTAGTGATTTTGAGAAACGACAGTGGCATCAGGCTTTGAAATGGGGGTCAACAAATTAACCTCTCTGTCAAAGATAATCTGTCCAAATTTATTTAGGTTATAAGCCCCACAAGAAGAGAGGTTTTGTATACTCTAGTGACCCGCTGGACCTTTGGAGCTTAATTCCGTGAAGATGCCACTGGAACTGGGTCTGCTTCCAGCTCTTAGCTCAGCAGCTATTTTCTCTAAAAGTGAAACTCTGAGCTAATAGAGATCAGGCTGAATTCAGGGCAACGAAACTAAAAGCCTTTTTGTTCACTGCTCTCAGTCTCCCTTCCTGCTAGAATACAGGCAAAGAGAAGTGCACTGATTTAAGTGTAGGATGAAAAGGCTACAGACCTCTCAAATCTCACTCACTAGATTTAAGACTGATACATGTGATTCTCACTTTGTGTTCTCTCCGAGAACAGATCAATCTGCATTTAATGCTTGTGTAAGACAGTGCTGCAGCCTCTCTCCCATAGCCTCCTTTGCCAATCACAGCCAATCGGCCTGAGCTCTGTGCAAGTCCCCATGCTGAGAGGGGCAAGGAGTCCCACTCATCTGCCCCTGCACTTCAAAAGTTGTAGTCCTACTTCCCACTGTTGTGTGTACCAACATGCCAAACACATACCTGTTACATGCACCAACACATGGACTTGTATCATGTCAGGGAAAAAAAGAAGCTGAGAGGTCTACGGGGACGGGGTGGTGGAGTTGCCTGGTAGAGCTGGGGAACTGAATAGGCAAAGAGATCATGAATGGGAGCCACAGAGGGAAATAGAAAAGAGGATTAGGAACAGATGAGTGGAAACTGGGGATGAATGAGCAAGATGAAATCGGAACCAAAGGAGAGGAGAGTAAGAATAGGAAAGATTTTGAGGAGGAGTGTGACAGAACTGACACCGCCCCAGTGTAGAAATTAAGATGTGGAATTGCCATATGACTCAGAGGTAAAATCAAAGAAGAGAGATGGAACTGGAAGTGTGTGGGAGTGACAGTACAGGAGAGCTGAAGCCGAGAGGACTGAGGTCAAAACCACTGGGATGGTTCCTACAATTTGCAGGCTGGGTCTCAGGGGGAAAGAAGAAAGGGATTTGGGTCAAAAACTGATACTGGGAAAGGATAAAAGCAGTGGGCAAGAGGCTCAAGAGAAGAAGGGACCGAGAGAAGAGGCTACATCTTCCTGGCTGCAGTTTTATCTTGTCTAAGATGGTACGACTGCAAAGAGCCTCAAAAGACATGGTCACATTTCTCCTTGCTGCAACCTGTGCCACAAGTCATGCAATCTTCCCTTGTATCTAACAGTCATGTAGGACTGGTTACTTCCTAGTATGGCAGAGAAGTCACTCACCGAAGGAGGAGTAGCATGCCACCAGATAAGCCATTGATTCAACTCATCCTGAAGCCATTAGTCACTAGCTTGTGCAAGGAGATGGGCTGGCATTCCAACGTGTGGACTATGGGAAAATGAGACATCCTGTTCTGGGAGTTAAATGAAAGGGAGCTGTGCTGCAGCATCAAGGTTCTCAGCCCTGGTGATGCTCAGAGGGATGCTAATATGATCCCATGTGGGAGAATTTTCACATTTTCACTCCGACTTTTAAATGAGAAAATTTTAATATATACGCATATTTATAAGGAAGTAATTTAAGAATGAGCTTTACAGATAAATCTAGATTATGTAGACGAGGGTGGAGAGCTCCTGCTTTTTTCTTGTAGCTGGAAACTTGGTGAGGCAAGGAAGTGATTGCAAGAGCAGTGGCTGTCCTGGCTAAGTTCACTAAAGACTGTCCTTGAGAGTTATATTCCACCCCTTTTAGTGTAAATCATATAACACCATACCACTCATAGGCTAATTATCCGATAGTCCCTCATCTTCTGCAGGCTCAGCCTGAGAGCCTGAGTCTTGATTTGCCAAAGTGCTAAGCACATCAAAAGAGACATGTATCTGTACATATCTAGATGTAAACAGCAGTGGTGCCTTTGGGACTTGCCCTTTGAACCCATAAAGACCTCTCAGCATGAAAAAACCCAGCATTTAGCTTCCCTACTGATGAGCAGGGATGAAAATATTAGAACTGGTGTGCCCCCCGCCCCCCCCCCCCCCCTACAAAATTTTGAAGAATGACATATTCCCTGCACAGGATTATGTAGACAGAATTTGTCAAAGTTCTGATGAAAAATAAATGAAACTATGTTATACTTACCTTCATTAAAGGCTTAAAATTCTGGGATTTCCTAACTTTCTAATAGCTGACTTTGTAACCTTCAAAATGTGCTTTTTACTTTTCATTGCTATAATTCAGCTATATTTGCCTTGGGAGTAGTACAGTCTTTGCTAGCAACAAATATTTGGGGCAAATAAAGAATGTTTGTACTACTATAAAAACAAGTATCATGTATAAACTCATTAACTGGCAGGTGTACATATATAAACAACATCTGGACAGTTTTCATTTCTCTGGAGTACTGAACATAGCTACAGCACAAATAGGAAGAGAGGGAGAAGAGAGAAAAAGGATTGGGTGGGAAGGGAACATAAAATTTCAGCTCTTATAGTCCTGTCCGTTATAAGAAAGAATCAGCTACAGGGTGAAATACCCTGATCTGCAAACATGAACAGTTCAAGAGAAAGTCTTAAGAGTACACAGTTACCCCAAGAGAAAAGAATGAATGATTAGCAAGTGTATTACTGATGGACTGTGATGTAAGCATGTTATGTGAGCCAAATTGTAAAATCCCGACAGGTTTGTCAACAAGGATGATAATACTCCTGGCTTCAATGCAACTGGGAATCCACCCACAATTTCTGAAACCCCACACAGGGAAATGCAGGAAATATACAACACAAACAAAAGAAAAATCACTGGCTGGGGTGCCATTCTAAAACAATCAAGCTTTTGTGTCAGGAATGCTAACTGCTGCAAAACAGGGCAAATAAATACATATAGCAGGTATATTTAAAAAATAGAAAATGTTTAAAAAGGAGACTAGACCTTCTAAACCGAAACAAAGTCAGTAGTACACTCAACAACTTGTGAGCTGTCTTGGCAAGAGCAAGCAAGGTGGAGCAGTGCTGAACAGTTCAAAGTGCAAAGAAAATTTTTGAAGAGCAGTGGTAAGAATTACTGCATACATAGAAGTTAATTAGCAATAAAATACAGGGTAATTATCAACTAAAATCACATTTTATGTCAAAAAATGGAGATACACACAAATTCTGAATGCATGCTTGTGTGTTCGTGTTCACACTGAAAACAAATGCAGTTAACAAGTAAAGTTTCAAGAAACAAAAACTCATATAGGCTTGAAATGTGACTTGAACAACTTGACTCAGAGGATTTCTAAATCTAGAGTTGATAATGATTCCAAGGTGCTAACTATACTCCTGCACAATCAGTTTTTTTTTTCTTATTAGTCACTTCTGGACTACAGTTTATCAATACATTAGTGCTACAGATCTTTTAAACCAAAACCATGCCTTTAAATGTGATAAATTTGTGTTTGAGTTTTGTTAACTTACTGCGTTGCTTGTTCAACTGATTATTACTTTGCATTAGTGGTCTTGCTGATCAGTCATGTCATGATTAAGATATTATTTAAAGGATTTGGGTTTATATTTTATTGTACTGAATAATTTGAATTAAACCTAACTGAAAAACAAAGATCAAATATCATAGCACAGCAAATTTGAACAGTGTATGGAGAATCTAAAAATTGGCTTAGCAAGCCAGTTTTTCAGAGTTAATGTGTGACCAGTTAAGTCAAAGGTACTCGAGATTGCTTGTGGCATACGAAGGCATGGACCCCAAGTGAGATTCCCCATTGCATACATAAGTGCTGGTTATAGACAATCGCTTATCCACCCAAGTTCTGCCCTGGCATGTGCCTATGTGGAGCAAAGCACCTTTGGAGCCAGTTCACGCTCCACAGAGCTGTTTACTCCCTCTGTGTTCCTCTGAGGAGGTCTCTTCTTCCCCAATACTTAAGATATGGGAAGACTTGGGCACGCCCCTCCCTGCAGACAGGTGTGCACAGAACTGATTTGCAGGTAAGCTCAGAGCACTACATTTTAAGACATACTCACTCTGCAACCTGGCACCCAGACAATGAACAAAGCCTTTTCTCAGAAAGGGCCCTTACAATTGCTCAGCACTTCTTATGATTGACTTTAAAAAAACCCAAAACAGATGTACTTCAAGATGACTTGTATGCTGCTTCTTTGTTTTCCATTAGTCTCTGGGTTTATTACCTTTACTGTTTATTCTGAGAACTCTCTTGATTTGAAGCCAATACAGAAGTGTTTTGAGTCTCAAAGTGTAGGGTTTTGATGGCAGTGTACCCGAGGATTAAAATCTGGAGCTGTTCTCTTCCACCTGTCTGTGACCTCTCTAACCAGTGCTTACACTCTTAAGGCGAAGAGATTTGATTTGCTCATGAATCAGCCTCTGATGCATCAGTTTGCAGTTGTCTGTATTAAAGTAAACCAAATCTGAGTTAGGCCTTTTAATGAGCAATGCTCTGCTCGTTCATGGGGACATGTACATTCTTGCCCCAGAGACATCATAGAAAAGCTGAGGCAGGCACTAATGACCCATAATTATGTCAGTCAGCTGATTTTCATCTTGTGCTGCAAATCCGTCAAAGCCTGAAGTTGGCCGGTGAAGCTCTTGGGGTTGCTGTGCATGGGGCACACCTATGGAAGGTGTTTTTATTAAAAGAATTAGGGAAGGGGTGGGGTGGAGTCTGTACTTCGGCCTCTATGCTAAATAGATACTTTTGCTCCATTAAATTTTCTGTAGCTGGATAAAGACTGAGCTCAGGCAGGTCTAAAATCAGACCTCAGAAGCTACTTTATCTTAATTTCTCCCTCAAGTAAAGAGTGGAGCCAGCACAGATCCTTTAAAAAGGGAAGCGGGAAATATATTTGCAGCCAGCATATGCCCGGAGTTACCTTCCAGGTATGTGCACTTTATAATGATATTAGAAGGCACTGGAACTCCCCTCTACACATGTACTCAGACTGGCCTCCAAAGGGAGATGATACTTTCCTGGGTGTCATCTCCATAGACAGAACTGATGCTGCTAAGATGTAGGAATAGAAAAGAGGAATAGAAAGTACATGCAGCCCTATGACTTCAAGCACTGGGCTTTCAAAATAGGAGAGAACATGTAATTCCCAAGCAGAAATACTGAGTTGGATTAGGATTTGTTCTTTAGCCTATACACACTTGCAAGTGCGATGGTAAAAGCAACGTGGCATTTTGGTCACCTACCTGCTGACCACGTAACCTCTTAAAAAATCTCCACACATCAGCATGTAATGCAGTCTGTGGGTCATCACATTAAGTAGTTGATGAAGGGAAGGGAGCAGGAGGTGGAGACATTTATACCCTTCTGGGTATCTAGAGCCACTCAGAGACACCTTTTCAGTGGTTCATTTGTGTGTGGACACTTGTGCTATAACCAAAATTAAATGGTGGAGTTTGAGCTGATTATAATGTTGAAGTGATGGAAGGAACACTTGAAAGTTATTCTGCTTTATGTCTATAGCACAGCCAAGGGAATGCTTGATTACTAGGGAAAAGGAGTTTGAAAAACGAAAACTGCTTGAATCCATTCAGTTTCTATCAAAGCTGTGAGCCGGAGCTGTGTGGAACTCATTGGTTATCGCTATGTGTCTTTTGCCCTGATAACACAGACTTTCTAAGGCCAGTTAAAAATGGCTGCACTTAGAAAACCTTGTCTTCGAAAAGTGTTCTGGTTTTAAAAATATTCTCTAGAAGCGTGCTTCTGGCTTAATAGTCAAGGCCTAGTTAAAACCTGTAAAAAAGTATAGTGTTCTGCCTGTGGGGCAAGGTATTTGAATTTGTGGGCTTGTCCATACTTTAATTTAAATGATCAGTTCATAGTTTGAATTATACTCTGCAAAGGCTGGAGGAGCTGCAATAATATATTATCAGATGCAGATGTCAGAGGTTTAACCAAAGCAACAGGTTCTCCTGGTCATATCACACACTGCAAAAGTAGGCCGAGATGGAGATCACAAACACCAGTTAAACAAATGGCTGCTGCCAATAGTAAGCAAGTGAGAACACTTGAACAAACTCCTAAACCGGAAAAGAAGTATTTCAAAAAGGGAAATAATTGTTTACCTTAAAAGACATTCATCATCCTGTGATTTTTTTTTTTCCTTCCAGGAGTAAAAATTTGTAGTGAGTGGGATCAGACATTTCCTTGATGCAGCCCTATCTCTTTACAGAGAGCGAAGGCCTGATCTCCAGCTCAGACTAAAACAGGGTGTTTCCTTCATTTGCATTTCCAAGCCCTTCTCCAGCCATTATTTTTTTCTTCTGCCAGGTCTACCACTTCCTGCTTTTGCTCTTTGCTTGATGTTTCAGACTGTTTCTCTTCTGTAGATCAGAGGTGGCTGTTGCTTCCAGACACACCTAATGGTATCTTCCTGCCCAGTTTCCCCAGTTCCAGTTTTTGGGTGAGCTGTGTTTTAGGCTGTGGCTTCATTTCCTTCCCCTTACTCCAGATAAGAAGCATCACTGCTCCTATGCTTGTAGGAGGAGGCCCTGTGGAGGTCAGCAACCAAAGACTTGTCGTCCCTGCATCCATTGTCTATTCTATTCACAAACACTAAGTGGTGATAAATATATTTAACAGGCCCCTGTAAATTTCAAAATTGTATCTATTCAGAATGTAAATTGTCATATTTCCTTCCTTATTTTGGAAAAGGTTCCATTTAATTGAAAAACAGGTCTTTCCTATTGCTTTTTGTGATAACTTACAGAATTCTCTATCGCCTCAGACACAATTTTATATTACATAGCATAATGATGGTGTGATTATTTTCTGTTGAATTCTGTATTAATTTATGTTACATCTAATTACATTTCTCTAATACTACATTGGACTTATCCCTAGAATTCCATGCATTTTTTTCTAGGTAAATTACAATTAACCTTTAAAAAAGTAAAAGAAATTCCTAATTAGTGGTACCAAATTCCTGATAAATTCTGTTTTTCTTGAGCTTCTCTCAAAATTAAAGTTTACTTCGACTTGCATTTAGATTTCTAACCCCAGGACTTTAGAGGAGAATAAAAATTAATTTGCTTAAAGAATCTGTTTATATCAGTTACTTGCTTAAGTATCCCTATCAATCATTTCATTCTATAAAACTTTGTATTTTTCAGTATATATATGTTTTAGAAAAAAGTTGGTCTTCTTCCAATATATCACTTAAGCACATGTTTAGCTTTAAAAGCCTGAACAGTGTCACTGAACTCAAACTGAGAGACTACTTAAGTTCAATGACATAGTGAGGAGCATCTGCTGGAAATTTTGCACTTGTAACAGATAACTATTTAAGCTCTGAAAACAGCACCAAGGACTTGAGCCTGTAAGTCTTTCACATTTAGAACTCCTACCAAAGTCAGGGGAAATCTTCATGAAGCAGAAAAGTGTAATAGTGTAATTATTCATCTGCTGGAAGATGGCATATTATTCTATCACCTATTAAAATAAAATTGATACCTTTACAAGTTTCTGTCTCAACAACTTTGAAAGCAGTAAAATATGTGCAGGAATTGTTAAGTATTTTTTTCTTTTCTGAATCTTGAAATTTTGTCCTTAAAAGTTTACAGAAAGTCAAATATGAGGGAAATATTTTCTCCACTGCAATGGTATCCATCTTCTCACACAGTGTTTTTGTAAGCAAAAGCTCAGGGAATGATATTAATGACAAACTACTAAATAAAATTTAAATGTCTCAATTCACTTTTATTTAAAAAAATGTTAACTGACAGTACAACAAAGCATTTTGCATTGTAATTTATTGGCAATGCAACATGTTGAGTTTCAAGTGAACTCTTTGTCTTCTAGAACAGCCTGGAGAAAAGACACTCTGAAAGTACACTCAGATGTGAATAACTGTGGTACCTCTCACTTATTAACTGTGTAACAATTCATGTTAGTTATTGCAGATATGAAAATAAGGAATTGTATTGAAATTGTTTGCAAAAGTAACTTTTCTCTTTCCAAATTAATATTCCTGCTCTAGATGACAGCAGATGGAGTGAGGCAACGATCAGGTCCTTCATGATCTGGTACCGATGGGTGTGTCTCTCTGGGGTCTCCACTACAGCTATGCCAGGTTACATCAGCTGAGGATATGACCTAGAACTCTGAAACTCGGGTATCATTATACTGGCTGTCATGGGTGGCCTGCTCTTTTTGTCTAGGCAGTGGTTGGCATCAAAGGCAGTAGTGTAAGCAACAAGATCCTTGCAGAAGCTGGAGAGTAATTTGTGTGAGAGCTAAGCCTCCTTCTTTTCCCAAGGGAAATTTTGCTTCTGCTTGGAACAATGAGAAAGTGCAGTCCTTCCCAAACACCTGATTTTACCGTAATATATAGTATTGCAACTATGGACATAGTTGTTATTATTACCCTATTAATATGCCCCCCATACGCTTTTATAGATTTTGCTCACGTGAAATACCTGATGATTGTTTTTAGAAAAGGTCTGATCCTGCTAATCACTTGACCCTTAGCCTTCATCTTGAAAAATTTTGTGTTCATATTTAGCTTTGAGCATGTGAGTCCAAAGTGCACCCATGTTCTGGCTCCAGCATCTTGGCATAGAGCTGCTCCAGCCTGGGGACTGGGTGCCTCAGCTCCACCTTAAATCTTTGGGTCTGGTCCATTTGACATGTTCTAAGTGTTGTCCTTTTGAAAGGTGCCAGATCAGTGGTCCTCAAGGCTGAAATCTTCTGTATATTCACAAAATAGCAACAACATGGACAGCAGCAATGCAAGGTTTATCACACATCTTAGCGAACAGTGCTGTGCAGGAGCTATGTCAGCCCTGAGAAGGTGCTTCAGCCATTGGGTCATTCGGCTTGATCCAACGAGTCAAGAGCCTCAATTCTTCAGCTTAGACCAAGCTGTCCACTAATTTATTTAACAGCTCTATGAACAGCTGCCTAGCCCAGATAGTGCTTATTTTGACTAAGAGGTAATAGAGTTTCAATAAAACGTGGCACTAGATTCCAGACTATCCAGAACAATCAAAACAAGTTGTATCTTTCCAAAGCTCAGTGTGCACTGTCCTCCTCTCTTGCTGAAAGGTTCTCAGTGCTGCAACTTGGCAGTCAGCAGGTTATTGCACTGAGAGAGAAATTCAAATTCAAAGACCATCCCGAACTTAAAATGTCAACAAAACACCTGCTCTTCCAGTGTCAGGAGACCACTGATGAACCATAAATGCCATTTTTAATTATGTACAGATTACTATATGGGAAATTGAAATCAGCTATGTCAAATTTTTGGTGTAAACTTATGAAACAGTGAGTACTTAGTCTGCCAAGGCATGCAGGAAACCTGCCTTTTAAAACAAGTTACTGGTAATACTCCACAGCAACAGACCCAGTGGTTCCTTGCAGTCCTTCCTGTGGCAAGCAAGGTATTGATCCCTAACATCTTCACTGTCTTAATCAGCCTCTCTTTTTGATGTATGGCATTTTGAAAAGTAGTAACTAACACTAGATCAAAAGCAGATAGTTCATTTCCTCTGATGTTCCCTTCTGATACTGCTTGCAGGATGAAAATGCTTGGGGGCACAGGATTATATTAACAAAGTGCTGCATGCAGAAGGTTCAGCCTTTAGTGCTAATGTGCAGACAGAACCTGTGTCCCCTTAGGTTTACCTGACTTTTGTTGATCAAATTCATCTGATACTTGAATTGTTCTTACAGCCTTTGCTGGATCTCTGTGTTATACTGTAATATAATAATATAACAGTATTATTAATATAGTAATATGTTACATAGTATTATGCAAATAGTAATTAATATTGTAATAATAATATAAAAACCACAGTAAACTCAAGCTGTGTCTTGGGATGCTCAGGTTGGTCATTAGGAAACAATTCATCACCAGGAGAATAATGCAGCAGTGGCAAAGGTTACCCAGAGTAATCAGGGTTTAGCCCACCCTTGGAGGCTTTCAGCAGCTGGCTGGAAGAAGTCACATTTAGCCTGATCTTGAGTTGATGATAGTTCTGTTTCAAGTGAGAGGCCGCACTAAAAAATGTCCATAAATCCCTTCCAACCAACATGAAACATTTGCCCTTTTTTACTGACATTAACATTCTGCTTTGGAAAAGAAAAGCAATTGTTAAACCTGGATATTTAAACTGAACAAAAGTTTTTTTCAGCAATGACTAACAAAAAAGGGGAATGAATATAGATTCTAATATTGATATATTAAAATTAAAATATATGACCTCAGAGAGCTACAATGGGAGTATCTCCCTCCGCACCAGCCCACAGAGGTTTGCACATATGGTAGCCCACTTTGCATTGCTTGGAAACTTTATCACAACATTTGCAAAAAGTGATTTGTGTTTTGGGACAGTAATTCATTTTTTAGAAACTTTCTTTTTATTGACTGCTAGAGATGGGCTGAAGCCAGTTGTGTCTGAAATGAAACCAAAAGCCTCATGAGCAGATGGCCTAGCATGTTCAGCAAAAGTGCTATCTGGAAATGTGATGTATTCTTCACTAATGAAGAACCTTGAGGACTATCCTCTCTGTTTATCATCAACCTCTGAATGTGTACCATTCCCTTATTCTCACAGGCACTACTGCAAATGAGGAATAACAAGTCGGAATAGCACTAAGATTTGAAAGTCACACCATGTTTATATTTTTGTTCCATATTGAAAACATTAGATTTGGGGTGGTTTTTTTTCCCTAATATCTAGCAGCACAAATGCTTCTAAGAGTTAACTGGTCCATATATACACAAACTGAAATATATCCATTTGTGAATTGAAACCACACTAAATGAACATTTTACTATCACTTTCACTTTCCTTACTGTAGGCTACTTCATCTGATTTTTTCTCCAATTTATTCACTGTAGGGGTGGGGAGGAAGAAAAGGAGGAACAGTTTCTACATGTGTTCAGCCAGTTTCAAGTTTACAGCTGCCTTCTCCATCCACCTCTTTCCTCTGGTTAATGGCATGTTTGCTTGGCTTCTACTGCCAGACTCTCAGCTTGCCTCCTGCCACATCATTACCTGCCATTTCAACATAGCCTATTATGTTCAAGATCAGGCCACTTAGATGTGTTTTAATATGCAAAGATGAATATGTAGGTATCTACAGATGAGGTAGGTAGTTAAACTCCCATTATGGTCAATGGAGACAGTTACCCTCCAATGGACAGACATTACTGTCCTTAGCTCTGGGCTCCATGTAGTGTAGCTCTCCAGTGAGCACCAAAGGGAGTTGGACACCTAAAGCAGATGCAGACCCCTACAAAAAACCGCTTAAGCTTAAGGTGTCTCAATATGGAGCTGAATCCAACCCTGGCTGATTGCCAGCAGCACTGTCTCCAAAAAAATCCCATTCATTTTTTATCTCTTTCCATTTCTGTTCTTCTGCTCCTACATGTCTTGTTTAATTCCTTGTTTTGTTGTCTCATGCCATCATTTGTTCTGGAACAATGTATTAAAAATCTGCTCTTTAATGACAACCTTTGTTCATACCTGGTTTAACTGCTGCTCCGATAGCACGACTTCTTCCTCCTGACAGTGTTTAACACAAATCATTTATCCTCTTACCTCTGTTTCATATTTAACATACAAACATGTTTGGTTGGTTGGTTTTCTGAGAGAGGGAGATTATAAAATTTAGGTTCTGTTGAAGAAAAGTGAATTTGTCATGACTGGTTAGTTAGTGTTTTAGCTAACCATTTCTAAACAAACACTGCCTACAGTCTTGTTAACATGCCTGGTCTTCAGGCATGCTGACGTTTACAAGCCTTTAAAATCAATGGGAGCTGTGGAAGCTTAATCTGTCTCCTGATTTCTGTGATGGGTTTTCTCTATGGTGGTTTGTGACTGTGTCTATATGAATAGCATGGCAACAGTAAAGCAACCAAAGAGTAGAGCTTGTACACAATGCACAAAGGATGACAACAACACTGGAGAACCCTCACATTTCCTCAAATTTTTCTCTCTGAACAAGTAGGAGAAGACTAGCTTACACAGAACAAAACTGTGGGCTATATTCTGAGCTTCATTGCCCTGGTTTAGATCTGGAGTGATTTGATTTACTTTACTCCAGCCTAACTGAGATCAGGATCTGCTCATGTAATCAATACAGTAGGCATATTGACCTAAACCTTCTGGAAATAAATAAATACTGTCAAGAATAGTCCTCTCGCAAGGAAACAGAAAAAAACACCTGACTTTAAACAGACTTTTAAAAAATACATCTTTCATGAAACCTCTGGGGAGCAGGAGTTCTTTCAGTCTCCTGGGGCATAGCAAAGCAAAGCAAGGTAAGTTATCTTGACACCAAGTCCTCGAGCAGCAGATCTTTCGGGGAATGAACAAAGTGCTCTGTAGAGCCAGCCTGGCTTATCATCAAAGTCTTCTGTATCCTTGAAAAGTACAGCTGGGGTTAGGGAAGCTGCAGAGAACACTCCTGTTACACTGATGTGCTTCTCCGAGCAAAGGAATCAGCATGACTTCAGTTTCAGGGTATTTTTAGTGCTCCTTTCCTCCTGAGGGGGGGTTCTATCATAACCTATTGATTTGCATGGAGCTTATGGTGAGATGTAGGTGTTTTTTTGAATTTTTTCTTTAAAAAGGGTGAAACATACTTGAAGATTTCCCATGCTTTTCAAGAATTTTCCTTAGTACAGTACCCCTGTATAAATTATTTCCAGCAGTCCTGAACTTTGAAGTGGGACTCTTTATCTTACTAGTTACTATGTTATGCAAATAAATATATGCATATGCATGTGTAAAAATCTCAGAAAATATTTCTTTCCTCTGTTTTGGGCATCTCAAATAATTCATTGACACTTTGGGAGTCATGCGAATTAATGAGAACAATGCCCAGTTGACCAGTCTGCCAGGAGAAATAAGTTTGTATTGTAAGAAAGGAACAAAGATTTTTTTTTTCCTCCTGGAGTTCTGATTCCTCATCAAATAGTAAGTTACTTTTGATAGTTGTTCATTTTTAATCTTGGCCATATGGAAGCATAGTGGAATGATGTTTTGGACATTCTAGCAATCCAGGAATACAAAAAATGAGGGAAGCAAATGTCAAATCCAGAAAACCATACAAAAATTATTTTTTCTTCTAAGATTTTCCCCCTAGAGAAGGTAAAAAAGAGGATTTCCCAAAGGTATCAACTATAATTCTCAGAAGTCCTGACAAGACTGTGCTAAGCGACTGGAAGCAGGAAAACCCCTTGCAATCTTGGGGTGAGTCAGTAGGATTTTGAGGGGTGGGTGTTCTTGGTTCGGATGAGGATACTATTTTTTGTACTTCCTGCTGTAATCCACGTTTACAAGTAGCCCATTAGTGCAATTTTGCATCAAAGCTCCCCGAATTTGTTTTATTTTAAATCATATTTGTATAAGCTAAACTAACAATGTACAGACCGGAAAACTCGGTGGCTTATGTTTTTCATTTGCATGTGCTGGCAACAGAGGCGTTGCCTTCCAGAAAAGGAATGTGAATTGCTAAGGAGAAGAGACATGGGTAGCTGTGCCCTCCTCAGTATTTTCAGGCTGCTATTTCTGAAAGAAGCAATTCTAAATTGAACATTTCATCTGTTTATTTACTACATGCAGGAGCCTGGTTTTCTCAGTTGGTTGTTAAACAAAACAGCTGTCTACTACACATCTGTTTACAAAAAATATTAGCAAATTGTGCAATGAAAGATTAGGGAAGCTTATTTTAATATGAAATGAGATAATGGGACAATCTTAAACCCAGGGTTTGATCCCGAGTCTCTGTTTTACTCTGAAAAACAGTGCTGAGCAGGTAATGCTCGTTATCTTCCTGCCTATCAGGCTAGACCACATGGCAGCAGCCTTTGGTCACACCTGTTTGAAGCTTGGGGAAACCAGTGATCAGAAGACAAGTCAATGAAACATTTCTCCCAATTTATAACAGCAAATTCATGATTTTTTCAAGTCGTTATTGAGAAACCTAAGCACAAGATTTGAAGACCGGTGACAAGGGGAAACATTGCTGTGCACGATCTAAGCCACTACACCTCTTTCACCAGGGACTGAGATAGGCAAATTAAGCTTTCATTTGCCATGGACTAAGCATGTATTCATAGATGGTTATTGCCCTTCAGCTGATGTGAGACAAATAGGAAAGCTGCAAGAATTTGATGTCCTGAGTTTGAGCCCTGAGTTCTGATTTGAGCCTGGCTTCTACCTGTGTAGCTTCTCACTGCGTTTTTTCATTTCTGACACACTTTTTCATGAGTTGAAAAGAATTTCTTCACTTGTGAAGGATGTTGTGCTAATACTTGCAAGGTGCTTTGAGGATGTAATTAACTGTGCCATGACCCAAACCCTATTTGAACTAAGACCTATCTGGGTGCTTTCTTTTCGGTGTTTGAATTGTGACAGCTTAAAAAAGCCCCAGTCATTAGAAAGATCTCAGCAGCTGATCTCCGAAAATCAGAGCCATTGAAGACGTTGGCAGTACCAGTTGTGTTCAGATGGGTATCAAAGCAGATCTGACAGAGCTTACTTGAGGCAATGAGAAGCAGTGACTTTCAAAAAAATCCAACAAACAACCAAACAAAACTACCAAAGAGAAGAAAAAAGAAAAAAATGCCAAATCAACATGTTAAATAGAGATCAGGAGACACCCTGTCTTCTCCTGTAGGTAAGCTTTCTCCTTCAGCTGAGCTCTGTGGGATCCTTGCCTAAGATGTCTGGACTTCCTGCAACATGCAAAGAGTTGTATAATCAAGCTGGAATGGCTCCTGCTGTGACAAAGTCTCCAGCTGTGTAGAATTTCTTTACGATAACAATTATTTTTTAAGTATGAAATTCACTCCTTTTTGTTATGGAAAATTCCCACAGCTTCTCATTTCTCAAGGGGAATTCCAGGCACATCAAGTGAAAATTGTTTAAAGGAACAGCTGTTTTCTCTCATAAATTATATGACAACATCTTAATAGAAACACAACCCGCTTGTATATACTTCTGTGCTTTCACCCATTAATTACAGAGAACATTAAGGTTCTATTTTACTGTGCTTTAAACATCTGGTGCCAAAAGAAGCAGCAAGGAGAAGGGAAGTGTGATTATGTTATTACACCCAGCAGTCCCAAAATACTGATCAGCACTCATCATTGTCTGCTGCTTCCATATGAAGCGAGTCTTTAATGCACAACTCACTGACTATACATAGATATATCTTATCAAATGGATATTTAAAATAAATATATAACCATAGATACCATTTTATCCTGTTGTGCAGCATTTTTTAATAATCTCAATTTATAATGGTTAACAAAAGCATCATGTGGTCTAAATTCATCCACCTTTGTGATTTGTAACACATCCACATTTAAATCTGGTGTCCCTGAAATACCTGCAAGACTTTCTTAGAATCCAGTACTACATCGGGAAGGGTGTTACTGTCAAGCTTTTAGTTCAGTCCTGTGTTCGTCAGGCTAAATGACCAGCAGAGGCAGAACAATCAGCCCTAACCCAGCGGGAGCGATCCCTCCTTCACTTTTATAGGGACCACAGCCAAGGCGCAGTGTTGAACACTGCATGATAGTTGAGACTGGACACTTCGACCTGACTTCCCGGCCTAAGATGGCCACAGCAATATCAGCCAGGTCTGCGTCCAGGAGAGAACAGCAAATGATGGTGAATATCCGTAGGTTTCTAAGGGAAGGATTCCACTTTATTTGAAACTAAAGCAGCTCCAAGTTCCAGCATCTGTTTTTATGCTTTAAATTACCCCAAGTAGTTTCTTCATTTTCCAAAATTGCACTTCCTTAAAATGCTTCCTATTACACTATCACATTTTACTGTGCATTAAACATCTGGTATCAACAGCCTAAACAACAAAAAAGCATGATTATGCTGTCAGACTTAATAATTCAGAAATATTAACCAGCTCTTATACTATCAGGAGTTTTTCATGTGAAATTGGCCCTTGATGTGTATTTTGCACTTATGAGACTTTGCACATACCGGCATAAGATAACAGTGTTCAATCTTTCATGTAACTAACAGAGTTAATTTGCCTAAATGAAATCACTTTATCAGCAATACTCTTGCCCTGCAAAAACCAAGGGATTATCGTAGTTTGTTAAAACATACCAAACTGTGATCTGGAAAATGGGGGCGGGAGGGACTTCTTCTGTGCAATAATAGATTAGGAAAGCTATTTAGCCTTAAGCAAACTTGAGAGCTATGGAGGCTGAACCATGTGGAAGGAGACCATAAAGCTTCTTGCCTGTTCAGTAACCAAATGACTGCTGCTTAGTTAGCTGTAAGCTTCAGTTTGAGACCTTTTGCTCCCATATTTAATTAAAACATCATTGTCATCTTCTGTGAGTACTGAGCTGTAATACTGCGGGTCTATTCAAGATCTGTTTCTTAATTGGTCTTAAATAGGTTAATTGCAATTCAGAGAACAAGTCATTACCAGTGGGATGCAAATGTATGATGCAATGGGACAGAGCATGAGCTATTGGCTGAAATGCCTGATGAACAAGGTAGTTATTATTTTAAGGTTATGATTGGAAACATTTTTATTACATAGATTTCCAGAGTTTCTTTCACCAGCCACCTCCTCCATCCTACCTTTGCTCTGTGAGATCTACCCTTGCAGCTGTTACAGACTTCATGTCCACTGCTTGTGCATCTCCGCACTAACGAAGTGGCTGGGAACCTTTAATGAATAGGACACCACCAATAATGGGCATTTTAAGAGACTTTTTTCTTCTCCTTAGTAATCAGTGGCAGTCTCAAGACAACAAAACCGATCTGAGTACCTGTGAGGTCTCACTGCCTGCAGAAAACAGCTCTTGGAACCCCCCAGGGCATCTGTGTGACAGTGGTATGAACCCAGGATTTAATGGCACTGTCATTACATTATGAACACTTTTGTAATCAGAGCATTTCAAAATGAAACCGCAAGCATTTTCTAACTTGTCTAGTATCACTTGATTGAATAACTCTGTGCAGCTTTTTTTCCCCAGTTATACAAAGAGATGCTATTAATATATTAACACTTCTGTGTGGGGGGCTCTGGATAGCCAGCCTTTTCAGGTAATCTCCTTGATATAGTGTTGTGTATGGAAAATGTATAGTTATATAATCTTCAGAAAGTCAAGGTAATTTAGGCATTCAACTATGTAGATACAGATTTTGCATGAATGTTTTAAGGAAAGTTGCATTTTTAATCCTTTTACTGTCTTCTAGTCTTGCCAGGCACATAGTAACATCCCCTGGAAATTGAACAGCGCATAATGTAAACCTCTTCAACAGGCAACGAGACTACTGTCTTCCCTAAGTAACCTGAAGCACCAGGGGCTGGCATGGTCTTTGGCATGAGGAAAATGAAATAGCTGACCAACTTGTGTGGTACTTGCCTCCACCTTTGCTCACCTTGACTTCAACCTGCAGGTCCTGGTGCAATTGCACCGTGTGCCCACTCAATGGCTATAGTCCTGGGAAGCACAATATTTTTTTCTGTACATCTAAGGGTTTTATACTGCTGCCAGAAGTCCTGGCACTATATGAAGGCATTTTCAACAGCAAAGTGCACAGAGGGATTCAGGGAATCTCCAATACCTTTAAGGCCAAAGCTGTGTTGGGGTATGGCTTTCTCAGAGAAGAATTTGAGATGGAGAGAGTGAAAGATGTTCAAGTGGTGTATTGCAATCTCTGGGGCTGAAAGGCTTTCACATGGCTTTTGCAACATTTCCTAAAGCTATTTTCCTCTGGACTGTTATTCCTTAGCCAGATACCCTGAATGCAGAATGCTGCATCCCCAGCTTCACTCTTAGCTTTGTGGTCAGCGTAGTCTCTGAAGAGCTCAGCTGGCAGCAGGATTCGTAGATGCAAATTTGATACAACTGGGGGCTAAACCATGGATTATTTGCAAAATTAGGACAAAGGTCTTAGTTGGCATTGAAAAACTGTATCAAGGTAGTAGAAGACACGAGTGCAAATCCGTATTTAGTAAGTCCCTGTCTCCTAATTTCCTGGCTGGTACTTTGCTGGTTGATACTAGCTCTGGACAATAGAGTTTGCTGTCAAGATCAGGTAGATCTATGTTCTTCCCCTTGTTCTTGCATTTGACCTAAAGAGCTTGTTTTTGAGGAGGTACAAAAAAGCATATTTAACATGCCTGAGCAAATACCCCAAGCATGCAGGCAGTGGCACTGGAGCAGGTGGATGGCAAAAAGAAGGTTATTTTTAGGACTTTGCAAACCCAAAAGCTGAAGACTCAAAGCATGTCACAAAACCCAAACAGAAGGTTTTAACTAACTAAACAGTCTTTACACATCCATTTAGCTGACAACAGTTATTCCTGTGTGCAATATCAGGATTCAAAGGAAGACTTAGTCTCAGACTTTCCAGAGAAGTTGTAGACAAATAAACTAGTCTTGAGTCTCATTAGTCTTGAGTCTTTCTGCAGTGGGGGGATCAACAACCTCAGAAACTGTAATCAAAACAAATGATAGAATTACTGCTGATCACTACCCAAAGGGTTTTAAGAACATGCACAAGTCATGGCTTGCAGGTAGAGATAGTATCTGCCATCAGAACAACTGAAGTCATTGAGAAAGCTACAAGCTTTTAGGCATACAAACATTTTCCCAGCTCTAAAAAAATCTCCTTTTTCAAACAGACAAGGGTAACTTCTGAGCTAAATACAAATGGAGAACACTTGGCTGGTTGCACATTACCCGTTGATATAAGGCCACATTTTAATGTACATTTAGGGGCACCCTATTCTCCAAATAACCTTTCTTGTATCAATTTATTATTTGTGGAATATACTCCTTATTAGTCAAGTCCATGTGACTATTAATCTCTTGCTGATAAATATCAACACTACTTGATCATATATGAGACACTAATCACATGCGAAGAACAAAGGCTTCATGTGAGGTTAGGAACAAACATGCAAAATTACTGCAGTAAGTCAGCTTTTGGGGCTAGTTGAAGAGTCAAGTAACTTGGACACATCAGTATCTGTGTGAAGGTCTTTTCTATATTTTTCCCACACTTCTGTTCACATTTCATCAATTTCCACTGTCCTCCACTGACAGAGATGATTGAAACTTACATGGCAACTTGATAAATACCTCTTCTTAAAAAGATCCCAAGACTGATATAACATGACAGAAAGCAAATCTTTACACTTGAAATCTAAACAGCCTTCTTGTCCCAATTCTTCCAACTACCATAAGCTAACAAAAGGATGAATCCAGGCTTTTGAATAAGCATGGGATTTCACTCTTACTAGACCAACAAATTATTTCCCATTGATAATACTTGAAATATAGTAACTATTTGGAAAAAAAAAATAAAACAAACAAAGCTTTCCCTTCAGAAATCAAGGGTACCTGGCCTTATTCCCAATCCTGTTTTGGCAGATGTGGGCCATCTGTGTTGTCTGAAGGTAAATACAAGGCATTTTTATATTTTCATTTGGCCTTTTCCATTCATCCCAATTAGTCCAGATGTTGGTAACATTTAAAAGGAAGCTGTGTATTACAGTACAATCTATATTCTGTCTTGTATTACTTACAGCTGTAATTTTGTGATTTTTCAAGCCAATTAGTTTCCTATCGCTCTACAGATTTCTTGATTTTCTGAATTATTGAATATATAATTATATTGTTAACTTAGAAACAAACCTATGGGCACCAAGACGTAGATTGTCCTGAAGGACTGGAAAAGAATCAGGGGAGAAGACTCAACTGAATAGGAAAGGCAAGTAGGAACAAAATACCTTCTTCAGAGAAACACTCTTCTGGTCAACTGTCCAAAGAAGGAAAAAAATAAGAAAGCATAAATTCCAGCACTGTAAATGTAAACGCTAATAAAGAAAGCAAAATAAAATACTTACAAATAATCTGATAAAAGCATAAAACCAATAACAAGAATGTTTTTCATAGCAGAGAAGAAATTATGTGAAGTAAGTTTTGAGGGCTAACAAATCACTCAAGTGTGAAAAGAGACGTCAAAGATCATAAAGTCATAGCAGAAAAGCTGAATAGATTCTCTATATTGGTAGTTGCTCTAGAAGAAGACACACAGGTTCCTGTACAGGAATTTTTCTATACAGGGAACAAGTTGTAGCAAGAAGAGATCAGGTGTCACAATGAGAGGAGAATACCCTGAGTCTTGCAGGGATGGGAGCTGGAACCTCTGCTGTCCAAATTATAAATAATCGGGAAAGAAGGGTGGTAGAGTTGCAGATGATTCAAAACCATTCATGGTAGTAAATGTCTACAAAGACTTACAAAAGGCTCTTGCAGTACTGAATGACTAAGAATAATACAGGAAATTCAATATCTGTAAATGCCAAATAATGCACATAGGGAAAAACAATTATAAACTATAGATACACAGTGACACTCTCTAAAATAGCTAATACCACTCAGCAAAGAGATCTTGACTCATTGTGGGTATAAAAATGTCAGCTCAAAACTCAGAGGCAAACACCCCCAGCAACTCCAACAACCCCGCCCCCCCCCCCCCCCCCAAGAGATTGTTAGAAATTATTGGGAAAAGGATTGAAAACAAAACAGAAACATCATGAGCCCCTCATGTGTTCCATGAGCACTGCATGCGGTTTCGGTCCCCTCCATATCAGGAAGGCTATGGCAGCAGCAGAGTGTGAAAATGGCAATCAGAAGAACAGAGAAAGGCTTCCTTCATGAACAGGGATTAAATAGACCCAGCTCCCCTCCCTTTGGAAAAGAAGAGGTCAAGGGCAAGTCTGTAAAGTCACAAATGGCGTGGTAAGAACTGGAAACAACTAGTAATTGTTTTTCTAATATGAAAATCAAGAGGAAAACAATTGCATTATGGCCAGCAAAACAAGAGGTTGTTTTTTTTGCATGGTAATTAAATCATAGAGCTCATATGATATTAGGGATATCATAGAATGTATGCATTGGTGTAACAAGAGGAATGTTTAAATGGAAAGATGTGGCTGGCATGTCCAGCCCATAAAGTCCATAAGACTGCACAAAATGGGAGAGGGTGTTGTGGTGTGCGTGCTCTAGCAGTGTCATATTTGCTATTAAAGGTCAGCTACTGGATACAATAGAACTGTGGCCTGGCCCAGTATGAGAAGATGAGTCCAGCACATCTAAGAAGCTTTCCAGGCTTTCACCATCAGTAGTTAATGTGAGTCTGTGCCTGTCTGATAGATATAAGCATCTAGCACTAACAGGGGATTTCTCTGTTTGTGAAACAACTTTAAGAAACAACACTGCCTTTATGTGCCACATAGCATCACTTGGTAAGAATAAATAAGAGGATTTATGAAAAGAAAGAGACTCAGTGTGAGCATCACTGGCCTCATTTGTGGGATTGGAGGGAGGTGAGGAAATCTCAGAAATTTCATCAAACAGACTTTTCTTTCACTCTTAATACACAACCAAACTCTGTAAGGCAGTACATCCTGCTGTAAGTTTCATGTCTTACCTATGTCTGGTAATAGGCACAAACATCTCTCTTTATGGTCTCTCTTAATGATGGGCATTCTTCATTGCAGACAAACATTTTGCACATTTCTGGTTTTAGCGACATTATAAATCTTACCTCATGCTTAGTGCTCTAAAACTGCTTGCAGCAGGAATGGGGAAACAATGGTTGTAGAGAACATTATGCTTCAAGAAATTAAACTAACATAGTACCAAAGCCTTCTGAGCAGTAATTTTGCCGTGTCCCAATATTTGGGGTCTTTGTGCCATGTTATTTCCCACATCTGGGCCTTGGCAGGTGGAGAGGTGCACTTAACTTCCTTCAGCTCCGTACCATTACACTGTATTTGTTTTCACTGTTTGCACAGATGTAACTGTAAAAACTTTACTCTAATGAGAGCTGTGAGAGCTTGGGAAAACCCACCTGGAAAACCAGCTTGTTTTTTAATATATTTTGTTCAGAAAAGCTCACCAAACTTGTAGGCTTAGGGAGAACTTAAATAAAACCAGTGAAGAGTTTTAAATGAGGGAGAGGGGAAAGGGGCACTAAGCACAAAACTGTAATAAAAAGACCAGATGACAGACAGTTCATGGGCAGTCAGAAGTGGATGCTGCCAGTCAGCATTGATTTGTTAGGTGAAATGTATAAAGAGTGGAGAACATGACAGTGGAACCACCAAAAGGTTGCACGGGAATTTGTCTGACCTCTCTGCCTTGTCTGGAAAGGACACCTGCCCGCTACACTTCTGCTACCCTGCTGAGCCTGTGGGACTCCATGCAGAAGTACGCCAGACTGAAAAATGACGGCCTGGGACTAAGCATTCAGTCAAGTTCACAGATTCAATATTGACATTTTGTCTTCTGCTGACAAATGAAGAGCAGCTTTTTTTCGATGATAGTTGTGAGACATGATGGCTTTGCGGCAGCAGCAGCATAAATACTCCCGGCCAAAGACTGGCTTTCAAAATACCCATGCAGTTCCTCTCATGTGGAGCAAGACTGTACAGATGTGTGGTAGAAATGAAGGGGCTGAAAAGGGTCACCGAGGGGTCCTTTGTTCCTGGCAGTGATTCACTAGGAGAGCAAAGTTTCAAAGTCCGGAATGAGTCTAATGTGCTTAACAGCTTTCCTATCAAATCAATGGGAGCAGGAGCACCTCTGAATGCTGTATGTACAGCATTACTGTTATAAGATTGGCATGCTTGGTGGGAAATATTGCAAAAAATTCTGTGATAAGGTCACGGGTTGAGGAGGGAACATTTTTTGCTGTTGTTTGATTTGGGACAGCAAATATTCCCAGCACTCTAGCTGTCTCAATACTATTTTAATTCCCATGAATCTTCGTGTTTTCCAAGCGGAGTGAGGGCCAACACTTCAAAACTGAGCTGGATGGCAAGTGATAATGAAAAGAAGGGAAGATTTTCCAGCAACCTATAAAGTTCTGAAGACTGAAAAATAGAAACACTAACACTTCCCACCTTCTTTGGAAAATAAGGTGCATTCTGAGATGAAATCTATAAAATGATAGTATACCTTTCGTTTTTGCAAAGATTATTTTTAAATAAAATCCCTTCTTTATTTTGTGCAGGGCATGACTATTCAGACAATTGCTAGTGACAAAAATGGGAGACCCAAAACTTCAGTAGTTTTAGCCCTTGAGGGAAAACCAAACTAAATTATTACTATTTGTAATACAGAATTAGCCAAACAAAGGCATGATACACACTTAGAAAAAGGCATCATTACCCCAAGGAACTTAATGTTGATGAAGATAGAAAAAAATATTCAAAGTATAAGGAAAGAGGGTTTTCTTCCATCCTAAGTAGACAGAACTGATAAATTCAAACCCAAATTTGTCAGGTTTTTACAATGCGTGAAGTATTCTACATTGCTCTTGGAGCAGATCATTCTTAGCTGGATGATTTCCTTAAGGTTTGAAAACAGGTTTGAAACCTCAGATTTTCACCCATGATTTGAGTAAATGTTTTTGCAGGAGTAGCTCAGTTACATACTTACTACAGTAAGCAAAATGAAAAAGCAACAAAGAAGCCATAGTTAAGAGGCCAAGTCCTGATGCAGTACAAACGGATGTAACTGTCTGACTTGTTTTGCTAAGCCAGTGTGGACTTAGCTATCTGGGAAGGTTTTCTATCTATCAAGTACCTAACTTGAATTTAAAAGCTAGGCAGATTTATTCCTCTTCCATAGCTATCTGAAGCTTCAACATGTGTTTTCTGCAAAAGGGTACATAAACTAAACCATAAGGTCACATCATCCTGTTCAGAAATCTGCCACCGCTGATATTCTGATCTGCCCTGGAATCCTTGTTCTTCTCAGTATCCCTTTTGGGGAAAAATCCCCTGAAGTCTTAATATAATTTATGTCTTGGCATACTAAAAATCTTGGTTTGCCTTTTGTAGATTTATTGACAATTTCCCCAAAGCACAGTTTTGTAAGGCTCTGGCAATGTCTGTAATATGGAAGTGAGAGCATCTGTTATTGGAGGTGGATGTTTTTCTGGCTATAGCTTGCTCCATATCAAGATATGAACTCCATACCCGCATGTGAACACCGCATCATTTTAATCTGAAAGAAAAACATGAACAGCCAGGAAAGAGGCATGGTGGTCTAGTCCCTATGCCAGCAGAAGAGAGCAAGGGGAGCCTGAAGCATGCCCATAGTGCAACTCAGAAGGTAAGTAAAGAGACAGCCTAAGGAAGATACAACTTGTACTATGTAGATGTGATGCTCACAGAAGAGTTACAATGGACCAAGTGAATTTAGTTATTACTGCTCCCCAGAAGTTGGCAGGATAGTATCTGTTTGGTGATATGAACCTGTTACTTACTTGGTTGTGCAATGGCAGGGAAATAGATATAAGCAATTACGTAGTGCAGCTTGACTCATCTTGTTCTTCAGTTTTAAAAACTCAGGATGGGATTTGTAGTAACTGGCCTGTAATATCATGACTGGCTTTCTGCATCATTTCAATGAATAATAATTCCACTGCAGTCAATTGAATTACATACAAGTAAAATTTGTCTGTATTAACAGACTCTAACTCATTCGCTTCACCTGCATAATCCACATTTTCAGTGATGCAATTTGGTAGAATCAAGTACAATGTGAATCTTGTAGCTATTCTGGAATACACACCAAATTTAATCCATGTGCTATTGAAAACATCTAACTGGGCATTAAGGAACGTATTTTGCAACCAAACATTTATGATAGAAATGAATCATCAGCAAACAAATCTGCTTTACTACATCACTAAGTGCAACGTAATACCATGTAATGTTACCAGCGACAACTGGTACTCCTACTACTAGTAATGGCATAAAATTCTTTGGTATTAAAGAGAATCAAGCTCCCTAGAAATTGATTCACCTATCAGAGGCATTTCCTTTAATCTAATTTATCTGTTGCTGTCAAAGATATGTATTTTTAAAACTTTATTTCTAGAAAACCATTAAGTGATTAAAACCAAATAAGAGGAAAAAAGACAGTTGGTAGAACAACATAAATCATAATCAAAACCATCCTGGTAGTATAACACCGCCAGACATTTTGAATGGTTTGTGAGGCTCTGAAGAGTTCCACGGTAGTATGGCTTTTTAACATCCTGCTCAGTAGTTAAAGGGTATTCAACCCGATCTGCCTTTGTTGATAGCTGATATTATTTGACATTTTAACAAGGTTCTGTATTTGCAGAAGCATCTTATGGCACCGCTTGCAACATCAGAGTCTATCACAAAAACCATTTTAACTGTTTTGCAAACAAACTTTCTTCCAGTTAATAATTAAACAGAGGAACAGCTTGCAGTATATGCTTGGAACTAATTTTACTATATATAGTTGGAAATGACAAGAGCACATGAAGATGTGACTGAAGCCTGGTAGCATTTAAATACTCAGTACTTCCTCTGTTACCTTGACTAGTGTAAAGTTGGTTCCCAAGGTAAAAACTAAGTGGTCTGCTGGCATATGGTATAACCTCCATTTGAGCGCTAAAAGCTGGATACTGTTTTTGTGAAACAGATGTTGTCGAGTGCAGCAATGCACAACTGACTCTATCTAACAGCTGGGAATCCTTCGTGACCCATATAGCTAGAAATAAACATGGTCCTATGCTTGGCAAAAGTGTAAGGAAGCAAATTTTCATTTGTTAAAGGCTTATCAAAATGAAGAATAAATGTTTTTAGCCATAAACTGATTTTATTCACAAGAGTAATCTTTCCAGCAGCTTATGCGATGGCCTCATAATATTACAGGCACCCTTTGCCAGATGAAGACTGCAGTTGCACTGACATATAGTGCAGATGGAAAATAAACATCTGCCTCAATCAAGAGAGAAGACCAAAGACAAGGTTGACGAATATTATCTGGCATGACTATCTTTGCAGGAAAGCATATAAATGCTACAGGACCAAAACCACTGGCATCGTCTGGTGTTGTCCTTATGTGGTTACTGACCATGAAGAGAGATGATTAGTATGCACTCTCCAAGGAGGAGTAGTGCAGATGCTCGGGATGATATGATTCCAACTCACTAGTATGTGTTTTGCTATAGCCATACTATGCTAGCAACAGAACAGTATAAAATTTTTTTCCTAGTGTTTCAATGACATATTGTATCCTCAAATGTACTTCTTTTTGGGGGTGGGAGGTGGAGGAAAAGGAGGCTTAGCAGGAATTATGTTGTTAAACATAATTGAAAAATGGATATAATGGCAATTTTCAGCATTTTTTTTTCTTAAATCACATTAGGAAAAATATTTCTGTCCTGCTTTAAACAGAGTTAGTTTGTAGAGGAGTTAAATGTGAATATCACTCAATTAACAGCAAACTATTCAATTGACTCCCATTTTTCCTTTGGGAGAGAGAGCAGCATACACTTAAAGTAACTCTACACATATACACGTAGGCACATACCTAATTCTGAGGTGGTATGGAGTTCCTTTGATTCTCCCACAAAGGATTACATGATGCAGGATGGATGCAGCTTTTCAGGCTTTGTTATTCTAGAAGGAGTTCTTTGTCAAATTAAAATAGGAATCTTACCAGTTTCTGGTCATTTTGATGGTGTCTGTTTTCATATTTAATTTCTGGCTATATAAGTTCAAACTGCCTCTCTTTGCTCTGGAAGAGAGCTAGTTAGGAGTGGCATATTAACTATTATTCAGTCTTAATTATTGCTTTTGTTCTGGTAAGAATTACATGCATGATGTATATGAGCTAATTTAGTGGGAAATTTATTAGACAGAAAACAAGTTTAATATGAGGATGCGGGCATAAATTTAAAGGTTGGAGATCTCCAATGTAAACAAATCCTGGAGAACTACAGGCAAAGTGCTCAGCAGAGGAAAAAATATGGGATCTGGAGTGTAAAGCATAATATTACAGGTACCCTTTTCCAGATGAAAGCTGAAGTTGTATTGACAGCCATTTAGCTACATATAAGTCCAAAAATCTCAACTGATGGTAGTCTGTCAGACACAGTTTTTAGGATATGTATCTCATCAATGTGATAATCACATCAATGTGGCCATTCCTATTTGTCCCTGAAGTTGCATTAGGATTCAGGCTTGGATTTCTTAGGTGCCTCAGGAGCCAGGGAAGGCTGTTGAAGCTGCGGGTATTAAATATCCACAGTACAAGCACAAGGAATTGGAATGGGCATCAAATGACATCTGAGGCTGAGGCAACAGCATCGTCTCCTCTGTCCTAGATGAATATTTCTATTAGAAAGACCTTGTTCAGGAATGTCCTGTACTACCTGCTCTGCTTGCACCTGACTAATATTAGGGAGCTCCTCAAAGGGACTCAGGTTTTGAGTGTAGTCAGAGCTACAGGTTCTGGACAGACTTTTAGACCCAACTTCGTTGTTTCTCCTTGCTAGCACAAGTCTCATGGTTATTAGAAGGTATTTTCTTTAAGCTCCAGATCTTGGAGCCTCAGAAGAATCTCAGTTTTCTTTAAGAAATAATTTACTTTATAAAAATAAACTAAAAAGTGAGCTTTCAAAGTCCAGAAATCAGAAGGAAAGGAAAAGGAAAAAAGGAAAAGGAAAAGGAAAAGGAAAAGGAAAAGGAAAAGGAAAAGGAAAAGGAAAAGGAAAAGGAAAAGGAAAAGGAAAAGAAGCCTCACATGCAATCTTTTCTTCACTTTGAGGGTGATGGAGCACTGGCACAGGCTGCCCAGAGACGCTGTGGAGTCTCCTTCTCTGGAGATATTCCAAACCCACCTGGATGTGATCCTGTGCAACCTGCTCTGGGTGAACCTGCTGTAGCAGGGGGTTGGGCTAGGTGATCTCCAGAGGTGCCTTCCAACCCCATCCATTCTGTGATTCTGTGATCTCAGAGTCCTTACACCAATCTCCTGGTTGTCATATCTGCTTTGTTTATCTTTTTATCTTACAAATAAAGCTTCTCCCCTTTCGGGAATGTTCTGGGAACTCAGCATTTGACTTGCACAGTTTAATGGGTGCACAAAGCTATACACAGAATTACATTTCCCTGCCACACGCCTTACAAGATGTATCAAACAATGGAATGCTAAAAAGGCAACTACAGCATCCTTTACCCCTCATTGTTGCAGTGCCAACACGCAGGGTGCAATCCATAAAGCACTTGCAATTTTCAAGATTTTTTACCAACACTTCTCAAAAGTCAACCACTATGGTAAGAAAAATGTGTAGGATAAGCTAGAACTGGCAAAGCCTCAGTTTGAGTTTGGGATATTAAAGAGGATCTGGACCTTTTCCCCAGTTTTGTTTTTTTTTTTAACAAGGGTTATTTCAACTGGTTGCCTCCCACCTCTCGCCTGCTATTCAAACAGCAGCATGTTTCATTTAGGCAGTTTTCTTCCCTTATGTGCTGTTTTTATTTCATAGTCTAGCCCTCAGACTTGTCTTTCCAACTGTAGCCTCAGCAGACATACTCTCTAATGCTCTAGTCTTAAAAAATTAATTTGAAGTAATAGACTAAAACAAGCTTGTTAAGGATGGTGCTAGCGGAGCCAATCACTAAAAGCTCTAGTTCCAAAAACATATACGTGTCTATATGTGTGTATGGCACAGGGGAAATAGGAAAGTGACTTTCTCTAAATGTGCATGGAGGTTCACAGGCTATGGCAGACTTCAAAATGGACAACAATATCATAACAGTACCCCAGATATCACCCAAAATGCCTGTTCCACCAACTGTCTTTTTTCGTGGCAACTGTTTGCAACAATGTGAGTATATGTACGTGAGACAAAGGAAAACTCAGAACGTCAAGTAAAGGAAATTAAAGATGGGGGTGATACTCTTCTCCCACTGACATCATTAGTGAGGGCAGAACTGCTCCAGTGACTTCTCTAGATATGAATAAGGAATGACCTTCTGGATCGCGGTCCAAAATAGCCCTAAACTTGTTCAAGCACTAAGAGTCCTGGCATATTCTTTAAACTACTTCTGTCACATTGCCATTTAGCACTTTCTTGCTGCAGTTAAAGCACTCACCACAATTCTTGCTTCTCAGTCTTTTCCACATTTTTTGGATCTATGTTGTATTTCAATGGTTTTATCATTTCAGTCCCAGACTAGTTTTTCTTTCTGATACATAGACTGAGAATCGACAGGCTGAAATGGTACAGCCAATCTCCTATATTCGTCAGTAAAAACTTCCACCTGGCAAGTACTGTCAAGATGCGATCTTTCCTACTTACCTAGAACTTCAATCAGTTTTAATGTTGGAGTATGGACACAGGATTTAATCCTTTGTACAGTTAATGCAGAAGACTTAAAATGGGTTCACGTGTTTGAAGTTATGCGTTATTTTTGGTTTTTTTTTAAAGTAGCTCTTTTCACAGCTTGAAAAATAAGGGGAAATTTTGTTATAAGTTTGCCCTGTCCTGATATTTTCAGAATAATTTTCTTCTTTCAAAAATTTAAAATTTTTCTTCTGTTTTAGTCTTCTATATTCCATAGACTTTCTGTTTGATACTAAATAGCAGCACTGAAAAACCATGCTGGGATGCTGATAGAGTGAGATGACAGATTTTTCTCATCCCTAACATGTTAGTAATTTGTTTGCCCTAGTATTTCTTCATAGGATACCAGTCTGTTCAATGATAGTGGGTTTCTCACATGATACGACATCAGCCAGAGATCTATATGGTTCATACCTTCATCAGCAATATCTCTATTTTCTATTGAAAACCAGGCATTCAAAAATATCCATAGATATTCCGTAACATTAACAACCTTCTCTTGATGGGACTGAAAGTTAATTATGAATATATTTAAAACCGTTCTGTGTATTTACAGTTCTTACATCATTTTTACATCTTTAATGTTTTCAAGCAACCTGAAGACTGGTTTCATTTTGCTCAACACTACTGTGACTTATTCCTTAATTTTAGAATAAAATGGTCATCTAGGCCCCTATATACTCAGTGGAAAGATAAGTGCTTCCAAAGGACAATATACTATACCTTCCTAAACACTGATTTTCAGAGCAGAGGAAGTGCTGTGTTCAGGTTCAGCTGTCTTAGACTAGAAAATTTATGTTTAAGCAGCTTAAGTTAACACAGACAGATAAGTATCCAGCTCGACACAGCATACCACAAGACAACACATGTGGAAGCCACTTTTCTGGTTCTTCATACCCTCCTGCATTGGTAACATGGCAGGTATTGGGTTCTTGCTTGTCTTGATATTTAAACATGGAAAGGATGCAGGATGTTTTCTTTGTTAGGTGTTTCATATGCTTATAAATATATATATATATATACATGCACAATATATCTAAAATGAAAAAAAAACCAGCCCTGGGTAGGTGACCTTGTGGCCTTCCTAAGTACATTTTTTACTTGAGACTGCTTAATGCCAGCATAAGCACAAGCTGCACCTAGGAAAAACATTGAATTATTACAACCACAAAATGGAGTGTTCCCAACTCAGTCTAGGCCTAGTAATGCTAGGCGCATCACTCCCAAAGGAGCAAAGGAAAGCGGACAGAGTCTGTGCCCTTCAGCAGGCGTACTGAGTCATTTTCACAAACTTCACCTCATTTCTGTGCACAAACAAAGAGTCTGTGCCCTCTCTGTGGGGAAAGGCACGGACGATGCCTGTAACACACTAGCTAAGCTTTTTCATGCAGCTTGTTCAAGCAGCAGGTAAAACACTGGTTAAAAAATATGGGAGGTGTTGCTGCCTCCATTTTACAGATGAAGACCATGAGGCAGAGGTGTGATGAGCTGCTTGAAATAATGCAATGAGTTAGTGGCAAAGCCACATCTAGGAGGCCCATTCTTCAGTGCCTCAGCCCTGAAGACCATGGATCTCCTGGTTCCTACAAAGCCACTGTTTGTTAATTATGTTGGTTTTGACAAAAAATACTTATAGATGGTAAAATATTTCTGCGTTACTGCCATCATAAGATATATATGAAAACCTAAACACAGGGGAGTCAGTTCTACAGGCTGTTTTGATTTCAATGAAATAAAGACATTAATACAAGAATTTCAGGGCTATCAGAAATTGCTTTTATAGGAAGAAAAGGAAAAAGCCCAGCAGTAACACATGGAAGCATAATATTTTATTTTTAGAAGAATGGTAATATTTCTTCACAAGTAACACCTGATTAAGCAAACTTATTGAATAAGGTCCATTATATCTGCTTGAAAAAGCTATAAGTTGAGACATTTTAAGATAATCAGATTGTAAAAGTGCACTAAATTCTCACCATTAAGCTACCTTACCTTCATTGAATCCTGAATTCTCATTACAACTAATCATATTTCCATGCAAAGTAAAAATAATTCAGTTACTTGAAACTGGGTATATTCTGCTGTCACTACTCACCTATATCTCCTACTAGCAGTAATGGCAGTTAGACACAAAATGGGAAATGTATATATTTATATATCCCAAGTTATTTGCAGGGTGACAGGTACAGCCATTATTTTGGTGAGCAGAAAAAACAGGAAAGAAGCCTATACATTCCAAACACCAGTTTATCTTCACACTGAAGATTTTAGACAAAACATTCATTTATCTGCAATTGGCAGCATAGCTTCACTGAGGATGGGATTAATCTCATTTAATCTAAGTGACCAAAGGTTACATACCTAAATCTAAACTAGCTACCTAGAGATGCATTGAACTTTTCACTGCCTGGAGAAGTGAGATTGATTTTAGGAGGGGTTGACTATGTCTCTCCCTCTTCAAAACAGCATAAATTTTGAAATAAAAACTAGGTGAGGCACCTGCTAGGGTAGATATCCTTTAAAGAAAATGTAACAGCTTATGTGGGTGCGTCTTCATCTGAAGCAATGGAAGTAAGAACGGGGGCAGTCTCCAATTTCCAAGTGAAAAATGAGAGGGAGAGAGGGAGAGAGGGAGAGTCCATTTCTGAAGATTGATACAGGAGAGAAAGACATATTACTTGGCAAAGTCAAGAGATGAGATGCGTAGTAGTTATACACGTGTTTGCGGCTGTGGAATCTCTTTCCCAAGGTCTGTCCTCATCTGGAGTTGGTCAAACAATTACTTGCAAACAGGATTTATTATTAACCTCCTTTTTTTGAGCCAAATAGTTTCGGACACTTTAGCTGATATCTAAAGAAAGTCAGATACAACATTCTCAGCTGCTTACAGATCTTGATTTCTATATGTCTCACGTGATTGGGTGAGTGATACTTTTCCTGAAGAAGGGAGTCTTTAGGCTAACCCCCAAATCTGCTGAACTTCAAAGATGGGTTCTCAGTTTAAAAATTAATTCACATTTCTACTTTATCTAAGATATTTCTGACATTTTTCTGCCGGTTTCCCCACTGAAGTCTGAAGCTTGGTCCTAACATGGGGTACATCATTTATCTGCTGAAAGAATCTCATCATCTGCATAAGACTTCCCAATGTTTTTATTTGTATATTTTGAGTGTTGAATTCCGCAGTTATATTTCAGTGTGGGATTTAGCTGAGCAATTAATTTCAGCTGTCTCTGAAGATCTGATATCCATGTGATGCACATTGGTTACTTGTATTTATTATTTCTGGGAAACTTCAACTCTGCAATGGGTTTTTAGCACTTTCAGAAAGGCTGACACAATAAAAAACACCTTGGTCTTACAGGGTGTTTTCAGGGGTTGTACTCAGAAATGAAGTTGTGAAGGACACTGACTCTCGGTGGTGTGCTTTTATAGTCTGTCTTAGTGTAAATAGAGCTGCACTGTGTTGGCCATACAGCTTCTGTGGTGGAGCTGACACATTTATTTTTTTGGCTAAAAAGAAACATTTTTACCACTGACGTGGAGCCTTCCTGTCCTGCAGCATGGCTGAAAAGAAAGCCAAGCTGGTTAAAACCAAAACAACACAATGAAACGAAACAGCGTGCAGCTGCCTCCTCAGGAATATCCCTGTAAGGCAGACAAATGGATACATTTATTTTCCCAGATTTATTTGCTAATGTAAAGATCCCAGTGCAAGCATTAGCACTTCAAATCATTATATAGTTCTGGGGCAATCTTGAGAGGAGTTGAATTTCATGAAAACAAATTAGTAATTTGAGATTGCAGTAAGTGTAGATATAATCTTGTTCCCATATATTTCATGACACAGTGCAATTCCTTAGCTCCATAGCTGAGCATCACCTTGCTACATTGAGCAAAATACACAAAAAATATCATGGCTTTCTTCTAAGTTTGCACCTCTGTTGACCAAATAGTACAGGTAGCAATTTTCAAATGCTTTTGAAGGAGTAGATGAAATAACTGCATACTATTTAGCAGGAGAAAGCACCATATTTATTAATTTAAAGAGGAAACAGGACATTTTTCTCTGCTATTAAAGATCTAGCTTGCATGTCCAGCTGGTACCAAGTGATTGTACCCTTAGTGTGAGGGTTGCAGCCCTGCTGGAGCCAGCAGAAGGGACTGCATTGCTCAGCAGAGCACAGGCCAGCCCACCACCAAGGGCACGGCACAGCACCCTTCCCACCTGCCCATAGCCACGCTGGCTGCCTGTTGCACCTCTTCAGTCCTTACTACGTGTGGTATTGGCTCTTGCAATGACCCTGTCCTGACTTTGCTGCCTGAATTCATCCAGGTGCAGTCGCTATAAGGCATTGCATGTTACAGGCTGGTGACTGGGACGACTGCACAAAGCCACTTCACATTGCGGGCAGGAAGGACATGGCTTCTCTGTAAGGGGGAAGGCGGGATCAGGCTTTCTCTCCACAAGCACTGCAACTCACTGAATGTCCATGCCACAGCCTGGGCTTGTGTCCATATGCTCTGGGCTTAAGCACAGACTCATTATAACATAGCTATAGCCAATGAAACCCAAGTCCCTCTAGAAAACATGTTAGAAAGGCTCAGAAATCTGCATATAAAACCACAGCATATTTGTAGTCATACCTTTTTAATGTACCATCCTGAAGCAAGGCGATGCTGATGGGCAGGATGGTTTTGTCAGTGCTGTGTGGGTGGGAAGGGTAATTGAGACCTCCACTGAAATGTGATCAGCTCATATTGTTCGTCCTGGCAGGGCAGACCACTTCAGCCAATGTCTCTAATAAGGTTCTGGTGCTTTAATTTGGACAGTCTGTATGGGTAAATAAATCCCACCCTGGGATATCTTTAACTCTGATTTGTATGCTCTACATAGGTTAGACATTGCCTAAGCCATATAGGTTTTCATGTTGCTGCACGGCCTGTGACACCGCAGTCTCTGAGATGTTGCATGGTACAACCTAAACCTCTGCCTTCTGTTGTCTATGCAAAGCGTTCCAAGCCACCTCCAAAGAGAGACAGTATCATGTCTTTATAGGAGTTGGGTTCTTATTCACTTTTTCATAACTGTAATAATCTATAGAGAAAATGGGCAACAGAAAAGCTGCGTCCATATACTGAGAGACAGCTTGAATGTGTGTGGAATGTACTGTTCAATTCACTAAGCCTGAATAAGTAAAATTGCACGGAGAGATCTCAGTATCTAAAAAAGTCCCCTTTAAAACTAACCTCAACTTTGTTTTGCAAGAACCTGTCTGCACAGCATTTTAGCTCCAATTAGAAAACTACTTTACGAATACTGCACTCAGGCACCAATGACAGGAACACAAATTCGTTGGGTTTTGTAGTTTGAGGAGGGCACTGTGAACAAATAGCAGGAACATACATCAAGCCCCAACTGCTGACTAATCTGCATTACAGTGAGGATTTAAGCATGCAGATAGACAGTCAAGAGGCCACAGCTTTCTCTGGCATGGGAACAAACAATCATAAAATACATAGTTCAGAAAAAATGCAGTTTCTTTTACTGCTTCTTTTCATGAATTAAGCTGTTCATGTGCGTTGTAAAATCAAACGGGGATTTAATAACTTCTGTCAATATGGATGAGACCTTTGACTTACACCAGGTGTGTCAGACCTCAGTCCTTGTTCCAGTGCATTTTGACAAATCTACCACACAATTTTTGTCCTTCATTTCAAAACCTTTCAGAATGTCTTACTTTGCCTAGAGTAATAATGCATAAACAATGTTTAAATAGAAGGGCAAAAAAGTGAGCCAGTGATGAAACACCAGGCTCCAGCAGAAGGGTGAGTGAGCACAGAAGTTTAGCCAGCTGTTTCTGTGAAACCCAGGAAGAAAGCAGAATGCCACTTGACAATTTTTAATTCTTCTGGAAGAAACAGTTGGAGATCATATGCTCTCTAGCAGTTAGAATACCAAAATAAGTACTCCTTTTGCCAGCAGCAGTAGGAAAACACTTTTTTTGTCCCTTCTGTACTTTGTACCATGTTTCCTAAAATCACATACTGATATCACAGCCGTGTTCAACCTGTGAGATTTGAGCAGTAAATTGAGCTAAAATTTGATGGTTCTGCTGTCTCATGGGACACAGCCTCTTTGTATCATTTAGAAAGACAAAAAAATAGAAAGCTCATCTCATTTTATACAACTGATATACTTTGGAGAAAACAGTTCTTCAGAAGTGCTTTTATGAGTCCTGAGAGTTAGTCATGTCTGGCAAGGATGGGGAAGCCAAATGTAGTTTTTTGGGTAAAAGGGAAATAGTCCTGCTTGGGCTCTTGGAAGTTCCCAAGCATTCCCCTGGTGAATGACTGTGCTGGAGAGCCACAGACATCCTCAGCGTGTGCCACCAGAGCTGGAAAGCTGGAATCTTCATCACAGCTTCCTTCATTATATGTTAGTCACATAAGACAAATCATACTGCAGCTGGGATGTGATGTTTCTCAGTGGCCCTTAATAACTTCTCACCTGTGACTAGAACAGAGAATCCAGCTCTGAAGAAGTCCTTCATAGCTTCTTTCTAGAGAGTGAGGAGGCAAGTGAGCTGAGGATGGAGACAGAAACACTGTCTTGATTCTCTGGAGCCACATGGATAACCCAGATACTTTTTCAGCGCTAGCGCCTGTGTCCATGTTGTTACAGTAAACAGTGGCTTGCTATATGAATACTTCCTGAAATTTCTCTGTTTTTTTCAGATCTGCCGTATTCTGTTTTGATGGGGGCAGTAACTGCAGCTTACATAAAGGAAGAACAAGTGAAATCATACGATTTCTGATTATGGAACACAAAAGTAAGAACATTTTTGGCAACATTAATCAAAGAGTTCTTTGACCTGTCTTTTTGTTCATTCAGAGGCTGACTTCATCCTCTGACTCAAGCCTTGGATTGCTGCTGGTAATTACTGAAGCCCATTTAGCACACTCTGGATTAACTAAGGCAGAGACCCAGTGTAAGCATCAGAGTGCTGCTTACGAGGGCAAGCTGATCTGATCTAGAAGACCATGTAGGAGTATGGCAAGTTGTCTAGCATAAAGAGGACTTGCCTTGTCAAAAAACTGATCTCAGAAAATGTAGACTTTTTCAAAGTCAGCATACAGCAGAAAATCAGCAGAGTGTGGGGATGGGTGAGGCGGGGAGTTTTGGAAGGTCTACTAAGCTGCCTGCTAATGAGCATTATTTCCCACCACCCCCAGTGAAGGTTGGCAATGAAGACTATTTTCTTTCAAAAGATGCCTGCCATCAGGTAATGTTTTCTCTAAGCTTCCAAACGTTTGCTTTTTCTTGACATTCCTCTTGAGATACTATTTCAGGGTTAACAGCAAAGGACAACTTCAGACTTAAAACATCTGTGGAAATGGACACAGACTGCAAACACTGCATGCTACAGGATGGCCAATTAGTACCACAAAACTTAAGAGTCAAGGGAAGCCACTCTTTTTTAGGGCTTTTATCCACATTATGCATTGTCCAGGTTCACTATCCAACATTGCTAAATGATGCTACTAGTATTAAGAAGAGTCCTTCAGCAAATATAGTCTGTCTGCTATTCCAGCATTTAACTGCAAAGGTGGATCAAAAGCGAGCATTTCTTGTTTTGTAATCCATACTCTTTTTTTTTTTTTTTTGGCATTGCCAAACTGAGGAATTAAAGAAACCAATCTCCTTTAATGCAGTAACTCCTCCATCTCTCATATCCCTCCCACCCCTGCCCCCACATTTTCTTCATTTTCATGCTATAATCGTAGGCCAACTAGCTAAAATGGCCACATTATTTCCTTGAATAAGTCTCAATAAGGTTTTTCCAGAAGCTTTTGACAGAATAAAAAAAAGCAGTACGGGGAACGTCACTGTAACAATGTAAATTGTATGCCTGCATTTTTTATTAATAAGGCAAGCCTCTCCAAGGGACTAAGTTACATTGTTTTATGAGATTAAATTATTAGACCTGGAACTGAGAGGGGCCTTGTCCCATTGTTGAAGAGGCTACTGGGGAGCATGGAACTGCAGGAAGCATTGGCGAGTCATGGTGAGATCTTATTTCTCCATAGAGAACTAATATCCCAGCTGCTCCAAATGCACCTGAATGGGTACTAGAGAGACGAGGAAGCTAACTTGTGGCAGATGGGACCAGACCAAATGGTCAGTGAAATGAACACATTCAACTAATGCACTAACCATCTCTAAACTGTTTTCCATCAATAATTTAAGCTGTTATGTCATAGTTTGTTAAAAATTATCTTTGATTAGTTGTGTTATTAATACAATATGCATATTACAGTAGTGTCACATTTTCTATCCATCAAAGTCAGAATAAGTCAATATGAGTGCATCAATAATTTATATTGGGTGTACTAGTCAATTTTCTGCATGCAATAACATTGACTGCTGGCAATTACTGAATGCAACTGGTGCTTTTACCTCTATATTCACATTTTAAATTTGGTCATATTTATTTTCCAAAATACTTGTAATACTGGATTATTTGAATTTTGCTGTTGATTTTTAAAAACTGAAGTGTTTTTTTACATAAGTCTCCAAGCAGAATGAAGCAGATACTGTCTGTGATATTTCAGAAATAAAACCAGAGTGTACATGACTTACTGCATGTTGTTCCCATAAGATCTAGCAACAAGCAAACCCCACAGTTGCTTTTTCTTGTATGTGTGTAAGTAGAAAGCATTATCCTTAATTTAAATACATTTACAGTATCACAGAACAGAATCTGAACCACTGATTTGCAATCCTTATGCATTTAGTTTTACATAAAATAGTACCCCACTGAAAACCTTATTTGCATGACAGCCTCAGGGGAAAAAAGTTACAGCTTGTGTAGGGCTTCTAAATATCCATATCTTTTTATTTTTTTAGGATGCCATCAGACTTGCATGTGTAAGGCAGTATCTTCCAGAATGCTATGGAAATCTACCTTTAAGGAATTAGGCCCCTCATCTGGGAAGAACAAGTCACTCTATTGCCTGTATTGCTATGCACAAAGCAAAGCCAGAGCTGAGCGTACCAATATCTGTGTAAATGCTAAGAGAAGCTAAGACCTGTTTAAAACAAAAATTCTTTACCTATGATTCAACAAGATGTGGGAACTTGTTTCTGAAAGCAAGTTGTGTATGTTGATAACCTCAAGCATTTTGTCTTTGTAACACTTTTCTCTTAGTTTTGGATTCTTCCATGAGGCTTCTCCTTTCATCCATTCAGTCAGACTTTGACTTTTGGAAACTTGGAACACTTTTTATGGATTAGGATGGGAAAATACTTGTGTGGTTCCATATCTTACATAATAATTTTGCACTTCAGTAAAATAAAAATCTGTCAGAACCAATTTCTTTCCTTTGCTTTTCCTTTTACAGAAAAAGACAAGGGACAGATTTTAGAGGCAAAAGACACAGTGGTGCAGCAGTACATGGAACAGGCTGCTGCAAATCAGATTTTCCTCACAGAGGATTGAGAATTACCTTTTTCTAGGCAATAAAAGTCTTCAGAAGCAAGTTCACTGGGCATACAAAACAGATACCAATAATACTAGTGTTAACCTATCTGCCAGTTTTATTTTTAAAACAGAAATACAGATTCAGATATTGGTTTTCTTTTAGCTAAGAAAATGAGGTACAGATTAAGAAAAAAAAAAAGAATGAATCAACACTGCTTTCTTAAATGACATAAGATAAATTTACTGAAGAACTCTGGAAGGTTGGCTACTGAAACTAGTTTCTGGCCATTTCTGTCTCAATATACCTCTATAGCAGATAGCAAAGCAAAAATTCTGCTGTTGTAGGCTCACTTCTTGCATATTTTGATATCATAGGCACAATAGAGGAAATAATTTAATATGTTTATTGGATGAAGAAGAATTTTAAAATGTAACAGAAATGCTTTGGCAGTTTCAGCCTATACTCCAGTGATAAGGGATCTACAAGTCACTGTAGTAGCTCCGAGCAGCCTCGGGATCCACCCTGGTTACAGCTGCCTTCTGCTGCTGAGGCAGTAGATATGCTTGAAGTGGGGTTAAGGTGCTTGGCCCCCATTGCTTCCCACCTGCTCCCTGAACAGCTTGTTTTCATACCATCAGCCCTATGCTTGGTGCTGTTGTGCTCTTTTCACTCTGAATGGTCTTCATACTCACAGCCACAAAACATGACAGAGTTCAAGATACCAGCTGACACTTTTATGCCATGGAGCTTCAAGAACTCAACTTAAGGAGCTTGTTCTAGCCTCTCTTTTACTGCGGGGATATGCAATTTCCCAGAAGTCATCTCCTTTGTCGTTCTCATGTCAGGTGTGACCTGAATTTCATACAAGCCTCAGGAACCTAGTTTGCATGTTAGAATTCCCCAACTTAGGAGGAACACATCAATAGCATATACCATCACCATCATGTTCATCAAAAGCAGCATGTATTTCCCTATGAAGGTAGACAGGTATTGTGCAGTAGAGATGTGCAACACAACACCTTTCTGAGAGATAGAGTCCCTTAGTCCCATGTTGATTGCTTTGACTGCTTTTGAGTATACCAGAATCATCTTGTAAGCCACTTGGAGGCCCTGTGGTATGAATACCAAGAAAGGAAAGTGAACTATTGCTATCTACATCAGACTAGTAGTGCACACCATACCAAACTTCCATTTTTCCAGTCGTACATACTGTTTAAAAATATTTAAATATTTTTTTTTAAAGCTTTATGACTTTTCATTTCTGTGGATTATGAAAGCAAAAGTGCAAGCAAACAGAAATCACCTGCAGAGTAAAATCTGAAGTTGTTAGGATTTTTAAAACCATTAATTATAACCAATTTAAGAAGGAATATATCATCTAGGATGTAAAAGTAAAAACTGAATCCAATAAAGGGTTTCATATCTAACTTCTATAATAAAAAAATTGAGATCAACAGCCTGTTCTAGTCATCATCATGAAAAGCCACTGAATTTACAGAGAAGCATCCACTCAGGTGCAAATTTTGGCTAAATAGCAGAGTGTTCCTGTTCTTCTAGTAGTTTCTATGGATCACCAGACAGCCTATGGATCACCAGACAGCCTGAAATCAATCTTTCCAAAGCATAGTGTATTTTGAATGCAATGCAGTAGTCACCTTGGTCACAAACTCAGGATAGTTGCACCTGCTTTGAAGCTCCCTCTGAAACTTGCAGCATGGGAAAAAAGACAGACCTAGGAAGAGAGTAAATGATCTAGAGCAGAAGTCTGCACCTCTCCAAAGCCACTATAAAAGCAGATGGCTTTATGGTTTGAAGTAGGTGGCAGTTGTACTAATAACCTCAAAATTAACCTAATTAATTTATGATTGCGGAATCAAGAGTTCTCATAGCAAAGGGAAATTAAGTATTCAGCGAGAAACAGCTATTTCTATTCTTCCTGTTTGCTTATCTGAAGAGCATACAATGCCAGTTCTGGATCATAGTCAGCAGCTATGAAATGCTGTCATTTCATCAGGATTGTACATTTAAGTTGAACAATCACAGAGAAAACTGTAATGGAAATGCGTTCTTAAAAGAATTCTTCTGCCTATAGATAGTCTAAAAGATTATAGAGAGTATCTGAATATTTTGAAATATTTCGTTAACTGATCTCAATGTATAAGTGTTCTCTTCCTCCTTTCCACAACAATGTTTCCACTAAACATCTGCTGGTATGAACCACACTATAAAGAGGAGCTATCAACAGAAGGGATTTTAATAAACACTGTTCTTTGTTACTTGTATTTTAATGACTGATATAATTAGAATGAAGGTTAAGGGAGTATTTGTTTTCCTTCCCCTCAGGGTTACTTTGAAACAGTTTGACTTGCAAACAGCATGTCAAACTCTTGCAGCTAGAATCATAGAATCATTTAGGTTGGAAAAGACCTCTAAAATCATTAAGTCCAACTGTTAATCCAGGAGTCCCAAGTCCACCACTAAATCATGTCCCTAAACACTGTTTTTTAAACACCTCCAAGGATGGTGATTCCACCACCTCCCTGGGCAGCCTGTTCCAATGCTTGACTACCCTTTTAGTGAAGAAATTTTTCCTCATACCTTATCTAAGCCTCCCTTGGTGCAACTTGAGGCCATTTCCTCTTGTCCTGTTGCTTGTTATCTGGGAGAAGAGATTGACACCCACCTGCCTACAACCTCCTTCCAGGCAGCTGTAGAGACCAATGAGGTGTCCCCTGAACCTCCTTTTCTCCAGGCTAAACACCCCCAGTTCCCTCAGCTGTTCCTCATAAGCCTTGTGCTCCAGCCCCTTCACCAGCTTCGCTGCCCGTCTCTGGACACGCTCCAGCCCCTCAATGTCCCTCCTGCAGTGAGGGGCCCAAACCTGAACACGGCATTCGAGGGGCGGCCTCACCAGTGCCCAGTGCAGGGGGACGGTCACTGCCCTGGTCCTGCTGGCCACACTGTTTCTGACACAAGCCAGGGGGCTGCTGGCCTTCCTGGCCACCTGGGCACACTGCTGGCTCACGTTCAGCCGGCTGTCGACCAGCACCCCCAGGTCCTTTTCCTCTGGGCAGCTTCCCAGCCGCTCTGCCCCAGCCTGTAGCGCTGCGTGGGGTTGGTGTGACCCAAGTGCAGGACCCGGCACTGAGCCTTGTTGAACCTCACACAACTGGCCTTGGCCCATCGGTCCAGCCTGTCCAGATCCTCTGCAGAGCCTCCTGTCCTCAAGCAGATCAACATTCCTGCCCAGCTTGGTGTCATCTGCAAACTTACTGAGGGTGCACTCAATCCCCTCGTCCAGATCATTGATATAAATATAAACAGGACTGACCCCAGTACTGAGCCCTGGGGAACACCACTTGTGAGTGGCCACCAACGGGATTTAACTCCATTCATCACCAGTCTCTGGGCCCAGCCACCCAGCCAGCTTTTAACCCAGCAAAGAGTACACCAGTCCAAGCCATGAGCTCAGCCAGTTTCTTCATGAGAATGCTGTGGGAAACGTCAAAGACTTTATTAAAGTTCAGGTAGACAACATCCACAGCCTGTCCTCATCCACTAAGCAGGTCACCTTGTCATGGAAGGAGATCAGGTGAGTCAAGCAGGACCTGCCTTTCATAAACCCATGTGGGCTGGGCCTGATCACCTGGTTGTCCTGCACATGCCATATGCTTAATACTTAAGCATTCTGATGTTGTACGAGTTAAAAAAAATAAATGGTTAAGCAGCAACAGCACCACCCAGGGTCTTTTTGCCAAGTGATTATAGCAAAGGACTTTATGGAATCTAGCAGTCCCAAACCTTGTTGCTACATTATCCACAACTGATCCAGCTTTGTAACACCTCTTCCAGAACCCAGGCAATGATGATACATGTTCCAGAAATGTCATGGTGCTTGGAAGATCAGGTTTTTCAGGAATTCTTAGGGTCTAGTCAGAGCCTAGCTGTGTGTCAGTATTCATATTCACTTACATTGATACTTAAAATTGTTCGTTCAGCAAACAGCTTAAACTAGACATCATCTTCCACTAATTCAGACAAACTGGCATTAGAAAAAGTAAATGTTTTTTCTAAACTTCACCATGAACAGGTCAGAGACTGTGTTGTATAGTCCTTCATGCCAGCCATCTTCATGATAGAATCAACGGCAATACAAGATTGATTCAAGGTGAAATGTAGATTCGTAACTGTCATATTAGTCAGAATACAGATTTCATTCTGTCCATATATTTCTATGTAGCTCTGTGTCAGCCGGGGGAGGCTAGGTGATGCCTGATTTAGCAAGCAATTACATCTGCATGTATAGACAGTACTTGATCTGTCATAAAACCTGCTGTACAAAGACAACTCTTCAAAAAAGTTTTAAAGGGTTTGAACCAGTTGAATGAATTCATATTAGGCCAGCATTTCTAAAGTTGTAGAGGACTCAGGATTTGGGGTCAGTCAAGAACCAAATCCTTAGGCACTCAAAGATTGGCGAAGCACTATCAATCCGTATAGGATCTGGTGTTGGATCCAGCATCATACCTAACTTTTAGGTACCTGACCTGCAGAGTCAGAAATCCAGGTTTTTCTCTTCTGCATGAAATCTCCTCTATGAGGATGTGGAGAGCTTCACACTTTTCTAAGTGTTGCAGAAGCAGAGCAGTCCAGAGAGAGCTACCATTTGGCCCTACCAAGTATTTATACTGAAGTCTATCTAGAAACCTTAGATATACTCCTTGTATTAATAACATTAATAACAAGGTTAATAACAGTACTTAAGTCCAAACCCTTCAGGAAGTATTAGATGAATCTTGCATGCCAGATAGAGTTACTGTGGACAGGGAAGAGCAGATACTGTGTTTCTGGAGTGGATGGTGCAAGCAAGGTCTACTGGTAGTAGATAGTGTGCTGGTAAGAACATTAGGGAGGAAAACATCCCTGTAAACTAATAGATAATTTTGAGAACCAGATCCATTACAAAGCAACTTGAATCAGCTAGCCAAATTGCACATATTATAAATACTTTTACAAGGCTGTACAGTCAGCATAGGCCAAGGAACACAGCCTGGCAGAAGTACAGAAGTGCTCGTAGCCCTGCGAACAAGTCAACCTATTAGAGCCATTACAAAGGAGGTGACAGTGTCCCATATCCAGTGGGAGAAAGGCAAGGACTTGGGAACACAAATAGATCATGTTCATTGTAGAAGCCTGGAGAGCTGAGGTGGGATTGCTGTTATAAACAGACCAGACAGGACAGCAAGGGATGCCACAAAACATGTTGTCAACAGTCTTCTTCACATACTAGAAATTTTGAGTGATTTGATAATCGAATATGGAGTCTTTCACATCCACATTGGAGGATCAAGCCCAGTGCCTTGTACTTGTGGTTGGCTGGTCCATAAGAAAAATTGCATGTGTAGTGTGAGTACAGATCATGGTAGAACATTTACTTCACCACATCATCTTGGTTCACTTTGTCAGGGTTGCATTGCCTAGACCCGCTTCTATGAAACTATAGCCATGAGCTGAAAAGACTTATTTTTTTCTGTTAAAATATTTAATCTATTGAAATAAGAACCATCATTTGTTAGTTCGTGACATGGGTTTTGGTAATCAGGATATTCAGTCAATACTGTACTTTACCTTATGCAGTAACGACACAAATAAAAGCAGATACTGACAATAATTTTTGCAAAGCAGAAATTCTGTCCCAGGATTTTGATGACTTACATTACTGGAATATTACATAAGATAAGCAGGTAAACATCTCCATCTTTTGCATGACACATTCTGATACACATGTCTAAGGCAGATTTTGACTACACATCAAGGAAGAAACAGATACAGAGATGATCCATTTTTTTTCTACTGAGGCAGTATTCAATGTGTCAATGCCAATTGAGAATTGCTTTTGTTTCTATTTGATACAAAAAATACTGTTTATAAAAAGACTTGGTATGAACACCTCTAATCTGAAGTCACATCCTTCAAATATAATAAACCTTCTACTTGAGGTTTGGGGGGAGGAGCAACATACATTACTGAGAAATTTAAAACAGCGTGTACAAGCTGCTTCATAAAGGTGCTCTGAGAGCTGGGTGAAACCAGAACCATCAGAAGTAACAGTACAAATCTGGTGGTGTTTTCCTGTTTGTTTTTAACAGAAATACTTCAGCTTCCCACCTTACTACGCACTTTTATTCCATTTTTCTTTCATATTTAAGCAATGGCTTTTGCTTTATGTTTTTGAACAGGTATAATTGTTTAGCATCAAAAACACAATTAGAAGTTGCTCCTTGATGTCAAGATGAAAGTGACTGCAGTCTGAAGTAAGCAGAATTGACCCCAAAATAGCATTGAGGAAATGGCAACTTCTGTGAACATTTCACTGCAGCCAAACCCGCCGGAGCACCTGCCCACTGAGATTAGAGCCTGGGGCCACCTCACACTCCACCTCTGGTCTCAGTTCCTGAGCTAAGCTGCTCTGGTATGCAGCACATGGCAGCGCTTGCTTTGGGAAACTGGATCCTAAAAATAAATAAATAGTGGCAATGCCAGGAGGAGCTTCAACAAAATGGCATCCTCATGCTCAGCTAATGGCTGCACAAGTCTCACACGCCATGTGCTCGAGCCTTGATAGCGAGAGGTCTGGTTCCCTCCCAGCAGATGATTGTTGCCTGGGTCAAACCCTGTCATGGTGCCTGTGCTGCAAAGTCCCTTTGAATTTGCAGTAAATTAACACAACTAGACATAAACATAAGAGAATTAAATGACTGAGTTTAACTTCCTGGGTTTAGATAGCAGCTGCCCTCTTGGCAGCAGATTTCACTGTCTGTCTTCTCTGGGAGCAAAGGCTGCATTTAGCAGGATCCTTTTCAGATCTGCCTGAACCCTTTGCAGAGAAAGCCCTCCAGAAACATGAAGGTTTCTCCAGCTTCATCCTCATCCTGCAGGTGATCACTCTTTCCTTGGTCCTACAAAAATCTGGCTAAAATGCTATAACAGCAACAAACCTGAACATTAATCATTCCTAACTTTTAGGGATTATATTACACCAGTGAATCCCCACTGAAATATTTATGGTAGTGCTAATTTATAAGTAAATGTTACTAAAAGCATGTGAAGACTGGAAATGCCTTCCAGTAAGATCCAATCAGTAATACCAACTGTTATTGCTATCCCCAATGCTTGTACAGGCTCTTGGACCTAATAATATATAATGCTGCCATTCAGATTTAGATTAGTATTTCTACACTTTCATTTCATGGGACATTTTAAATTGGGTGAAGGACAGGTGCTGTTACAGTTCAAAGAGCTCAAAGCATGGCTGGGGTAGGGAAAATTGATGTCCAGGGTCTTTAAAAAGGAATTTCATCGGTTTATCCAACATTTGAATTTGTTGTACACAAATATAACTTTACGCCAGGCCAGTGGTGGTTTGACCCTACTTAATAATCTTAAACTCATAGCTGAAATAAGAAAACATAATTTTGCAAGAACATGATGATCTACCCAGCTTATTTTCTGAAGGGTGTTTGGTAAACACAGCATCCTATTTTAGATTTTTTTTTTCTCCTCTTACAGAGTGGCCCAAAAGGGAAATTCCAAAATTTACACAAGAAAAACAATCACTGCATTGCCATTGTGTAACACTGTGACCTTAAAAAAAACCACAGTCACATTTAAAAAAATTCTTTTCTTTGGATTTTTCTACATGGAAGGCTATAGTTAGAATATTCAGCACATTTTGGTTATTGTTAGAGACAATCTGGTAGCCAGGATCTCACCTGGTACAAACTGGCATCAGTCTCCTAAGACTGATTCAGCCTCCCTGGTTTGTAGTGGCTGGAAGTCTGTGGGGTTTTTTTCTCAGTTATCCTGTGTTGGTTCTCCAAAGTGATCTGCAGGGCTGCTCCCACTGGGGAGCCCTGCACTTCTGTGGGTCTGTGTCCACTGGTAGCATGCAGCTGGCTGGGTGGGCAGTCGGTCCCTGTGGCTCTCCCTGGCCCTCCAGGTTCAGCTTGGCTTGGAAGCACTGCTTGGGTGGTGTCCAGCTCAAAGGTTTTCTTTGCACTTTGCTGTAAAGCAGCTTAGTTTCTGCTATTATTTATGCTGTAGCATCTTCCCTCATATACCTCAGGCTACTGGCATGAAGAAGCATCACTTAAAAAGTAATTTAGCAAATAAGTATACTTTCCCTAGGGTGCAAATAAGAGGAAAAGTTGTAGTAAATAGCTAATGTAAGCAAAAGGTGCCTTGGGGGAACCCTAAGAATCACTTCTTTGAAACCAGCAATAACTTCTGGTGCTATTGGTCCTGAGGCAGCAGCAGTCAACATTGTTTAAAAAAGCTCCCTTATGGTGTACTCATTAATTAACTGCACTGTTTGTTGATTCTAGATTGATTCAGTTTTTTCTCAGGAGAGTGTTTTTGGAAACTCAGTAATGCCTTGATGCAGAATTTCATCTTCAGGCCCTAAATTCCCAGGATGCTGCTTTACTGGGACATATAGAAGATGAAGTAAAAAAGGAGAATTTGTTAGACAAAAATGATAATCAAAATATTTTAAATTCAGATGTAATTTTTGAAGATTTTCCCCACAGAGCTAAAAAATTACCTGCAGCAAAGTTTGACTGACAGGCAGGCTTTATCAAACAGAGAACAAGACAAATGGCATGCAAAACAGAGAGGAAAGTATTTGCTCCTAATTACTCGAGAAAGCATTTTAATTAAGTTGTTTGCCAATTAATGCCTAATTTTTAACATTCCATAAATATTTAAACATGTTTCATAAACTTTTGTTCACAGGGAACACTTGTGAATGTTGTTAAAGAGATTCTTTGGGATGATCTCTTAATGCAACACACTTCACAATTTAAGTTTTATTTGTTCTTCTGGTGAATAAATGAGTGAAGAAATATGTCATTTCATGTCAGAAATGGCATATCAATATGTCTATATTGAATCTATATCAATATTTGAACTATCCTAGTGTGAGGACACTCCTTCTATTGTATGAATGAGAAACTGGGAATTATGTTGAACTTGAACTAGAAACAGACTAGTGAAATGCAAAAGCAGATAATGCAGATGCCTCTCCTTTTTCATGCTCCTCCAGACTGATCACTCAGAGCCATTTATAACCAGTCCTGCTACTAAAAAGTATTTCAGTTCAAGAAAAAATAATTAAGCAAAAATAAAAAGCTAGTGGCATGAAGGGAAACTGGAATGATCTCAGTAGTCCTGAAGCTTGATTCAGGTTGCATTTAACCCCCACACAGCTATACCCTTTGTCCGTAGGGACTTTCTCAGCTTACAAGCTTAAACACTCTCTCTCTCAGCCTTGTTAGAGCAGAAACCTGCTCCTATGCCCATGTCCAGCAAGAGTGGAAATGAAAGTACCCAGACTCAAACCACTGCTCTCCCCATCTCAGCAAGGCCTTGGTTTTCTGCACACAGAAAACAAATGCCTCTTTCTCATCATATTTTAAAGGCTTCCTGTTTTTATGGAGCAACTGACTCTTTAGTTAAGACTTCACATGGGCACGTTATCTGTTTATTTATTCATGTGTTTGTTCTCTCCAGAACTTTCCTTACTTGTACAATATTTTGTTTGCTCAAATGACCACAACTTCCCTTATCACAGAGCTTTACTCTAGACTTTGAAACCCAGATCCTGCCTCACGCCACAATTGCTATCATTAGTCATTTATGCCTGGAACAAGGCTCTGTCTGACAATGTGGAAGAGAGACAGCTTGGGCCTAAAACACCAGTGGGTCTGGAGCAAAAAGAACACAGGTATTGGGGTTTATGTACAGATGGGCAGGGGGACAGGACAAAATTGTGGAGGAGGAGGAGGAGGATGCAGCTGGGAAGCCCACTGCTGGGTGAATCAGTATGGCCTCAGCACATCTCAAGGGCTTTCCCAGCCCTCTGCATCATTGGGTCATTTCTTGCAGAGACTGGGTCCATGCTGGCCCCCTGCCATCCAGAGCTGCTGCTCAATCTGTTTGCTCAACATAAAATGGCAGCAAACTCTGACCTCGGGGCAGGAGGGGGCCGGGTCTGGAAGGCGGCACTTCGGTTTCACCTCCATCTCACCAGAGCAAAACCAGGGATCTGCACCTTCCCAGCTGTGATTGCCTAACGGACATCACAGACTGTCAGTTGTTTCTTTGACAGTATTTACCTTAAAAAGTTTTGTTCCTAAAGGCTTGTCAATTTATAGCTATAATCAAATGAGAGCTCAGTGGAGCTGACTTGTTCCACAGCACTCAAGTTTTTCTCAGTCTGTGCATCTGTACCATAGAATAAAAGCCTGGAAATTATGTTTTCTTGGATATCTCAGCCAAATTTATGACTAGTCCTCTTTTCTTGCCCATTTCTTGCTGTCTTTCCTAGTCCCCTTCTCACTCATCTTTGGGGCAATTTGTGCCTGCTGTGAGGCAACCCTCACCTGTCTGTGGAGACAGCTGAGCTACCAGTTGTCCTGGTTTCAGCTGGGATAGTTATTTTTCTTCTTAGTAGCTGGTACAGTGCTGCATTTTGGATTTGGTATAAGAATAATGTTGATAACACACTTATGTTTTAGTGGTTGCTAAGTAGTGCTTAGTCAAGGATGGCTGGACTTGATGATCTCAAAGGTCTTTTCCAACCTAAATGAATCTATAATTCTAGGATTCTAAGTTTCCCATGCTCTGCCAGCGAGGAGGTCCATAAGAAGCCATGAGGAAGTATAGCCAGGACAACTGACCCGAACTAGCCAAAGGGATATTCCATACCACAGAACGTCATGCTCAGTATATAAACTGGGGGGAGCTGGCTGGGAGCCTCTAGTCATGGCTCAGGGACTGGCTGGGCATCAGTCTGCAGGTGGTGAGCAACTGTATTGTGCATCACTTGTTTTTCTTGGGTTTTATTCCTCCGTGCCCGCCCCCCCCCCCCCCAGTTGTTGTTGTTGTTATTATTATTCTTGCTATTATTTTATTTTACTCTATTTCAGTTATTAAATTGTTCATATCTCAGCACGTAAGTTTTACCTTTTTCTGATTCTCTTCCCATCCCATTGAAGAGGAGAGGGGAGTGACTGACCAGCTTCGTGGTACTGAGTTGCTGACTGTGGCTAAACAGCAACAGAATGATGTGTTTGCGAAACAGAGTAATAAGTTATTAATTGGTTTAGAGGGTAACTTTTGCAATCAGTACTCCTAAAGTCATAAGGGAGTAAAACAAAACAATTCCAACTAAAATTGTTTATTCAGAAAATGCCTTTAAAAAGAAACAAAGAATACTGCTTGTTCAAACTGTTCCTATTACGAGAAAGGAAGACCTCAAAGGAAATTTTCCCTAGCAGGGGAGTTTCTTTGTAACAGTCACCAAATAAAATCTAGTAAGCCCATTAAATTAAATACTTTTTCTGCTTTCTCCACTGATTTTTAGAAACAAGAACAAGAAAGGGGTGACAAGCCCCTGAGAAAGAAAGGGAAAAAAGCAAAGTTGTAAGAAGGTAAAAAGCAGAGAGAAGCCCTATGAACAGGTAAATAGAATAAAGGACAATAAGTGTTTGAATGAAGGTTAGCACAAGGGAGTCCTGAGGCTGACGTAGGCTCCTGGGTTCTGCCATACTATGAATATTAAACAACAGCTTAGCTTTTCCTCTGTCTTGAAATAAACAGCTCCTCTCAGAGTTTTTGCCCATGCAGATGCTAAGACAGGGCCCCTGATCGCACTTAGAGTCCAGAGAAGGCACACATCAAAATAAGCAGCACTCCCTTTTTTTCCCCCACCATTTGTAGTGGAGTGTTACCCTCCCAGGAATCAGTGACTTCTGACCAGATTGCCTTCAGAAAGGGGCACAGGTATTTCCACAAAGGTCCTTCAGCCAGGCCGAATAGGACACCTCTTTCCAGAGCAGCAAGACCTCTGTGACCAGGGAACATTTCACCTCTGCTCTTTGGAGGTGCAAGAATTCACCTACACTTTCTAACAACATCTCAGTGCTGAACTTAGCTAGAAAATTATGTTCATATATGACTACTCACAGAGAAAATATACTGTCTGGCTGAATGGCAGGAGCTCATAATATCTGATAACCTCGGTGTTTCACAGGGGATGTGATTCCTGCAGCTCCCAAGTGTGTGGGAGGAACTTGGTAGGGCTGGGGAGACTGAGAAGCAGTTGTGCTTGAGCTCAAAAGCATGCCTTCCCCTGAGGACAAATAGAAATAGTAGAAATAATAATACAATAGAAAGAGTAGAAATACATAATAATACAACATTAACAATTTTTCTTTTACCAGTGTCATGTGGAGCCGTCTACTGCTGCCAGCAGCACAGGTGTACTGCAGAGTGGGGACTGGAGCCCATGCTCGGTGCATTTGGGACAATTGAGCTTTTCTTCTATTTCCTGGTTTGAATTTCAGCTGCAAGCAATGAACAGTCTCAAGTGAAAGGCAAGCACAGGGACATCAGTATCTGTGTGTCAAGCACAGATTTACCACTAGGCAGACAAGCAGGTTTTAATGTCAGACAATGCCTGACTGAAGTCTTTCTTTCTCCTGCAAGAGCTGTATGAAAGAGACAAGTCCATTGCTTGAGGACTTGTTTTCCGAGTCTGGATTTTTCTGATGGCAATAAGCCAAGACTTCAGGTTTTAGAGGACTGATTTTGCATAGTCTTTTGAGATGAATGAAGAGAAGTCATACTCAACATAACCAGTTTGCAAGGTTTTGATAGCATATGTAGGAAGGGTATTTCCTTTCTGTCACACATTGTGCTCATGGATGTTGTTTTCTTAAACTTTGTTCTACAATCACTTGCTGAAATTGCAAAATTCAGGGGATTTAAGGAAAGAAAATCACAGCGTGTCCTTGTTAACAAAGATCATCCAATAATCAGTTTGATGGCTAAAGCTCAGCGTGGGAGCAAACCAGGGATCTTTGGCCCCTCTTACACATTTGTTACCTTTGTCTGCATTAAAGAAGACAACTATGAGAATCTGGAGTAACTCCAAACATTTGCCAGCTGGTTTTGAATGTTCTCAGCTGTGTGTGCTGGTGGATAATCTTAGACTTATTTTGTGCTGTTTGTTGCTGCCAGATAGTGTTACTGTTTAATGACAGTGTTAGAGGCAGCAAAAGTAGGTCCAGCTTCTGAGCTAGAAATAAGCCTGTATAGCTGTGGCTGAAAGTTAATTCAGTTTGAAAAGAAAAAAAATAATCCTCCAGTGTATTCATTTGGCTGCTTCTCCTAATACTTGTGGGAAAATAAACAATTTTCAAACCTTAGTTTTGATTTTCTTTCCTTCCATTATTAAGGCCAGTACTTTTCTCTGATGTGAAAAAACCCAAAAGTACAGACTAAAAGCCCTTGCAGAATTTCTGTCAGGTCAGTCTGATCACCAGGAGAAGTTATCTTGGTTGCTTCCCTTAACATTGCAACAAGTTTTGATGATTTTCCATCCAGGCTCATGGAATTTTTCTGATCTACTCCTAGATCCAAATAGAAGATTCATAGGTAATCAAATACTCCTGTTTTCTGAACACTTACCCAGCAGTTCAGCAACCCACTATTATTCTCTCTTAAAAATAAGAAGTTGCATCTTGACCCCTAATGTCACAGTCAGCTTCTTCCCAGCACAAGGTCTAATTAAAGCCACAAGTCATCTGATGGAAATTTTACCAAGCTCTGTGAAAAATATGCATCAGAATTTACTTAGAAAAGGCAATGTTTTTATTCAGTGAATTAATTCAAAACAGCTGAAACTCTTAGTTAAAAATACTATGGGTCTGTTCAATAACATATACTTCGTTTTTTTATCAACTTTTATCTTAAAAATAGCTCCCAGTTTTGGGGGTTTTTTTCCTCCTTCAAATTCTTCTCACACTTTCAGATATCACTTTCATTTGCCTTATAGAAAAGTTCCACTCTCTTATTTTAAATATGGAAAGTAATCAGTAACTCGGACACTATTCACCTGTTCACATCTCTTCAATCAGTCTGATCTGTGGAGCATTTACACCACTAAAACCTGTAGTTAGCTGCAAATAACTATCACACATTTCTAGAAATGTCTAAAAAATCAGCTATGTTTTTGCTGTCCAAGTCTAGAATTGATAGCCTGGCGAGAGCCCAGTTCTTGTAGACTCTGTCCTTCTACACTTAGAGCTTGTGGACATCTCTCTACAGCTAGATTCCACTAGAAGATAAAAACATGTCACAAGCAAAAGCTCTTCCCAGCAAAGATCTATTTTGACCCAAATCTCAGCTGGTTTTGGATTGTTGGAATGCTTCATTTTGCTCCCTGGAAACAAACAAACAAACTTAAGTACATACTGACTTCAAATGATTACAAACGTGTGATAAATTAGAAAAAAAAAAAAAAAAAAAAAAGGTTCTACCATGTGCTTCCCCAAAATATTCACAGAATTTTGAATCTCACAGGTACTATTCCCACTGCATCGAGATCCTGTGGATCTGTTGGGTTTGGACTGGGCCTGCTGTTTGGAGGAACGATGTAGGCAGAGCTGGTTTGGGCTCAGCCAGGCCCTGCCTAGCCCCCTGCCTAGCCTGTGGGATGCAGGTGGTTTCCAGGAGCAAGCTGGCTCTGTCTGGGTGAAATTCAGGGGGTTTATCTTCTCTGCCTCACCATCCCAGAGCCTGTTTCCTTCCACAGAAAGGCTACCTGTGTGCAGAGGCCGTGTGCTTCCAAGCTCCTCCCTGCTCAGAGGACTAGAACCCTGGTGTGGGCATACACCTACGTCTCAGTTTACATGCAGCCTAAGCAGGGTTTCGAAGGGCTGCAATAACTCTCATGGTGAGTAATTGAGACAGTTTTTGAGAAGGTCTAGAAGCACCCTTACAACTGTCATTTCACTCTTACCTCCACGACGCTTCCCATGGAACAGCCAAGCACCACCATGAAGCAGCACAGTGTTTTACAAGAAGGAGATAGGCTCAGAAGGACTTGAAATTATAATTCTGTGCTGTCCTCATCTACCTGACACAGGCTTAAGAAATGAATAGTAGACTTGTTCAAACAGAGCAGGAAAATGATTCAGTACTGTGCTGTTTCAGCCCACTGCGTAGACACCGTGAAAGCTCCTGTGTGCATCTGGTGCTCCAGAGATGTGCAGCTGGTGCAGGGGGTAGGATGAGCAGCAAACAGCTGCTCTCTGAGGTACGTTCCCCTCGGGACTGAGCATATCTCTAGTCAGAAATATGTCAGGGAGTTAATGCTAGCTCAACCAGAAGTTCCACCCAGCTGAAACAGCCAGCAGGGACTGCCAGGGGAGTCACACCACAGAGGGACGGAGAAGACAACAAGCAGTGCAGGATGCCTCTGTGTGAGTGCAGCCTTGCATTGCAGACCCTCAGAGCATAGCCCATGTAGACAACAGGGGCCAGCCCCCACCTGCCCCCCAGGCATTCCTCATTGCCCTGCTGCTAGTCCTTGGCACAAGGGAGCTTCGTGCCTGGCAGCTCAGACCGTTCAGCACAACCCTCTCCTTTAAAATGGTGGTCTCACTTGCTAAGAAAAAGCCCATGCATCCACAGGGAGACTTGGAGTCCACACCAGAGGTCCTGACCTACCAAGAGGCCTAGGGGGAATTTAGGGACCCACTAAATGGAGGATATGTGATGAACCTGAGCCCCCACGTGCCAGCTTTGACTCCACCCCAGAAGCAGGGGAGAAAGGAATTGCCACCTTCTCCAGGTCCTGTCATTTAATAAACTTGTGCCCTACCTGACTGCTTGAAAGGAGACCACATCCTTGTTTTCATGAGAGATTGCTGTGACCTGATACTTAGGATTATTCCTGTCAGTGATATTCCCTTACTTGTCTGGGCTTCAAATGTTGTGCCATGCCCCTGCTGGCTTCTGGCAGCTCCTTACTTCTAGTAGTATCCCTTTTGAACTCCACTCCAAGACATTTAACTCATCCCGCTTACTGCATTTGGAACCCAGTGGCTTCCCAGTCTGAAGGCCTCTATCATTTTTAGCTGCAATACTACGCTCGGCCTGTAGGCCAGAAGTATAAACCTGACATAAACTGGCAGTTTATCCTTCCCCTTCCTTAAATGGGATCTTCTTTTACCTCCTTCCTGAAGGAAGCTGGATCTCCCATGGAATAAATGCACCCTTGGGCAAGTTTAGTTTCCCTTTTAGATGGGCTTAGGCTACTGTAACAAAAGGATCTTTCTAAAGGTGTCATGGCTTAGCAGTAGAAAGAGTCCTTGTGAGAAGAAAAATGAAAATCCATGCCTAGCTTTGCTGTAGCATGTAGTTTTCAGTCACTAACTTGCAGAATTACAGTAAGGCTCCCACATCCTGGTTCTCAGTAGAAGCAGACTGCCTGGTCCCACACATAGCATGGACTTACTTCCCACCTTTTTCTTGCTGGACTCTAGTAAGTATGACTATTTAGTGTTGTCCATTTTGCAGAGATATAAAAGACTAAGAAGACACAGTGCATATTCTCCTTGTTCCTCAATGTGTCTCCCAGGTCCTCCTTGTTTTTAAATTGCTTCACCCACATCCATTGATATATAGGCAAACATATGTCAAGATAAATCTTTTACCTTGTCCTCCACTGACACATTACAAAGATAACAGCTGCCACTAGATTTTGATTAACCTTTTTAGAAGATCTTTTGCTAACCTGCCCCCAACCCAAATCTCTTACTGCTGAGTGTAATTTGTTCCACATCCAGACAGCAAAAAAATCTATGTTCTGGTGAAATGTGCCCTACATAAATTAAGAACTAAGAATTTTCATGTTGGTTTTAAGAACTAGACGTAAAAAAAGAAAAAAAAAAAAAAAGAAAGATGCTGAGGCATCTGAAAGTGCAAAGAGATCCCCCACCTGCATCACTGTCCTTTGAAACCTGACCCCTGAATCTCTTAGGTGCATCTAGAAAGTGTTTTATCCCATGTCTGAGTATGCTATATTGCTGTCTGGACTTTGCTAGTGAGTACAGTTTTAAGATACAAATGGTATTTAAGCTTAGTTGTGAAGGCAGGCACACAAATACATTTTTATATGTCATCCACTTCTGCATGGATAATGATCAAAATCCTTAATATCCTAATACTAGCCCTCTTTAAACAGAGATTTACACACAGATTTATTTCAATTTCAGTTGATAATGACTTGTAAGAGTCTCAATGTCTTTGGAAAAATCAGCGTTGTCAGTTCTCCACTGACCCCCATAGTCAAGAGCACCATATCAGCTTGAAAATGGCTAATTTGTGTGGCTGAAAAGAAAATTCAATCTATGTACGTATTAGTTCAATTATTTAAATAAATATTATAATAAGTCTTCCTTTTAAGTATGCTTGGAATGATCTGGCTCTGTTATTTTCACAAAATATCAGCTAAATATTTATCGCATTGTTGTTTGTATTTAACATAACCTGCAATCGGCACTGGGGGTTAACAGATTTACCTTTTGCATTAGGGGAAACCAGCATGTGGGTTGTATTTCAGCTACAATAAGTGGTACTATATTCATGAAATAGCAAAAACTTTTGTGCAGCATAAGTTATTTTGAGGAGAAAAAAAATCAATACGATGTAGAAAATGACAAGAGTAAACAGGGATATTAACTCCTGGCACATCTTTTGTTCTGGGCTGTAATATTCATATTAATATTGCCCCTTTTTAATAGCTTTAGAATGAATTTCTTGCATAATGGCATTTTAGTCATCATGTTAATGTCAACAAACAAGGCAGATTAATGCTTATAATCCTGAGCTGTCTCACACTCTGCTTATTAGAACTGTAGGCAGATCTTCATTAGGATGAATGACATCTGAATCTATAAGCTCGTCACAACAGAGGCACCTTCTTGCTGTGGTGTCACCCTGCAGATGACAATGTCGGCCATTATGAATGACACTCCACAATTCGTTACTTCCTGCCTCAAATTGCAGTTAATCTTTCATCCAAACTGTACACATGTGCAGCTTTAAGTGGGCTATCACAGCAAGTAGCCAGTAATGCTGCAAGCACATGGAGAATGACAGAAGGTAAATTGCTTGTCAGGAGGTCTGTATTTCAATTCACAGCATATTCCAAACACGTTGTGGTGAAAGCGCTCCACAACAGCTGCTTTCATTGCTAACTATTTTTGATGTAAATGTCAATAAAGCTCCAGGCCCTTTCATATTTTTGGCCAAGACTGTCCATCTTTCCCTATGCAGGCTGGCAGGTTGAGCTCCATTTATCTACTCTTAGGAACATGTCCTATAATAATGATTGTCTCTGGAGACCGTTTAGAGTGATTGAAAGCAGTGATTGGGACAATAGGCTGCTGAATTTCATTGCTGGATTGAGTTGACAGGTGACTGCTTTTATATCCTTTAATCTGGAAGAGAAGGAAATAAAAACACAGTTATATCTTATCAACAGAGAGGCATCTACCGATTGCAAATCTGTACCTTCAGCTTACCATTCTCATCAGAACAACTTAATCACGAATTATTACAGGACTCTCATATTTCTCCAGTGGTCAGAGGGTTTTCAGAAGAAGGGAAGATGGAGCAGGTATGTTTTGCCTCACTGGAAGTGAGAAGTAGGGAAAGAACAAGTCACAGACTGTACAGTTCTACCAATAGAAAAGTCAGCTGCTGCTTTTAGTAACCACAGTTAAGATCTCCATTTTGCTTAATAAAAATCCCAAGTTGCTACAGAAAGAAGGAATTTAATTTTTAATCAAAGAGGACATGAATGTTATACATTGCCCATGAATTTTAACATACTGATTGTAAAAATGTGCTTTTTTTTCCCCCTTGCATTTCAGCAAAAGTTCTGTAAACTCACTAAGCTTACTATGGATTTTTTTTTTTCTTTTATGAAGTTGGTAATTAGCACACTGCTGGGTTTTGCAGAGGAGATGGGAAGATGATTAGGTAGAATTCTGAAAACAGTATGGCAAATGGTCTAAAATATTCACTCCGCACCAGCATCTGGCTCTTTGGCAGACCCCAAAGACAGTTGTGCTGGCACCTTTGAAATTCCCTGTGAGTCCTTGTAGTTGCCCATGGTTACACAGCAGCTGGGCTCTGGCTTCCCTGTCTTCCCTGCTACCATGTCCCCCCTACCTCCATTCACCTTTGCTTCTGTAAATCATACACACTTCTACTCATTAATGATGCCCATGTTACATCCATTTCCCCCTCTTATTTGCAGATTAGGGGTAGAAGGTAAGTGAGAGTTTACCCTTGCCCACCTCCCTTTGGCTAAATCTACACTGGTGTGGTTTTGTTTACATTTTACACTGATTTTTATTTATTAGAACCTCAATCTCTACAATACTGAGCAGCTTTCTGTAGCTCTAGGCAATGCTGACACAAGTTGTGAGAATAATATGATCAAAAGCAGTTAACTGCCCAGCCCTTAGCTGTCTGAATCAAATCTCTGACAAAAACCTAATTCAAAAAACTCCACACTGTACTATCCACTCCATGCCAAGTTCTAGCCTTCAATTAAAAAAAGAAAATAACTGAACACTTTTTTTACTTTGGTAAGCCTTTAATAACAGCAGGTTTATTTCAGAATTTTGAGGGTATATTGGGTTCACACAGCAAGGTTTTGGTAGTGGTGGGCTACAGGGGTAGCTTCTGTGAGAAGCTGCAAAAGAAGCTTCCTAGCCTATGTCAGATGGAGCCCATGCCAGCCGGCTCCAAGACAACCCACCACTGGCCAAGGACTCTTCAGGGGCTGGTATTGGGACCAGCTCTGTTTAACATCTTTGTTGGTAATACACAGTGGGACTGAGTGTGCCCTGCTGAGTACCGATGACACCAAGCTGTGTGGTGCAGTTGGCATGCTGGAGGGAAGGGATGCCATCCAGAGGGACCTTGACAGGCTTGAGAGGTGAACCCGTGTGAACCTCATAAAGTTCAACAAGGCCAAATGCAAGGTCTTGCACATGGGTCAAGACAATCCCAAGCACAAATACAAGCTGGTAAGAGAATGGGTTGAGAACAGCCCTGAGGGTAAGGACTTGGGGGTGTTGATGCATGAGAAGCCCAGCATGGCCCAGCAATGTATACTTGTAGCCCAGAAAGCCAATCTCATCCTGGGCTGCATCAAAATAAGCATGACCAGCAGGTTGAGGGAGGTGATTCTGTCCCTCTACTCCACTCCCCTGAGAGCTCATCTGAAGCCACCAGGACATGGACCTGTTGGAGTGAGTCCAGTGGAGGGCCCTGAAGATGATCAGAGGGCTGGAGCACCTCTCCTATGAAGACAGTCTGAGAGAGTTGGGGTTGTCCAGCCCAGAGAAGGAAAGGCTCTGGGAAGACCTTATAGCAGCCTTCCAGTGCCTAAAGGGGCCTGCAAGAAAGCTGGAGAGGGACTTTTTACAAGGACACGTAGTGATAGGACAAGGGGGGATGGCTTTAAGCTGAGAAAGGATAGATTTATATTAGCTGTTAGGAAGAAATTCTTTACTGTAGGGGTGGTGAGACACTGGAACAGGTTGCCCAGAGCAGCTGTGGATGCACCATCCCTGGAAGTGTTCAAGGCCAGGCTGGATGGGGCTTTGAGCAACTTGGTCTAGTGGAAGGTGTCCCTGCCCATGGAAGGGGGGTTGGAACTAGATGACCTTTAAGGTCCCTTCCAACCCAAACCTTTCTATTATCTATTATTCTATATGTGAGAGCAACCACTCTGCAGACACCCAGGTCAGTGCAGAAGGAAAAACAGGAGGTGCCACAGGCACTAGAGCAGAGATTCCTCTGCAGCCCATGGTGAAGACCACAGTGAGGCAAGCTGTCCCCTGCAGCCCATGGAGGTCCATGGTGGAGGACCCCATGGTGGAGCAGGTGGATGCAGCTGGAGGAGGCTGTGACCCCATGGGCACTGCTGGAGCAGGCTCCTCGCAAGACCTGTGGCCCTGTGGGGAGAAAGGAGCCCAGGCTGGAGCAGGTTTGCTGGCAGGACTTGCGACTGTTCCTGAAGGACTGCACCCTGGTGGAAGGGACCCATGCTTGAGTGGTTTGTGAAGAGCTGCAGCCCATGGGAAGGACTCATGTTGGAGAAGTTTGTGGAGGACTGTCTCCTGTGGGAGGCACCCCAAGCTGGAGAAGGGGAAGAGTGTGAGGAGTCCTACTCCAAGGAGGAAGGAGTGTCAGGCACAATGTGTGATGAATTAAGGGAGCTCGATGCATTGCTTGAGGGAGGAGGTAGAGAAATTACGAGTTAAGTTAAGCCCAGGAAGAATGGAGGGGTGGTGGGAATGTGTTTAAAGATAAAGATTTAGGCTTTATTTCTCATTATCCTACTCTGATTTGATTGGTAATAAATTAAATTAATTTTCCCCCAGTCCAGCCTATTTTGCCCATGATGGTAGCTGTTGAATGATCTCCCTGTGCTTATACCAACACATGAGCCTTTCACCTTCTTTTCTCCTGCCACTGTCCAGCTGAGAAGGGGAGTGATAGAGTGGGTTTGGTAGGCATCTGGCATCCAGCCAAGGTCAACCAACCATAGAGGGGAAAATATCTACTATGTGACAAATAATCATAGGAAATTTTACTTCTCCAAGGAAATAAAATCAGCTCTTTTGAATAAGATTCGCATTGGAGAGTCAATGCAAATTTTCTCTGGAAAGAGAAAAAGAAGCAATTCTTTCCAATCCTTGAATAAAGATTTTGTACTTTTGCTTGAATAAGTGTAGCTGATAGGTCACCAAAGCAATCCTTTCTGGTTTAAGACCCTAAAATCAGTTTGGAATGTTTAAAACGTGGTTAAAACTATAAAGACTAGGTGCCTCACATCAGATCCTGAGTGCCATCTTCCCAGTTTGTGCAGTTACACAAGCCAGGGACAGAAATACTTGACATCTTTCAGGCCGCATGAGGAGGCTGGAATGCCAAAGGGCATTATGTTTTTTCTTTTTAATGAGATATAGTTTTTTAATAAAGGAAAAAAAACCACCTGAATTTTTGGTAAATATATGCAAAGAAGCTATTACAAATTCCTTTGTTGGTTAAACTGACAAACTATAAAGAACAAAAGGAAATAAAAAAAAATATCAAAGAAATAGAGTGTCCAGGAAGAGAGGATACATGAAACAAATAACCCCCCCTTTGTTTACATACAAATGTTCAATTTCTGTGCTATGGGAGGTTAACAGTTGGATTGGAAGAGTCTGGCAAGGGCAGCCCATTTCACACAACTGATAATGTAGATGTCACTCAGGCTGTATGTCTTTCCTCATCCTTACCCCAAAGAAAATTGTGCGAATCCAGACCTCAAATCAGGTTGGGTTTGGGTGTGGGGTTTTTTTTTTTTTTTTCCTTTAAAAAGGTTCCATTTCTTGCTAAAAAGAAAACTGGATGAAAGATTGATTGCATTGTCAAGAAATGCACTAAAGGACAGCAAACCCCATAATATTTAGAAGTTAGGAAGTTTTCTGCATGCAGTAACATCCACTAAGACATAAAAATAAAAGTTACTGAGTTTCACTACATCACTACAGAGCCAAAGCACTACAGTGAAAATAAAGAATCCTGTTCTAATTTATTATATTAAAAAAGGTTATTTTTATTCACAGAGTTACAGAAATATGTGAGCTTCCCATCAGCAGGGAGAGGACTGCCACTGAAGAACACTCTGAAAGAATGAAAAACAGGGAAATTAATACCAGATTATTTAAACAGGGAACTTAAACTCATGTTGATCATTTGTAGAAAGAAGCATGATTGTTCACTCAAGTAATAATTTTTAGAAAAATATTGTCCATTACTTGCACTAATTGTTCTTGGAGTGTTTTTGTGGCCAAGCTACCAAAGAAATCCATCTCTGGTCAGCCAAGGCTATTGTCTATTAATTTTGAAACATCTTCAAAGTGAAGAAACTCTTTCCTGGCTTGCTTTTTGATTTATTTAACTTCCCAGAACATGAGTCAGATGTCTTTTCTAACCAGTTTTCACCTTGATTCTCTCTGTTTATCCAGAGTCGTATATAAAAGATTTGACATATGGTCCCACGTACATTGAACAACTTGGGTTTACTAAGATCTTTTGTAAAAATGTAAGATTAAGTCTGATGTTCTGCTCTGCAAAGTGGTACTGGAAAAGGTGGGTAAATCTGTATGCTTAGATCTTTATGAAAGTGGAATGAATGTTTTATACGAGTCCAAAATCTTGTGGACTGAATCAGTCAAAAATTTTATACAGTGCCTCAAAATGGACATCCACATCCTGGATTACACTCTGGCTCACACATGAGCAATTACTTTGACTTTCATGGGTCTGCCACAATACCAAATAAGGGGTGAATTCAGACAGTAGGTGTAAAGCGGTGCCAGAGCCTTCTTCAGCCGCTTCACCCGAAGGTACAATTCATTGACACGGAAGGGATCCTGCAGAAAATATGAACACAAAATACCTTTCCTCACTAACAGTGTCATTCATAGCAGACTTTTCTCTTACTTCTGTCAGACTCTAGAAGTACTTGCTGGAACATCTAGGTCTAAAGAGTCTTGAGAAATGCAGATATAAAGATGATATTAGTCTGCTGTGCAAAGGGTCTAAACTGGAGAGGTCTGTGTTGGCTAGACACTTCCCTTTTCATTCAGAAATAACCTCGTTTTATACATTTTCTGTTTCTGAGGGTGCTAAGAACTGCCTTACCAGCTAGTGTCCTCTGAAGCCCAGCTGGGCAGACTGGAGAAGAAGCCCCTGGAGGGTCAGGTCCAGTAGCTGTGTTCAGAGCAATTTGGACATGCCAACCCAAAAGGGCATGGCAGACTGGCCAAACTGAAAAGTCAGCAGCCTTGAACAGGTTCTGCGCAATGGGTAACCTGAGTTCCCCAAACTGATGGGAATCAGACTACATCCCCTTGACAGTGCTGTAACAAACGAGCCGTAGGGAAGGCTGGTAAAACAAGGTTTATTGCACAGGTCATTTTAAGTGTGAAGTACAAGAGGAAGCTCTGGAGACTGAGGTGGGATGCAGTTTGGCTATCTTGTCTCCTGAGCACAAGCTGATGGATGTGTTTCCAGAACCTTGGCCATATCATACATATCTTTCAGGGTTGATGTGCATGTCTAAACCAGACACAATCAGGTTTTCTGAATGTTCAGTGTGTCCCAGGCAGAGCTGTTACCCCAGACAGGCTGCCAAATATCTGGAATTTCTAGGCAGATTTTCAAGATCCTTAAACTCTATCTGGACAAAATCTCTGGCAGGAAAAGAGAGTGTATCAAGGGAAAAGTTCAATATACAGTAGCATTTCATATAGTTCCAGTTAAAAACAGTATGACTTTCTGTATGGAGGCTTAGATCACATAGGCTGCAGCTAAACTGCATGTTGAATATGTAGAAAGAGTAACTGGAGAGGAGGGAAATGTATTGCAGAGTTTGAAACGTTGCAGTGGAAGGAGAACTATGCTCTAGTAGAATTCAGTTCCTAAATATAATTTAAAATGTTATGTTTTCAGTGAATTTTAAAGACTTTTCTGGCTTGAAATTAGTTTTTCTGTAAAAGGGAAAAGATCCTACGTATGACTTGTTTCCAAATTTATGGTCCTTTCCTTATCTGCATGTTATGTTACATAGGTTGATTTTTCCTTCTTTGGGATTGCTCTGGCTTAGATAAACCCTCTTTTGAACCTATGGAGAACTCATTCAGTAAAGATTTATGTTAAAATCACTATCACAGAATGAATGTCTACCAGGACTAGATGACATTTGTGGTCTTTCATGGAGGTGTCAGTGGGGTGGAGTATGTGAGATAACATGTGTGTATGCATCCCTCTCCTCTGGTGAAAAGAACCTGGTATCTATTGAAGATTTTGAACTATCAGTGTTAGTAACAGCCTAATCAACAGTCCTCTTCATCACAGGAGCTAAGATCTAATATTTCTGTTGTTAACAGAGATTCCCCTTTAATAGTTGCAGGTCTTATTTTTTTTTTTTTTCAGAATATCATTCTATTTTAATTTCAATTTATCCCATGTAGCTTTTGGCACCTCACTGGGGTAAGCTAGGCTCAGTGGAAGGAGAGAGAGGCAGCTCAGGGGTGTGAGTCTTAATGTACCAGCACAAAACCCAATCAGCCTAAGTTGTAGGTCACCTAGATTGCTAACAGTCACTTCAGTTACATGTCTAAGGTTAAATGGGATGAATCACCCTCAGACAGGCTAAAAATGTAGATATAAACCCACTTCACCACTCCCTGGCATACTCGAGTGTCATGTACTAAGCTGATGTGAGATGTTATCAGCCCTGAAGAGTGAGTGATTTATAGATATTCTATACTCTGTGGAGCACTGTGTGAAACAGCAGCCTGGTGCACTGTGCCAGATCTACACCTTTCTACTGAAAACATTTTTCTGAGGAAGGCCAACGTTCCTGGCCTTTCCAGGATTGGAACCCACTTGAATAACAACTCTTTAATATAAATCTACTGGCTTTAAATGACTCCTGTGTAATTGCATTCTTCAACGAAGTCCAAAACGAAAAACTTCAGTAAGGTATTAATTTTGTTAAAATAAACTCTAGTTTATTAAAATATTTAATAATCCAAAGAATGCTCTGTAAGACTGGCTTGGAAGTCTGATAATAGTCTGCATCACATCAGCAATGCTGTATCTGTACTGTGGCACAGGAAAATCATGGGGCTTTTGGTGAGCATATTTATCTTGCAAAATTAGATGAATTAATCTAAACTTCTTTAAAAGGAGAGATGCAAGGCATAACCTGAAAAATATCACAAGCAGTAAAGCAGATCTTTGATATATGAGGATATGAAAAAGTCTGTTAGGCAAAGTATGTAATAAGGTCCTTTTATTTACAGTAAAGTGACTTTTTATTGTCTATAATTTTCCCCTTTAATTGTTCACAATGGAGGAGTTAATGTTCGAGACAGGAGTTCCAATTAGCTCACATCAAAAAGTCAGGAGAGTTTGTCTCCAGAAAGGTGTATCACTATCCTGCAGTTCCTGTAATTCAGCGTAGTGTCAGACACATGTCTTCTGAAATCTTGAGCTAGCTTAACCAAAACCACATCTACCAGTCTTACAACAAATCATTGAGGAAGCAAATTTATGCGATAGTGATTGACTGTTACACAATTAAATGTGATGACATGAGGTATCAGAGTAACATGGAAAATTTGTCCATTGCTATATGTTATGTAAGGGATGATTCATCCCCGAGAATATCTCAGAGAAGAGGTGCAACTCAATCATCTTCATGCCAACTGCACCTCTGACATGATTATTGCTCCTTTGAAAGCAGCTGAGTTCTTTTCTAGTGGCATCATTAATTTGTGCTATTATAAGGCCAGTATGAAATTTATGAAGACGAGTTGGCATATAAATACACGTCCAGAAGGAATGTGAAAAGGAAATACGTTGAAGTATGCATGATTTCAGGCATCTATTTCATTGAGTAGGGCATGTCTTGAAAAGAACATTTATGAAAGTGTTCCAAATGGTGATTGCTGGGGCAATGGTGATTTTTTTTTCCTCCATTTTTTAGATGTTTTATTGGTTGCTGTCATTGGCATGATGGTAAGGAAGAAAATGAAGAAATGTAAAAGGAGAAGCACAAAACTGACAGCCCATCTTTTCTAACATTGATAAATATGTTTACTGTTCTAATATCCTATAATATATTGTTACAATGGGAATTTCAATTGGTTCATCCTTTTACACTCTTGGAGAAGGTGAATTTGCATAGTCTTTGTTGGAACAGCACATTGCAAGCAACCAACATGCAGTCTGTTTTCATGAACAGACAAGAGATTTGACCTTGTGACGGCTGTGACTGGACTATAGTTTTTGACCCCAGTATAGATCTGCGCTGGAAATGCGCTGGAAAACCCAAACAACTATTTCACTAGTTTGTTTGATTGCAACATCCTTACGAAGTTTTCCTGCTCTGATGGTTAGTCACTTTGCGGTTACCCAGTCAGAGTAGTAACTCTGTAGTTACTACTACAATTACTATCTGAAGTAGAAGAAACATTAATAGATAGAAAGCTTTAAGTTGATAAAGCTGACAAAGTTTTATAAATGTGTTGGGTAATCCCATGACCCACTCACAGAAAACCTACGAGAGAGAGAAAAGTCACTCTGTGAAGAGTCAGGAAAAAATGTAAAACCCAGAGAAATGCCAGTTAGGTTCTGAAGTTCACAATGTCATGCCTGGGTCTCAGGTGGACCCTGTGTATGAGGCTGAATTGTAACCTAACGAAACAAAGCTGTACTGCATGAATACCGCAATAACTGACACTATATATTCATTACTGCTTGCAAGGGCTTTTGTTTCCAAGAGATGTACTGAACTCTGATTAGAATTAGTGGTAGAAATAGGGGAGAAGAGGTGTCAATAATGTTTCAGGCACACTTTTTTTTTTTTTTTTTTTTTTAAGGGCATAAGACAGAATAAGAAAAATTTTCACAGATTTTGCATCCTGCTGGAGTGTTGTTGAACCTTTTGCATCTTCAGTGCTGTGGACATCACCAATAAACCATTTCAGTCATTTTAGAATAACAAAGCTTCTTGCAGTGGTCAGAAAGACCAGTCAACAGATGCTGCACAGATAACACAGAATGAGTTCCCTGCAAAACAGAGAAAAGTTTAAGAGCCACCAAGAGAAGTGGCATGGAGATAGCTACCTCCTTGCTCAGTGTATGGGCGTGGATGAGTCAAATGAACATACAGCAGGAAGCTGGCTCCTAATTTTCCCAGTGCACAGGCTTGTGTTTATTAGCAATTCCTCCTCACTTCTGTGCAGGCACAAATTCCACACTGTTTAGCCGGCTGCTGGCAGGATGGTAGGTTGTGATGGGCAGGGAAGGGTTGAGAAGTGGAGTACGGGAGCCCTTGCTCCAGGACAGTGGCACAGGGTTGTGAGAAGTGAGCAGCCAGTGCTGCAGACAATTGCGAGCAGGGGGGAGAGCACACACTTCTCTCATGGCTCCCTTTGATGCCTGGATCAGATCCTCTCTTGGACCAGCAAATTCTAACACCTCTTCTGAAATCAGCTCCAACTGGTGATGAGCTACATCTGGCCTGTGAAATGAAAATAGCAAAACCTTTGATTGAGTCCAAGTTAAGTGGATCTTCATCATCTGCTCAGTCAACTTTTGCCAAGAGGAATGATACTATGACAGTATTCTAATAATTTCTGAGGTGGATTCCCTCCTTTTTTCATCCATCTGAAAAGAACAAACTGCAAACACTTGGAAAATTTACTGCTCTGTGAGGGAGGAATTTTGCTCTTCATTTTGAATACAACCGTGGCATTTCACTGGGTGAAATGGAGTGCTGCATGGAAGCCTGATTCAACATAAAAAACAGACCTTGGTGTTAAAGGGGGATTGGATTTTTTTAATGCTTGTTTTTGCATCACTTATATTTCACTATTTTTCCTATAAGCAGTTTTTATATTTGACAGGACTTGGATATTTTCTTTTCAAAGAGGTTTATGTGTAGATAAACTAGCCTGACAGAAAGAATGATCTCCCTTTGCCACCTCTACCACAGGGCAAATAAAAACTTGTATTTACTAATACGTTCACCACTGAGGTTATCAAACAAACAGAAACTTTGGCACTTAAAGGGAAGTTGTACAATGATTGTTTGTGCTATTCTGCAAATTTTCTGGAAAGCATTGGATTTCCGTAATTGCCTTACAGTGCATTGACTCTCTAAGTGCTGAAGTTTATTAAATGACTCCAACAGAATTTTCCATCTATCAGTCTTTCAGTACATGAGAAGATTTTCAGCAGCCATGCAAAGCAAACACCTGAGGCTTGTTTGCCACAGTGCCTGTCCGCGGCAGGCACAGAACATGCTGATTCTGCTCCCCTCCTGGCCTTTCAGTTTCTGTGTAAGTCCCAGTATTTTTCCAAACGAGGAACCCAGATATCTACACACTGATAGGAAAACTCTGCCACCTCCTAGATATGGGAGGCTGAAACTCCCTAAAACTCAAACTCTCTCTCCCTCTGGACTCAGGCATCTGTGGACTTTTCATCTTCCCCAGTTCTGCAGCGCATGCGGAGAATATTTGCTTCACAACACAGGATTCACTAAGTCAGAGCAAGACCAAAGCCACAAGAGGCCAAGCAAAGCAGTCCGGCTGGCTTTTTGCCAGCCATGGCAAGACCTGCTTTATCTCAGCTCCCTATTTTACTGCAAAACAAAGAGTTTTACCATCCTGCAAACCAGCAGCTGAGCTGCCATGTCTCTTTTCTCTTTCTCCCTCTCCCTCACAGGCTGATGTCTGCCCTGGCTGATTAAGCAATAGCAGCTCTTTCCTGACATAGGAAAGTGGAATAATGCTGTACCCTGTCACAGTTTTCAGTAGCAGGATGTTTCTTTTCCCTGCATGAAATGAAATTATGTTAAGCTTTTTTTTTCCCTTCAGCTGATATGTAAGAGATCAGAGGAGATGTTTAATTTTCGAAATACCATGCTTGGCACTATCTTTCCCCCTTACCCATCTTCTCACTGATGTTAATTCCTCTCTTTTCCTCTCTTTCCTTCTCCCTTCCCTTTTCTTCCCACTTTCTCTTCATGTTCACTCCTTCTTTATCCCTTACCTGATTACCTTCAGCTTCTCCAGACCTACCTGCTGGTCCTGTATCTCTGAAGTAATTTCTAAGGTGCTGCTGGCTGTCCCTCTCCTATGGTGACTACAGCCACGGGCTTTGTTTACTTCCTCCTGCCCCAAAGATAGACTGCATCCAGTTTTCAGGGTTGTGCTATTCCCTTTTAAAGATGCCTTGCTGAAGCCATGTGTCAGCGTTTCTCCTGGATTGTGGTGCTTTTTTGATGCTGTGAGCCGAGATGCTGCCTCACCAGAGAGTGTACAGTTATTTAGAGTTGTTAGGTTTGATCTAAATTGCTTTCAGGATTTTGGGGCCCAGCTGGTGGGTTTGAAGATGTGGATAAATGCTTTGAAGAAAGGAATGATAGTTTTGAACAAATCAGATTTTTATCAAGCTATAACCTGCTATAATGTGTCTCCAGCAATGGCCACAGAAAACCATCTTTTCCTGAGTCTGGCCTTCAAGAAGTCTGAAACAGCAGTATAGATAGATGGTTACATAGATGTTATGCATTACACTTTGTTATGGAGAGGGAAAACACAGAGTATTTTATCACTGGGATTTTTCAGAGCCAGATTTTAGAGGGAAAGACTAGTGATTAGTCTCAGTTTAATCACTAGCGGGAGATAGTTCACATTATCAAATGATTTGATGTTTCAGCATGAATGACAAACTGTGTTCAGAGAGGTCCAAGACTCTGTCAGTGTGGCTGGAGACTAAATCACCTTTCCTCTTTATAGTAGATTGAGTTGTCCTTCCAAATCAGGGTTAAGGTCATTGGCAGGGCAGCCTGAGAATGAGAGCATCTGTCTGAAATATACCTGGACTGCAGATGTATTCAGAAATTCAATTTCTGATGCTGCCAGTCCCGTGACCTTCACAAGCACACATGCTTACCAAAACATATGAAAAGAAAACAAAAAAACCAAATGCCCCCCCCCGGATATTTTTATCTGACTTCAGCTTCAAACTCCTCCAAATGGACCAGCAAGAGCTGCTGGATAGCATACATTAGAGAGCCAAAAATAATCATGTGCCATGGAGAAAAAAATAAATGCATTTAATCTTAATTCTAGCATAGATGGTCTGTTTCCTTTCTTCATATGTGCACACCATTCTGCCTGAAAATTATTTGAGGTCCCCTCATGCACTTTAGAAGACATTTTCTAAAGGAATCATGCCTTGGAGTAGATACACTGAAATCTCCACACCAAAAAGGCAAAGCGGGAGCTCTAAATACACGTTTGAATGTTTACAAGTTGACATTGGGAGGGATGCTTTGCATGTGCTGATGAAGTATGGGCTTCCAACTGCCTGGGGAGCCGGTGTCCCTCGCAGCTGAGCGGTGCTGGCCGGTCCCGGGGGGCTGTGGGGCTCCGGAGGACCGTGCTCACGGGGGCTACCTGCTTCAGCTCCACGCGGCAACAGTGAGAGCCATATGTGGAGCTGCAGGAAAACAGATGCTGTTTTTCCATTTGTGAAATCAAGTTGTTGGAAAGTAGTCAGCTTTCCGATGTATGAGAGAGAGCTCATCTGATCAACCTGCAGAGACAGCGTGAGCTTTTTTTTTAAGAAATATTTGACAATATTTCTGTAATATTGGTGGCTGGAACAGTGTAAGAAATAGTAGTATGGAAAATAATCAGCTGATAAGTGGCTTTGATAATAGGCAATTTTTTGATGGCCTGTGATTTTCACAAACAAAGGGTGTGTGCAACCTGGATTATGACTGCCAGATCTGCTTCCGAGCATACATCTCTAGATATACTGTAAGTTTACTGTAACATCTTGATTTATTATATAACAAACATAGCTACCCAATTAGATTTTTTCTTGCCCTCAAAACAATTAATAACATAATTCCCCTAGAATAAAATAAAGACAGTGTCCTGTTGTCAGATGAGCCTCAAACACGTTTGTGTTAAACCCACGACAAATAGCTTTTAGTTGTTTATTACCAGCTGAAAATGTGTGCTATAATAGAAAAATGCCTAATTCTTTTTTTTTAAAAATCAGTTTATAATTCAAAATGGTTTTCTATATCACTGTGACAGACTGAAACATAACTTTATGTTATTTATTGTCCTTTAAATATTCAATTTATTTTATCAGAAATGCAAAGATTTAAAGTATCGTCTGGCTGCAGTGGCTCCACTGCATAAAAAGCATCTTTTCTATCACTTTGATTAGCAGGACAGTTTAAGATACTAGAAAAAAAATATAGAAGGCTTACTGGAAAACAGCAAACAAAGACTAGTGTTATTTTACCAGTATTATGCTGTTTAAAAGTCTGTGCCAAGATCCCTAGGATATTTTGCCAGCATGTTAGGATACTTCACATTTTTCTGCAGCATATCTATTTTCCACTGTTTCAGAGCTATGGGAATCTGTCCTAACTTTAGCATCAAATCTACCTCTTTCCAGCATATTGTAATATTGCTGGAAAGAGGTAATATCCTCTTCCATTGATAGTAAAAAGAATTTAAGATATTAGTTGCTCTGAATTACATCTTAGATGTCTAAAATAGATTGGGTAGGAAGTATGTAATAAGAAGTTAGACGGCAGCCTGAATTTGTGTTAGAAAGCAAAACCCCTAAAATTAATTCCAGAAGATTTAGCTGCATGCAGACTTTGTCTGTGTCTTCTGAATTTCTTTAAATAAACTGTCACCGTTGTGATGCAGTCCTTGTTAAAGGTGAGGATCACCGCCACACCAGTGCAGATATTTGTGTTCAAACATGGGTTCTTGTACAAATCATAAAAGGTGCAACTGTTCAGCTTACTTTGCCTTGGCATCTGAACAACAATATTATACAAATTATATAAATTAGGTAGATTCTATGGTAGTGTGTGGCACAGTGTTCTAGCACAATAACAATTTCTACAGAAAGGATAAAGATCGTCTTTGCAGGGGAGAACCTTCTCTGGAGCCTGTCTGAGACCAGGGAGCATCAAATGCAACTCCTTGCATTCAGAGCAGCAATAGGTGTACTCAGGTGAGGTCTGAATGGCATTGCATCTGAATTTATTTCTCTCTTGAATACACACACATGCAAGCATGCTTAGAACTAAACAAGGTACCATGTGGAAGTACAAAGGTAGGATGTGTAATGCATATTATATATCACCATTCTTGCTACTTCTAAAAATAAAAAATATTCTATAGCTTCGCCCTCTGGGAAGAGGGGGAGAGAACAAACACAGCACACCAGACATGCTTCATCATGTGCTGTTGTATGCTGGTCAGATGTTAAGATTAAGAAAGCAGTAGAAGAATATAGAGTGCAAAGAAATCTGTACAGCCCAGATTTCTTCAGCTGCGCATTCCTACAGCTCCAAAAGCAAATCACCCCTGTTGTGATTTTCAGTGGCTTTATCAAATCAGAAGGAAAGGCAAAATGAATATTCAGAAATGTTTTCTTGTAAGTGATATACCTTCATTCAAACTTTCAGCTTTTCCACTGCCATTTAAACACTCGATGAAATTAAGAAATGTAATGCTTATACTTGCCTTTAAAAAGCAATTTTAGGTATAGGCTACATGCCTTATTTCACACATATAGGACTGCAACCACCACCCCACTGCCCTCCCCCACCCCCCCCCCCCCAAAAAAAAAAAAGTACTAACCTAGAAAAATGAAATTTGATGGATAAAATCTTCTGAAAGTCTGTTTAACTCAATGTTTTTTTCATTCTTTACCAAATGGTAGCAACACTATTGCTATCAATGCACATGAATAGTCAAACTTCAGACCGCAAAGATTGCACAAACTCCTGCTTAATTTTTTTATTTCTTCTAGAATTCCTACTTGTTTGAAAGTGGAGGCAGAGGTACAAAAAATTCATAATGAAATTTGCTTCCCCAGATTTCATAACCCTATTTATGTAGCTAAAGGATGACCTGTATAAAGAACCAATAGAAAACTGGGAGAGTGTGGATCTGGAAAACAATGGCAGTTCTGCATAAGGTCTCCAGTCTTCATTTCTGGAAGAATTGCTTTTCTACAGCTGTTAAGCCCACCTTGAAAGTTGTGTACTGAAGTTCCACATATCCATAAGTCCCTGCTTATTTGTTCAACTACAGTTCATAAAAGCATCCAGACTTTAGTTATGTATTCAAACTCATGGAAATGCTAAGTCAGTGGAGGTTCACCCATCAGGTTTTTTTCATATATATGGTTCTTGCTCAGTGAAATACAAAGACAACATGGCTGCAAATCTGGTCATCAGTTTGGTTACGCAGAGGTCAGGTGAAATGTGAACCAGTCACTCACAGCATAAGATGTGTTTTTCTCTTGACAAGGTGTTCAGTGCTTGCTTGAAGGACAACCCATCTGTCACAGTGCAGCTCAGTGGTGGATCCACTTGTGTAAGTCCCTTTCTTACTCCCAGCCCTGGAGTTACGTTGAGTGAGTACCAGTTTTACCTAATCCAATACCCAGCTCCATGTCTGCCTGCCTGAATGCACAAAACCATCTGGGGTCTGATGTGTGTTGTACCTGAGACTGCATGAAACACACTGACCTGCTCTTGCCCACGTAATTTTAAAAAGAGCTTCCTTTTCTCAGTGGTAATTGTTTACATGATAAAATGTCTGTGGAAATTTTGGAGATGTGGTGAATGTGGCTGATGGGTAAGGTTCACAGGCCTTGGAAACCTTTTTCTATAGAAGGTTAGTAATTCTTTCTCAAAATATACCTTACTTCATAGTCCAAATATTTCTTCTTTTTCAGCAGTTACAGTTTTTGTGGCCAAATACAAGTTGTTTGTAAATGGAATTGTGTCCATCCCAGAAGCATGTGAACAGAATTTAAACTATCCCATGAATGAGACACTACCCTTGTGTCAGACTGGGCTGTGCAGGGTAGGTAGAACTGCTCACCTCTCCGTCAGAGCACGGCTCTGTGAGCAGTCAGTGTCGAGTTACTCCAGATGACTAATTCCAACTTAAAGAAATACTCTTGACCTTGACAGCAACTCTTAAATTTTGTTTCTTCTTGCATGTGCATGGCATTGGGGTTTTTTTGGTTTTCTGTTTTAACTTTACATGATGTTGGTTTGGTATTTTATTTTTTTTTCATCTAATAAGGAATAAAGGAAAAACAGTTTGAATCATGTGTCCTGTTGTGGGGAACCAAGTTAATTAAAATCCTGATGTATATATACAGCTGATACTCCTCACCCTAATGAAGAACATTAATTCTAGAACATGTGTGGCTGTAGTCACATTGCTACAAATTACTGGACTCTTTCCTTTATCTGTTTCCAAGAAAGTCTCCCCTGGTTTGTTAGGAAAAAAGAAAAATATGACGCCTTAGTTCTAAGCAGCATAAATTACATGCATCAATCAGAGGAAGCTTAAATTAAAATACACATTTGGCAAACAAATATGAATATGTTGATCTCATCTGTGAATCAAAATGATTTAATGCCAGTACTGACCCCCCACTGATCAACATGAAGGTCACTGCAAACTGCTTGATTCTCATTGAGAAATGTTGTCGTGCCTGTTAAAGATGCAGTTTTATACATTCCCTAATGCTCAATCTAATCGGTAATTCCAATGTAGCAGAATTGATTTATTTTAGAAAGAAAATACAGAATTCATTTTTTTTATTTATGTAATCCAAACCAGATAGCTAAATTAAAATGTTAAAAAAATACATGTAGTTTATGGGTCTGGGCTGAAGGCTTTCCAATGTGTTTATGATGTTTTCCAATCTAGAGGAATACTATTTGTTAAATAGAACGCTACACCTTTCAGATACCAAGTGATCATAAATCAGTCTTCCCTTATCATCCTGTTCATGCTTTCTGGCTATAGGAATAACTAGTTGTTTAACTCAATTATGAGGCGAAGTGTTGCTATGAATGGGTAATCCAAGGCCAGTTGGGTTGTCATTGCTCTCAAAGGTCTCAAGTAAACAGATGAGTAGGACAGTGTTCTTAGTGAAACTCGAGCAAATCTTTGCCCTTTAAAATGTCTTTGCCTGCAGTTAAAACATGTTTGAAGTAGGGCTGGAGAAAGTCAGCATGGCCTCAAGCTAGATGATGCTGGGGCAGGAGAAGGGCCATGCTATGGTGCAACGGTACACAGGCTTAGCAGCTCCTGTCACTGGGTTTCAGTGCAGTCCCTGATGGGAGCAGAAGCAACGGGGAACAACATCAGATTCCACCCATGGGGGCAAGGACCCCAGCGAGACACAGCAGCAGAGGTTGGTCCAGGAAACATTTCTTCCTGCATCAGACTCAGTGGATATAATCCAGGAGGTTTAGATATATTCATGCATATGGAAATTGGTTTTTCTCATAGGTATGAATGTTTTTGCATTGTCGTTTGTGAAGAATTGTACTTCCTAAGTAAACATTTCACACCTCTGCAACTGGGGACTACAGCAGCAGTGAAAGCCAGTTTCTCAGTTCTGCTAAAAAACAGAGTCCTTTGTGGTTACAGTGTGAAATCATGACTTTCAATATCTATGATGAAACATTTTTCTTTCTTAGATAATCCTTGCCAGTCTCCCTACTTAAAAATTATTTCCCCCTACTTAAAAATTATTTCCATCAGAGGATTTTTGCTCTTTATTTCCCTCTTCTCCATCTGGAGCTGACACATTCTCCATGGCTATTCAATAATAAGGTCTTACCTTCTAAAGCTCCCAATAGCCCACCTGCAGTGTGAAAATGTTTTAGAGTATACTCCAATTTAAACTATCTACTGGGCAAAATCAGGAAGATGCAGCTTAAAAATGCATTTTGACAGGAACAAATCAGATGTTCACTAAATAGAAAAATCCTTTTGAAAATATTGTACACTTTGAACAGAGCTTAATTTGTGAATCTTTGGATTTGGAATGAGAAGAAACAAGAATTCACTCATCTTTTTGCTTAATAAAATAAAAATGCCAAGAGCTCATGCTACTTTTAACATTCCAGTGCAAGCCATGAATGAGCTGTTAGCATCTTGGAGTTTATTTAGGTCTCTCTGGCCTTACTGAAATTCTCAAAGTACTGCAGAACTAGGCTTTACTGAGATAGAATACTCACTTTGCTGCTTTCCTTACAGATAGAATACTCACTTTTCTGCTTTCCCTACCACATAAACACACTACATAATGCAATAAACCACAACATTATGAGAACGGCAGTTTATCACACACTTTGATTACCTTCCCTATCTCCCATTGTGGGTAATAAGGCTCTCTTATGTAGTTTCCTTCCTTGGTCCAACAGTCAAAAATCCTTGAGCAGCCACAGGTAGCTTCCATTATAAATTTTGAGCAACTGTATATAGAAATATTTTGTGTCTCTCTATACAGTGACAATTTTGTTATTCATCAGTCCTGCACAACTGTACATAGAAGTTAAGCTGGATGGCCTCTGTTCAAGTAAGGCGTATCTCAGTTCTAGGGATTAAAAACACTAATGTTTGGTTTTAAAGTTGGAGAGAAGATAACTATGGTTCTCAGCATGATCTCAGGCACTTGCTTTTAGATCAAAGCATGTTAGAATAGCAAGCCACTGCAACTGTGTCCTGGATTGCTAGAAAGACCATTGTAGATACTCATCGGCAAGACAGAGAGAAGTAGACATACATGATACGGAAATCTGTTCTGCACTTTGAGGCAGTAAGACTTTTTCAATGAAGAAATCAAACAAGAGAATCTACCTGTGATGACAGAAAGAAGTTCAGCATTGTTAGACCACTGCCCCACACCTCGAGTTATTTCATATCAAAACCTGCTGAGCAATACCACCTTACCTCAGTGCCTCAGAAAACGTAAATTTCCATAAATTCTAACACTTTTGACAAACCTGAAGGCCACAAAGATTATGTAAAGAAACAATTTACTGACCTTGGTTTTGATTAAAATCACATACCATAAATGTATATAATGCTCTTTCCAGCTCCATGTCTTCAAAGCCAAAGCTCCCCCATTACCAAACCCTCAGAAAAACTAGGTCATTGGTAATTTGCTAAAAGTCACGCTCTGTAGTCTGTATGGAGCCTCTTTGGTTCGAACTACTCCTGCCTCTGATACTGAGGAGTAAGCAAGTCTCACCGTTCACCAGAATTCATGAGCGATTGATTTCAAATGAAGTGTGAAGACACACAACCAATTCTAACAGGACAAAGTCTTAGGACAGAGTGAACACACCCACCTTCTTCGCTGCAGCATCTGCAAAGCCAAGCACAGAAGCAGAGCTGACTAACTTAAACCATTTTTTTTCTTTGAAAACTTTATTTCCCTCCTCTTAAGAAGACAACTGACCTGAGAAGGCATCCCTGATACTATCATGCCAGAGCAGAAACTGATGGTCCTTCTGCCGTCTGTGGTGGAGTTCGATGCAGTCACACACACAACTAGACAATCCACAAGATCTGACCACTGAAAGTGAAATAACCCTTTGGATGATACTGCACCCGTAGGAAACAACAGCCTTTGCCACTGCTTCCACTTTAACCACTATCAGGACAAAATCCATATAGGAATTTTACCCCTGTTGAAGCTTAATATGAAAGTGTCAGAAGCCAGAGACAACATTTCAATGTATAAGTGAAAAAAAGAAGATAGAAAAGTCATTACTAGCTTTCAAATGGGGAATGACGTTGCTAGTGATTTTCCTTCGTGAAATTCCATGTCTTTGTCAAAAGTAAAATTAATGCAATGTCAAAGGTCTCTACTTTTTATCTGCTGCAGTATGAAAGAAGAAAGGAGCCTCTCCCCCATATCATTTCAGTTCTCAAAAGGTTCTGGTTTAGCTATTATTTTCTTTTTAGTAAAATTTCAGACTTCTCTTTGAAAACAAACTTTTTAGCTTTATTTGCAAGAGGAAGAAAAAAAGGCAGATTTTATCTGCTATGGCATACTGGTCACTTCTTGCTGAACAAGTGCATCAAAACATCATACTAAGACCCTTTTACACAAAAAGTTCATTTTTGCATGAGTTTTTCACTGCCTTCTCTTTGCTATCATTCATAGATCTAGCCAAGACAACAATTTCTCACAAAATAAATATTATCACTTGCAATATTGATGGGTATTTATTTATCAGTGAAGAGGAATATTGCTCTTTTAATACATGCAGATTAGCTCCTGACTGATAAACAATTTCCCAGCTATGTAGCTAGAACTGGTTGAACAGAAATAGATATATGTGTTTGAGTGAGTTGACCTTCATGTATTGATCAAGGGTAGTTGGCAAGATCTTAAGTAATAGCATTCTTGGCTTCACACATCACTTCGTATTGATAGTGTGGAATTGTTTCCGAGTCCAATACATATCTGCTGGTGAAATACGGGAACATATGACTCTAGTCAGTCACACCCAAAATATTGTGGAAACTAGAAGCAGCATATGTACTTCCTTGAATTTCTCCCACTGGTATGGAGCATTTGGAAATGTAACCACTCTTTGGATAAGCGCTTGCTCAGTATCTAGCTAGTGTGTGGCATCCCCTGTTACAATCTGGAAATTGCTTAAACTGTTGGGGAAAATCAGCTGGTTCAGTGACAACACAAACCAAAATGAGTCTCCCAGTTTAAAAGTTCATTCCCAAGCCTTTTAAAATGTCTCTGTTAAAACTATGAAGGTAAAATGAACTCATCTTCCTAAATGCATTAAAAAGAAGGAAAAAGGACCACCCTTCTCTTGGGGTGCAATGTATCCTGCTAAGAAGGGTAAGTCATCTTCTGTCACCCTCATCCTCAAGTAGACTGTTCTGCAGAGTGGGTTTTTGTGTATTTCTGGGGAATAAACAAGCCTTCAACATCCCACCTGGCACCCATACTGTGGTGGAAGAGGAAGAATTACTCACTGTAGAGACAAATTCTTACCCCTTCCTGTCTTTTAGCAAAATATTGCTCTCCTTCTTTAAAATGTATAAAAAATATTTTTTATTTGTTCCAGTCTCTCACTGAATACAAATCAGAGTAAATAGCTCTGCAATGGCTCTACAGCTAATGACTATTATCTATGTATTTTGATCAGTTTTAACAGCAATGGTCTATAGACCTCAATTTCCTGTTCTGCAGTGCTAAAACTTAAGAAAATAAACCCCAAGGCTTAGTAAGCATCCTTTAATCGAATAAAATTGTCAGTATGAATCTACCTATGGTGGCATAACCTTATAAAAAATGTTTGATAGTAGTTTTTTGCATTGTGAAATCTAAAACTGCAGTACACTTTAAATGTTGTAGGATAAATTTGATACATCAGTGATGCTTTGTGTTTATTTTTTCTTTATTTTACCTTTTTCCTTCCTTTCTGTCTGTTTAACAGTGTTTTCTCATCCTTTCCTGTGTAAGTTTCACCATTTTAATTATCTGTCTGTTTTATAAAATCATGTCTAATTAGAAGATTTTAAATTCCTCATTACAGCATATTCTCATGCAGAACTTGAAATGGGAGTGATTATGAACTGTTCTAATAAGCACCAGATTTGCACTCTTTAAAAGATTGGAATTGTTGTTTATATCTGTATGCACATTAGTTTACCTCAAGATGTGTTAGATTAGATTAATTATCTTTGCATCTGCAACAGAGAACGTTAACAGTGAATGCAAACCTCATTCCTCTGAATTTTTGAAAAGTTCTTTTTCTTTTTTTCCCTCTTGACAATGTGTATTTGCCATACAGGGAAGTTTAAGAGGGATGGGCAGAGCTTGCTGTTGGAACCTGCAAGACCACTGTTTTTCATTTTGCTGCAGACTAATTGTAAGTGTGACATCTTCTCTCAAGGAGCTGGGAGACACTATTGTCAACCCATGCAACTTACCTGGACAGTCTGGAAATGTTGAGTGCCGAGCAGAAGGTATAAATCCTATAAGGATTAGTTGATATCTGGAGGCAAAAGGTTGACTTATATCTACTAGTCAGAATAATGGTAGATGCTGTTTCTGTACTTGCAAACACATAAATATTTATGGACTTCCAGCTCTGAAGTGCTGTATACAAAAAATAGATAATGTATAGAAAGACTTGTCTGTAAATGATCTGGTCCCCTCCATTTATAAGTAGAATTTTAGGGCAAGCTTAAACTGTCATGCAAAATATTTGTAGGGATCTATAGAAGAGGAGTCAAGGTGATCTGGAGTCTTTTAGAGGCATGAAAAGTCCTTGTAAAAGGAATGTGGATCTCTTCTACTTCTGTTTAGGTCCATTCATAGTTACCATCTTCATTAACATTTTGCAAAAGGCTGAAAACCACATAACATGGAGGTCCAAGTGTCATCATATTTGTATCATGACACGTATTTCACGGCCATGATGTAAGTTTTTTAGGAGAAATCAGGTGGGAAAAGCTTATCATAATCAGTTTTGGTTTACAACAGTGGTTCGAGTAATTTCTGGACCCCTAAACCAGAGGAAAGAGTTGTGTTTCACTGACGCTTCCACCCCTGACCTGCAGGCAAATGGCCTACAGAAGGAGAAAGAAGCTTTGCCAGGGAGAGCTCTGTCACACAGGAGGAAAGTCTCTGCTAACCACCACTGAAGGCCTCAGTAGCACAGAGGAATCAGCAGATGTTTAGGTGCGTCGGTCAGTTGTTTGGTACCCTAAGGCATTTCTCATAGAATGCTTCTAGAAATCAGATCTTATATTTAGGCTATAAAGTGATACAGAACTTGTCTACGTGTAACCTGGGAACAAGTTATCTAATTTGACTACAAGCTATACCTTCTTGAAGAAGTCTGAAAAATTCTGATTTTGCAACTAGCAGTACTTTTATTTCACTTCATTCCCAATCTGCCTCAAAAGCAGGCACATTTATTGCAGCAGTGTCCCCATGTGGACTTCTACCAAAACAAAGGCGGCCTACTGAATTTTGGCTCCAGTTTTGATGCAGACAAATCCTTACTAAGCAAAATACAAATAAATGGTTTTAATAGTTTTTAACCAAAGTGATTTAAATAGAAATTGAGAGAAAATAACTGTCAGCCAGTATCTGGAATTAGCCTTCTGGAGCCCCTGTTCAGTCCTTGCCTGCTCAGTTCAGGCTGTACAAATCCCTGTAGCTAGAGGACACAACCCCACTGTCATCAGAGGCAGCGTGTCCCTTATAGACACAGATACAGACCAGGCATCCCAGCTAATATAAGGACATAGTTTTCAGAGAACTCTGAGGCTGGCCAAGTGTAGAGAGGCCTGCAATGTTCAGTGGACAAATGTCAGCCCCTTAGTTCAAGTTTATAAGCAGACTCTGACACACAGGCAAATGGATTTGCTTTATGGTTCATGAGAATAAGTACATTTTTTCAGGTCCTTCTAGCCTATGGCTAGAAACAAAGATACTCAGTCAAGCTATCAAATTATTTTTCTTTTCTATTGCATTTCCGTGGAAAAACCTTTATATTACAAATCATGCCAGTACAGATTATCCCATTGTAATCAATGGGTTAAGTTACAAAGGAACTTGCATCTCAGAGTTTCCACGAATATAGCAGTCTAAACCCTAATTAGCACAGAAGAATTTATTTAAGTCATTTTACTGTATTGACTCTTTGTGAAGCGTCTGCGTTCAGACCGTAATTCCATGGCATTTATTTGTTATTCAAAGCAATTTGATGAATAATTCTGTAACAATTTGTCTCAGCTTATTGTGAATATTCAGGATTTGAAACATGAACTGTGATTGCTCTCCTAAATCAAATGGCGTGTTACTGTTCCTTCAGTGAATGCCGGTCTTAGAATCAAGTGAATGACTGGTGGGGGAAAGAAAAAAAAGAATTAAACTGGAATATTCTACAGAATTTACATAAAATTAACTCTTACTGTGGGCACTCCTGCCATGACAAAAACAAGCTCATTTATGAGAAGTAAACATAAGTGGCAGGCATATTGTTAAAGCATATTTGTTCAGCAATAGTGCGTGCAAATTTGAATTATACTTTTTATTTACTAGGTGTGCTATAGCCTATAATTTGATGGGAAACAAAAAGGGGAAAAGACAAGTAACAGGTCTGAGGAGGCATTAAAAAAGCATTTATTTTTCTGAACAGTGAAAATCAATTTAGATCTTCCCCTCAGGCTCTGGAAAACAGACATTACAACATTGCACTCATGAATTTCAGTGTTTTAAGTGAATACAGACATATACACTCTCTAAATGCAGTGACCTCAGAGGCAGAGGCTCGTGTTTATAGGCTGATCCTTACCTCCCATCTGTTAAATTCATAAACCCTGCATGTTTCTGTAGCAATCCCTCCACTATTTTCTGGATGACTAAAATGCACAACTTGGCTTGGCTCTTTGAGTTTGGCCTGTGAATGGTGGTGATGTGGAGATGATACTTGAGGGTACAGCTGACACCGCTGCAGCTCCAGAGGCAGAGGTGTTTCTGCACGGTGGGCACCAGGCTGTGTAATGAGCATTCCACCACCACCTGCCCTGGGGAAGAGACAAACTTGCTGTGAAATACTGCGACTGTTTGTCCTTGAACATTTACTGGAAGAGGGACTCTTGTGCTGTTGCTTCAGTCCACATCCATAACCCTTCAACAAGTGTGAGGAGTTCCTTTAATAAAAAAACAAAACCAAAAACTGATGGGAAAGCTGGAGAGATGACACAATTACAGGAAATTAAATGGACCAGGAAGAGAAAATTAAATGCACCAGGAAGATTTTATGGAAGTATGTTATCTGGGGAGTCTGGCAGATACAGCCTCACGGCACTTGCATCTCTCCTGTGCATTATGATGCTCTGTCTGGGCTGGTTGTCAGCATTGCTCCTTGCAGAGCCTGAAGACAAATCAGTCCTTTACTTTGTTTCAGACACTGGTTATTAATATCACTGTAATAGGTGGTTTTGGCAGTGCTATGGTATGAAAAGGTTTGTCACTCATGTGGATAAAAGCTGTGGGGTTTGGGTGAGGGCTTCCTTTCTGCTTGCAAACATACAGGGAAATACTGACCCAAAGGCTGGGGAATGGGCTGCTCATTGCAAGCTGTAAGATCAGACTGTTACAGGCAGCTCCTGCAGGGATTTTTGCTTCATTTCTGGCATAGGTACTTCCTGCTGAGGAGCAATATTTGCTCTCAGAGTGTTTGCCCAAGTTCAGTATTGTTACCTCCACTTTCAAATCAGTCATTTTCCCAAAGTTGTGGAACAAGACAGCTTTCAGACTGCAAGTGGTCTCTGATGCTGCCTGTGCTGCACTAGTGTGGGCAGCACTTCTCTCCTGGACACCCGTGGGCACCAGCTCATCATAGCATTGCACCTTCTTTTCCTCTTTACTTTTGGAAGAGCTAAAGGAAAAACGGACCAGAAACTGCTTATAACTGGCACCAGGATTTCAAAGTTACAGGCTTAAATTTAGGGTCTTAAATACATATGGGGGCATTTAGAGGAGATCCTGGGTGTCAGGACTTCCCATGGAAGTCCACGGGACCAGAGCTCTGCAAAATCTGGTGCAGACTGGACGTGGCCCAATACTGCACACAAAGCTTCATATGCTTTCAGAGTGCATTAAGGAAAACATATTTCTCACAGTTTAGATGTGATTTACGGTCAAAATGATGTGAGCCACAGAGAAGGTATGACCAGGTAGCAAGTCCCTGCAGCAAGCCAGTGACTCTGGGACTGCTGAGGACACAGAGACTGAAAAAACCTCTCTGACAGCCTTTAAAATGTGTTACATGATGGTGCTCCTGACCCTGCCTTTGCCCCAGGCTATGCTTAGCTGCTAGAATTTCAAATCTCTTTCAGGGAGGGCTGAGTGGTGTATGAGCAAAGAAAAGAAATAAATAGGTTTGGACATTCCACATTTTCCATTTGGGGAAAAGTTAACTTTCCTCAACTTTTGTTCTCCTTGGTTTGTTTTATTCCTTTTTCTTTCTAATATTTAAAAGCTTTATTTCTCTCGTTTCAAATGTTGCGTGATTTCTGGTATTTCAGGTTACAGAATTTCAATGACTTAAAATGGCTTCATCTGTAGAAGGTGGAGACTACCACTTCTTCATCAAGGCCTGATAATACTCAGACTTTATAAGTTTTCACTTGAAAAAATGGGGGCATCCACACTTTCTCAGCATCCTTATATTAAGACCAAAACACCGGCACTTTGAAGTTGCAGGTCAAAGTTTTTGTGTTAAAAGCCAAAAAAGTTGCGGCACAACCAACATGATAGCAATACAGAATATCTTGCACCATATGCTGATTTAATTCTGTTCCTTTCATCCACACCTTTGGGTTTTGTTACATTAAGTGTTCTTGGTTGGAAGTGTGTGGAGAGGGGTTGGGAGGCTGGAAGGAAGGGGTGGGTTTCTCCCTTTAACAGTAATATCCTACTTCCATAAAAGATATGAAGCAGAAGACTGAACAGAAAATCTAGCTATTTTATTGCCCCAAGGCATTATTCATTTTCCTGACACATTATGTTTTTAATTAAAATTGCACATGAGTTAATTAAAATGTTCATTCAGCCTTTTTTTTTTTTATCCACGGGTGCCTTGCATTGCTTGCATACTCTCCTAGCATTTTAGTAGAAGGCCGTTACATTTCAACAAACCGCTGGCTTTATCAGCTGAGACTTCTACTGACAGACTGTCATGTTCTCTACACCTTTTTATCTCAGTTGTTCTAATTTTTTTAAATACCTTCTCTAGTGGGGGTTGGTTGGCTGGTTGTTTTTTTTTTACAAAATATTATTCTTCTTCTGCTACCAAAACCTTCCACTCGTTTGAGCTCAGGTTTATTAAGGAGACATTACCAGGAATGGGCAGGAAGGTTTCACAAATAGGGGTCACAGAAGCATTATCCCACAAGAACTGGTGAACATTGTCAAGGCTCACTCTGATGGAAAATGCTCAGATTAATCTGCCGTAAAGTACACAGTAGCTTGGAAAGCAATGCTAAAGAAAAGAAACATTCAAAGTAATCGTAAAAATCCTGCAGACACCTTGCTTATACTGAGTTACAGGAAATCCTTCATTTTTATAGATTACAGTGTTGAATATTTGATCACTAGTTTGGAAAAAAGAAATGCTGTAAGATAGACACAGACTTCTGTCCATCTTGCCCAGTATAAATTATATTTTTAAAAACTTTGGCAGGATTTGAACAGTTTGAGAAAGTGTTTCTTGTTAGCTGAAACAGTGTACTTGGTGATATATTAGGAAGTGCAAGAGAGATTTCTTAGGCTGTGGACTAGTAAATGCTGCTTTGCTCAGTTTTTAGGGAACTTATTTCTGCTCTTAAAATTCCCAAGGCATAAGTGGAAGGCTATTCTGCTTCCTTTAAGGTGGCTACTTAGCATATTGAGATGCAGTTATTTTCCCTAAGGACCACCAGAGCCGATTTTGGGAAGAGAGCTGCCGTAGGAAGTGCTCTCTGTCCCAGGCATCAGCCAGCTCTCAGGAATGCATTTCACCTGTAGGTCATCTCTGAGTTCCCCAAGGCTTTAAACATATATGGTGTACTTTGGTTTTTAAGTTTATTGAGTGTTACAAGCTAGAAATACATAAAAGGCCAATAAACTGGAGCAGGGGTAAAAGATGGAAAGCAGGTGAGACAACTGTTTTCTGAATAGGGGTACAGCAAGCTGTTTTGCATTTGCTGAAGCCTTTGAAGCCTGTGGAAAGGCATCAATGTTTGTAACCAACATCTTGCGTCCCGGCTGCTGCACCAGCACATGCCTGGACAAAACAGAGCTTTTGGAGCAAAGATGTATTTTGTGTGTAAGTGCATGCCACACGCCTTCTAACAGCAGCACAGAAGCCAAGTTTGAAAATCAGACCTCAAAACAACAGCTCCCATAACTCAAATAGAGAAGGAGGGATGGGCCGAGGGGTTCAAATTGTGAGCTCAGCTAATATGTGTTAGTGCCTTTTGCTTTTTTCACACAGCATGAGTTAAGGACAGACTGTCAGCCATAACTTTGAGCTTCCTGGATGCTGTCAGCTCATTTCACAACCTTCATATTATTGAAGTGGAGCTTTTTACATTTTATTCTTTGACTTCTCGTTGTATCTTCATAAGAATAATGTGATTTCAGGAGAAGTGTTGAAAGGTTTGAATGTGGTAACTAAACATTTACAAAAGATCTTTAGCCTGAAATATGTAAACATATTTCTGTCAGTGGCTCAGATAACAGTGTTTAATTTTGCAGAAAAATTGCAAAGGTTTCTTTTTATTTTTATACTGAATTTATGCTTTGGTGAAAAGCACTTCAGGAAGTGGAAGAAATTACTTATTTTTAAAACTCTCTTAATATGGCATTTTAGATATCTTGCAAAGGGTGTGAAAGATAAGGTTACCAGTCAGGAAGAATGTTTTACAACATCATTACCCTGATAACACCCAAAGCAGTTCTATTTGCATGATATAATTTGGTATATAATATATCTATGTTTTGAATCAAATAATATCCTCCTTGGTTATGCTAATATTTCCATGTGATATTTATTTAAGTATCAAGAACTACTTCACTGAAGCCCAGATAAGAAACCCTGTTGTTTTATAAAAGATCAGGATTTGATTTCTTTAGTTTAAAATACATCTTGATACTTCATTTATCATAAAACTATATTTCATTCACAGGTTATTAAACATTCACTCCTTGATTACTACATATTATCTACACATTGAGTAGGAAAAAAATCTTTGCAACTTTTATTAAAATTTCACATTAGTGGAAATTTTCTGGCAGAACACAAAAATAGAAGGGAAAAATATGCTTATTGTACAGCCATACATAAGCAGAACAAAAATGGTCAGTGTCTGGTGCATTAATCACCATTTCTAAGCACAGGCAAGAGAAACCTTGAGCACTGTGTGCAGTTCTGGGCTCCACAACTTAAGAAGGATGTGAAGGTCCTTGAATGCACCCAGAGGAGGACAACCAAGCTGGAGAAAGGGCTGGAAGGCATGTCCTGTGAGGAGCAGCTAAGGGCTTTGGGCTTGTCTAGTTTGGAGAGAAGGAGGCTGAGGGGCGACCTCATTGCTCTCCACAGCTTCCTGAGGAGGGGGAGTGGGGAGGGATGTGCTGGTCTCTTCTGCCTGGGATCTAGTGATAGGACACGTGGGAATGGTTCAGAACTGCACCAGGGAGCTTAGATTGGACATTCAGAAGCATTTCTTTACCAAGAGGTTGGTCAAACACTGGAACAGGCTTCCTAGGGAGGTGGTCGATGCCCCAGGCCTGTCAATGTTTAATAGGCATTTGGACAGTGCCCTTAACAACATGCTTTAACTTTTGGTCAGCCCTGGATTGGTCAGGCTGTTGGACTAGATGATCATCGTAGTCCCTCCTGGCTGAAACAGTCTATTTTTTTCTATTCCAACTCATTTATGGAGAAGCTTCCCACCCAACTGGTTTCTGAACAAGGGGTTTCTGTAGCCCTGGTCCAACCTTTCAAGTAATGGCACTGTTGATTTGCAAACTTCATTTTCTTCTTAATTTTTAAACATCTTTCTGTACTTAAAATGAGGCAGATATTGTTTGTGGAACTAAACCAAAACCAGCAAATCCTGGCCCTAGTGAAGTCAATGGCAAAACTCCCATGGTCTGTGACTGAGCCAGGTTCTCACCCAGAGTGAATAAATGAATATGTGTTATTGTGGAACATGTATGGACAGTTGGCTTGCACAGACATTTCCAGCTGTCAGTCCATACCCTCTCCACTAACTCTATATCATATTTCTCTTCTTACGTAGCCCTGCTGTCTTGCAGGTTTTCTTTTTGATGTCACCAGTCACCCACCATGGTCTTTTCTTCTGCTTCTTTTGCTTCTTCATGTCTTTCTCCTAAAACCTTTTAATGCTCCTCTAACAATGCTGGTGAAATTCGTTGGCTTTCCACCTACAGTTCATATTCTCTACAGCTCCTTCATCTCAGTTGTTGAGTCTCCTTTCATGTTATGGACTTTCTTTCCGATGTCTCCATTTTCCACTACTCTCTGACTTGTGCAATGGTTTCTTGACTTCCCTGTCCCTATTCTCTAATTTTATTGCAGTCTTCTGGTCCTAGTAAATCCCTAGCCCTTCACAGACCAAGTGTCTGTCGCTACCACAGACGCCTCTGTGAGGTGTTTACAAATCTGTGTCAGCAAAACTGAGCATTTTTTGAAGTTGCATTATTTTTACCGTATTGTTCACTTAAGAAAATTAAAAAGCTTTAAAGATATTGTGGAACAAACCTAAGTATTTTTCTTCAGTATTTTTAAACAGAAATTTTAATTTGTGGGTTTGTAATAATTAATTCCTCTTCATTTACAATTTTCTTTAAAACCAGTGAGAGCCATTTTAAAAATAAAGGTTTCATTCCATTTTTTTAAGTTTATCAACATTTCAAAAACACTAGTTTTGAAATGGTCTGAAAATTTTCCCAACATTTTAAAAGGACTCTAAAATGAAAAAAAAAAAAAAAAGTCCTTATTTTTACACCCCGTAATCTGGGTGCCTTGAACTTCCCACACAGCATCAACCTTTTGTACTTTCCTGTAGGAAAAGTCAATGTCTAATCATATAAGGGTTTGAGAGTCTATATTAAGAATACAATCTAACTTGTTAGCTGCTGTTTGAGATCTTGCACACTATGAATTTCATACAGTAGAAATTAAAATCTGGCATCATTTTGTGACCCGTATCACCTTCTTTCTCACAGATTCCAACTGTGTGAAGTTATTTCCATAAAGAAATGGGGGGATATTGTAGGAAGCAAACTGGATTTACCAACAGTTCAAAGCTGTGGCGAATATTACATTTAAAGCCAACTCGTCTTATTATAGATGTTTTTAACACTTCCTGAAAATTCCCTTCAAAAAAGTAACAGTAATTTTCATCAGCTCTGGGAAAAGAGTCATCAAGTATCTCCAGGTGTAATGTATTTTTAGTAGAACCACCCAAACTGTTAGCTGCAGTTGTGAACTCTGCTGAGGAAGTCTCTCGGCGCTGCGGTGGCAAGCTATCTGCCCACCGGCAGTTTGAGTGCTCCACATAGAGGTGCAAGACCTTAAAAAAAATAAAATCTAAAGCCATGCCATAAACAAGGAGCATTTTTTAAAGTAATTTTCCCTGGCTTGGAAAGCAATGGAATAATAGAAAGAGAAACACAGTGTTCTGAGAAAGGAGCAGCCTGAGGAGCTTGGCTTTGCTGCAGAGTCATCGATCCTCCCCTGCCCTACCTCTCATTTTCTCATGTAGATGATTACCTAATTCTGGCCCTGCAGAAGCCCCTTGGCTTTTCTCCGCTCATGCTCTGCCTCCCTCAATCCCTTTATGCTTTCCTTAAAGGAGTTTTCATCTTTTTTATCCTGTGTTGAGAAACCTAGCAATTCCCAGGAAGTTGATTTCCAATAATCATTTAATTTCCTGCATGAAGTGGCACAGGACGCCCCAGGACTCCCATCATCTTGCATGACCACTTTCAGTGCGCTCAGACTTGTAAAGTCCTGCTGCTTTCTGCCCTTGTAGGCACAAAGGTTATCAGAGATTAGGCAACTTTTCTTAATTGTCAAACTCCAGCCATTTAATCCCTGAGCTTGGGAAAGGAGGATTTCTAGGAAGAAGGACATTAATGGCCTTCTCGTGTTTGCCCCCTGTTAAGGGGCAGAGCTGAGATGAGAAGTCCAGACTGGCTCCAAAAGCTGAGCTCTGTCAGATTCCTTTTAGAGATAGTTTCCTTCCCTAGAAATATAGGACAACAAACAAGTAAGTAACCAAAACCCCAGCCACCTTGGACACATCTCCTGCTTGCTCACAGATCATCCTGCCTGGGCACAGTAGTTCTGACAGCCCCTGGCCAGGACACGGCAACGCCATCCAGACCTGCTGGAAATGCAGCAGGTGGTAACCTCTGCAAAGGAGATAAAGACTTGGAAATGGCAGTGATTTGTACCCTATGGAGATAAAGCAGCATCACTTCTAAGAATGTATTTGGTTGGTTATTTTGTGTGTGTGCGTGTTTGGTTTTTTTTTTTTTTTGTTCACTCAGCTTGAGTAAAGCCATTTGGGGGGCTTTTTGTTTGTTTGTTCGCTTTTTTCACTTTATTGTTTTCATTCTTCTATCTCATGCAAGAATAAAACCTCATGACAAAGGAAAATATGGATCTGAAAGCCTTTTTTCTGTGCTTCGAGTGAGGGATCTACTGCACAGACTTGCAGCTATCTCCACCTATGTGAAGATGCAGCAAGACTGAAGGACAACTGCCACCCCTCAAACTCTCAAGCCAGCATTACAAAATAGGCTTACTTATTCTGCACTCGGAGCATTTGGGGTTTCTTTGTATGTATTTTTAATTTATCACTGCTCAATAAATGTAGGTGGTCTCAGACAAATAGAGAAAGAAGGCAATAAAATACCTGTTTTGCTGTCCTAAATTTCATGTCTACATTGTTAAGGCCTTTGCTGCATTTCTTATACTCATTTATTCTCCTGCTCGCATCAGTAGATGCGGATAGCAGGTTTACTTACTGACTTGCCGGTTGTATTTGTACAACAGCTCTAAGTCAATGACATCATTTATTAGGGAGATAAATGAGAGCAATTAAGCATCATGGCCATAACTGGTGAAACTTTCTGCAATGAGAGCATTATTAAAATGACAGAGTGCTTGTCGGTGCCTGCCCAAGGTGTGTGATTCAGCCTCTCTCCTTTGCCTAGTGGAGTGACCCCCGGCAGCACACTTCACACGTGCTTTTTCCATAGGGCTATATACAACCCCTTACTTAAAATGGCAACGCGTATTGATTGATGGCCATTTCACTCTTAAGAGCCATCTTCTGCTATGTTATTTAGAGTTAAACAGGACAGCTGATAAACATTACACTTTAGTTCATGTTTGTTAATCTATTCACTTGAATAACCTTCTCAGATGCTGATAAATGGCACCTTCGCAAAGAATAGCAGTTACTTTTTCACATAATATATTGGTGTTTAAGGCTTTTTACAGTATATCAAGTACACAGCCTCACCCTGTCATTCAAATCTTGAACGACATTTTATTAAAACCAGGTTTCTTTCTAGTCCTGTCTGGCTTATGTTTCCGATAGTTTTTAAAACTGGTTTTGAAGGAAAGAGGGAAATTGCCATGAGGAGAGGAAACTCCATTCCCCCAAACCAAAAGCTCAGGTTTCAGCCTAGGGTTTGTTTAGCTTAAGAAATTAAGTTCTCTGATTTGGGCAGAAAAGGAGCTGTAAAAATGCAGAAAGAAAGAAACAGCTGGAAAAATAAGGCCATTGCAGGAAAAGGAAAGAAACAGGACACATATCTGGAGAAAGAGATAAAGTTGGTCAAATATGGTCTGAAGGAGCGAAAAAAAAAAGCAGAGAGAAAAAACCCCAAACCAATGCAATGCAATGAAAAAAACATGAACTAGACGAGGTGCTCTGGGATTCTCCCAGCAGCACCAAGAGACAGGACTGAGCTGTAGGACAACAGCCTTACCAGGCTGGGGCATCCCTGCCTGTTCCTGCCTTCCCTGCCTGCATCCCCCATGCCAGGAAACCCCACTGTCTCTCATGGGAGATGCTGCCAGCATTGTCAGCCCTGTAAAGCTTCTTGGGAGTCCCAGACTGGCCACAGACACACTATATATGCATAGAGCACACACACAAAATACATACAAATGCAGCAGCTGTGATGGCACATCCTTATCCTTTTTAGATGTCATGAAGTAACCTTAGTGTGCAGGCTGCAAGGTGGCTGGCAAGAAAAGGGAGATGATGTCCTTCTACTCTTGGATCCAAATGCTTCACTTTGTAAAACACATGATTTACCTGTGGTTTGTATCCTAGCAGGCACTGCCCAGAGCACAGTGCCCAGAAACGTGTTTTGAACTTGGCTGCATCGCCAGGAACATCAGGAAGGGTGAAACAGGAGCCAGGACTGGCTGGGTAGCACAAGCCGAGGCCAGCTGCACCTTGCCCCCCATGGGCTACCCAGGAGAGGAAACCTGCAGCAAAGCATAGCTTCTGAAGACCCTCTGAGGTTTGTGTGGTGGGAGGCAACCCTGGGGTCTCAAAACCAGAGAAGAAAAAGGGGAAAATTTAGGCTGGATTTGGAAACCAGGCAGGTACCTTGGAAAGATTTTACAGATGTTAGACCAACCATTTCTTCCTCTGAAATGCTGCCCTTTTTTCTACATGTCAGGAAACCTTGAATGCATTTATTGCCATCCTTTCCACCCCTGCCAAACTTGCTACAGTGGCAAGCCTGTGGAAGGAAGGTGTGGAGAAAGGTGGAAATGAATTACTACTTTAGCCTTTAAGGCTTGTTCCCACAGAGTTGAAAGTTTTCAAGGGTTGAGGAGAAACATACAGAAGGACTCTGGGGAGACACGGCATATTCATACTGCTAGAGATGGAGCAGAGGGCAATGGGATAGTGGCAGACAAGGTATGTGAAGTAAGTAATATATTTTTACATGCTCAAAGATGTGCCTAAATGATAAGAAAGATGATGCTAAACCAGACAGAAATATAAGCAACATCAGAAGGCATATAAGAATAACTATGCCAGGTCAGAGCAATAGTACATCTTATTGACCTCTGACATGTCACAGCAAGGTTAAAAACCCCATATTAAGTTATCTGCCTGCACTGGGAATAATGTCCTAGCCAGGATGAGCAGGCAGTCAGGGTGTTCAATTCTTTAAGGTAGGACTACTCATACTATTAGGAAATAATTTATTCTAATTTAATGTGACTAAATGCTTTCAATATTCACAGAAAGGTTTTATATATTTTCTGAAGCCTGCTGATTTTTGGTTCAGTAGTATCTGTGAAAGGAGTTCCACCAGTTAATAAGGAGTTACACAAAACCAACATTTAACTTTGATCACTGTTAAAACATCTGCAATTCAAGTTCATTAATTGCTCTTATTTTATGCTTTTAAGGAAAGGAATAGAAAACACTTACTTTAAAGAGTGGGCCAAGATGTTTTTGTGGGGAAAATGTTGCTCCTCTAATCTCCATTTTTTGCTTACCCACCCAACAGTTGTCTTTCCCTTCAAGAAGCCAGAACCTCTTTGCCGTCTATGGTCAATAATTTTCTTTGCTTCTTGACTTCAGCTAAATAACAAAGTGAAGTCAACCCTTATATTTCATGACAGGAGGAAACCAAGATGGTGGTGGTTATTGTTATTTCTCCAAGGTGCTAGCCATGTTTACCATACAATGTTATAAAAATGCATAATGCCATAATATCTACCCCTACTGTTTCCTATATGAGATGATAATGCTGGAAAAAATGGATGTTTCAATGAAAGGAAAAATCCATAATCTGTGTTTCCCCAAGTATCTGTGTCTTCTAAATCAGGCAGCTTCTGGTATGCAATGACATCAGGGTAGCTGTGCCACAGATGAACAGATTAATAAAGAAAAGATCTTCTTGCTAGGGAGAAGTAGGACATGTATATTCATTTTAAGTTTGTAAGTTCTCACCTTGTTAATTCTATCATACCCTTTAACCTTATAGATAGATAGGTAGGTAGATAGATAGATGCTGAAGGACAGGTCCTGTACATGGGATAACTATGTGTCCAGCTTTAAAATGGGACAGTGTATTTTGGTTTTTTCATATACAGATCCTTCAGCTGAATTTTTTCTTGTTGCTATGGAGGAAAAAAAAGTTTGAATTATGTTTTTTCAGAAACAGGTTGATAATATGGGCCCAGCATAGGATGGATTTTCTCAAGGAAATTATAGCATAGGTTATTTAATACAGAGTTTATTCAATAACAAAATTCGGTATGTTAGTATCAGTCCATCACTTTATCACATACATTTCTCTATGCAGTTAGAATTTATCCTGCACAGTTCATGGATTTTCATTAAAAGATTTTAAACAAATCTTATCTTTTCTCAGTATCAGTGAAGAGAGGTGGACATCACGGTTTGTATTTCACTTCCATCTTTGTACATTTTGATGTAATGCAGCAGAATGCCTGCTACTACGTAAACAGGAATCTGGATTTATTCCAGCTGTGGGCCATGTAATCAGGGCTTGTGAGTGTGTGCAAAAAGGGGTGTTTTCCCTGGCTCATATTTCATTCATGCATTGAAATCTGCTCTCACTTAAACCTGTCCACATGTTGCAGCAAATGATTTTCCCTCCCTTCTGAATCATACACTTAAGCACCCCCTACTACACTTCTATGAAAAGAAACAAAAAGGCATAAACAGCTTGACTGGCCTGTTTACACTAAGTACTATTTAATGATGAGGGGCTTTGCTTGTTCATGTATAAACCTACCATTTGGCCAAGTTTATACTGTAATGACTGTAAGATCTATTATATTGTTTTATGCAGATTTATGTCATTCTCTCCAGACAATTACAATTTGATTATTCTGTGCCTGTGGCTTAAGATGAGCTCAATGATCAGCAGTCCTTTTACCTTTCCTTAAAAAGGCATATCACCGTTATGAACCACAGGCATGCTTTCATTTCTTACTGTTTCTCAAATATTTTTGTTGCCATTTAAAATAATGAATTATATAGAAAATAAACATTATAAGAAAGTCTGTCTGTAGAGCTGTAGACGCATAGTTGCAAATCTTTTTTTTTTTTTTTTTTTTTTTTTTCCTGATAGAGAAGAAACAAAGACCTATACAGACATTTTGGAGAGACTCTTGCCCATCCATAAACATCAGTGTGTTCTCAAAGCTTAACATGAGTGTGTACCACTGCAAATGTGTGTGTAAATTCATGAAGTGACACATGCATGTGAATTTGTGATCATACTTGAATTTCAGTGGTCTTTCTGAATAGCACTTTGCCCCATTAGGTACCATCATTGGTCCTTAGTGGTGCTTTTGACAGAGTATTTCTTGGCCAACAGAAAAGGCAATTGTCAAATAGAGGTTGCTCATTGTTCATTTCCAGAGACGGGACATCTTTTTGCAGTAATTTGATATGGCAAGTTTTCTTAAGCTATCAGCAGAGATTCAGACTACAGACGATAATGAAAACTACATCAGAGTTCACCATGCATGACAGATTCTGAAACTTTGAATTTTTAAAATTTTGTACCTTGTGTGGAGGTTACAGATGGGTAAACTCAAAAATGTTTGGCCCTACCACAATATTAGATTTGCTGGCCAAATATCACCTGCCAAAACAAACTAGAAATAAATAGCTCTCCATTTTCAGCAGAGCAGAGCAGAGCCATTTTCCCTCCCTTTTTTATTTCTATTTTTCTCTTTTTTCCAATCCATCAGTGTGAAAAGACTGTTGAATGAAATTCTGGAAAATGCATCCAAATATTTTAGGCTTTCTGATAAATTCCCTCAAGGACATTGTAAGTGACAATTTTGATCACCACAGATTGCCTGTCTGAGTTATATTGAGTGATATAGTTGCACGTGGCAGGATGTTTCTTTCTATTCCCTAGTGTCCCATAATCTGGGGGAATCAAAATTTTGGATTTCACTTTCATTCAGTTCCTAGTTTTTAAAAAAAATTGAACAAGCAAAATTGCTCCTTTTTTGGTTTTTTGTTTGTTTGTTTGTTTTTTTGTCTTTAGGACATGATCTAATTCATTCTCTGCCAGTATTCATCACTGCTGTTCTCTCTGCCCTTCATGCCAGTCCTTACACAGGAACTAGACATTATAGTACCATCTCTATAACATTTCTGGTCAAGACGATGGGGAGAAAGTTTTAACTTCAGCCCTAGAATCTACCCTGATGAAATTCTAATTAATTTGGCAGTATAAAGAAAATTAGAAAATCACAGCAGTTTAAAGCTTAACCTTCAAGGAAGCTTGAGCAGATACACGTAACGTTATTTCTGAAAGACGGTATGAGTGCAGTTGCAGATGCTAATGTGAAGCGATGCATGTTCATTGCAACATCTTTCCACACTGTTAAGTGGAACAAGTCATAGTGTAAGGGTATGTTTAAGTGCTTGAGGATCAAAGATACGCTCTTATTCTTGAAGGAAATGATGGTGATGAAGGCAGTTTAAATGAAATTGTATGGTCAGAAGTACTTTCTGTACTTTTTATTTCTGTCTGCAATCCAGATCATAGTCAGGCTGTACCCATGTTATTTCACTGTTACCAAGTCTCACCCAGCCATAAAGAGCCAGACAAGTTTGCATAACTCCTGAGTTTTTGAAGCAAATTCAGATTTATGATTATACTTCTATCCAGTTTCTCGTTCTTGATGGAGAGCTGTTTGTCTCAGGTTTTATATCATGTTCACCATTCTGGTATTTAACTGCATATATATGAGTTGTGACAACTACGTGTATGCTTACATTGCACTCATTTGGTGATCAGGACATCTAAAGCCAACCTGAGGTGAAAACCTGCCCATCCATATTTTTATGTATTATCCTTTTACCCTTCTTCTGAGTGAATAAATGCTGGGACAATAGCCTGCTCTGTGCATATATAATTCATCATTGACTTTCAGCTTTAACAACAATCCAGATTTTTGTCTCTACTTCTGTCTTTAATATTGCTGTGGTTTTCAACCACAAAGACGGCTGAAGTCATCCAGGCAATCCCATGACAAACTCCACTAAGGACTTCACAGTTAACAAAACAATGAATGAAACATCATTCTGGCACACAGAACGGCTTTCTGCTGTCTTCTGCCGCCTTTACTTTTTTTTTTCCCCAAGTGGAAAAGCAACTTCAAAAACAAGGTGCTGTCATCTTAGCAAAGGAGAATTAGGACTGTGAAAGGATGAAGTGTCCTTGCACAGAAAGACTGCAGCTAAAATTGTATCAATATTCCTGTTATAAACTGATAAACACAGAGCTCAGTGAGGTCAAGTTGTACATGCTTGAGCTGACATGCCAATCTGCCAGCAGTCATATGGTTCTCATATGGCGACACGCCACAGATGCCAGGAAAATGTGAGAAGTTTCTGGCTCATTTCATTTCACTCTCCTGAATGCCATGTTTGCCTGCACACACACACACACACACACACACATGCACGCACGCACGCACAGAGTAGATTTTCTATTTTAAATAGAACTGTTATAGCTTGTGCATTCCCATTTTCTTAAAGGATTTGCAATAACTCACCCAAACTGATTCCTGAGACTTCATAGCAAGACTTGTCTTGGAAATGAGAGCAGCTTTTTTTTTTTTTCTTACAAGCCTTCAAAACACTCCCCTAGCCATTTTTAAATGACATCAAAAGATGGAATTAGAAAAAGAGACAGACAACAACACATCGTATGTGGATGCATTTTGCACTCTTATAACATGCATTTAGGGAAGGGAATCTTAAAAGTTTTAGCTGTCTCAAAATGAGACTTCTTCCAATATCTAAGAACATTAAGCCAGCTTTTTTATTAATGCTTGAACAGTGGCAAGTATTTATTTCTTTGCTACTGTTTCTTCAATGTGCATTTTTCTGTCAACAATATAATGTCTCTGTCGCAAGGACTGACATGATAATACATTAACAATTGTCTACATTCATATTTGGTAAACAGACCACAATTATTCATTGAGTATATAATGCACAATTTACAAATTGTTGAAATATGTATTTCCACATTAGACCATCTTTCAAGCTTTTACAGTCTTTTGTGTCAGGTTCAATTGTCTTCAAGACGAATCGTTTTCCTTTTCCTTCTTTTAAACTGTTACTAAAGGGAAAAGTCTAAGACAAATGTAACTACAATCACGCAACATTTTTAATGAAATGGCTGGCTTCTATGACTGAGAGTATACACTTCACCTTTCCTTCACCAAGTCCTGCTACTGTGACTTGAAATGAACTTCAAAATGTTAATGCAAAAACATAAACTGGTTTTAGTCTTAATATATGAAAACAAAAAAATGCATCATATATGTGTATGTGCGTGTGTGTGTGTGCACAAATACAACTGCACAAGTAGTGGTGATTTCTCCATGCAGGGCCATGTCTGAAATTAATTCAGCTATGACATTTCACCTACTCTCTCTTCAAGAACATTAAAAATGACACATTTCTGGGCAGCTCCATACACATTAGGTGAGTCTACAGGGAAATTATTTTGTCTTTTTGTGTTAAGATTAATCTCCCTGGGATCACGCTAAAGCGGGGGTCCTCAAACTTTTTAACCAGGGGGCCGGCGCGCGGATGAAGTGGCAGGCAGTCATCTGCGGCTGCTTGGTTTCCCGCCCCCCCCCCCCCCCCCGGTGGGGGGGTGGGGGTGGGTTCTGTAAATACCGGGGGCCGGATTGAGGACCCTGGGGGGCCGTATCCAGCCTGCAGGCCATAGTTTGAGGACCCCTGCGCTAAAGGTTCAAGATAAGAACACCAAATCAGGAGCAGTGTGTAAAAAAGCTAGAATTTAGGAGTCTCAGCCTCTAAATTTACAAGACTGGGAACAAGAATTAGCAGAGAATTCTCTGTGCTCTGAAGATGTCAAGATGTGAACATTTCAATAACCACCAGTTAGATTTTTTTAATTTTCATTTACACATCACTTGTAAATTGGGGGAGGAAGGTCAGCTCAGGCATTAAGACAATAAGCTACAGCTGAGGAAAACCAGGTGTCACTCTTTGCTTGGCCGACAGTTTCCTGCACGATCCTGTTCCTTAGGCTTTAATTAAGATACTGCCCCCCACCTCCTTCCCCAAATCTGTTAAGATTTCACACTTCTAAATGTGGGCAACCAGGAGTGCTTCTGGTCTTGTGAGTTCCTGATGCTGGAGTAATGCCCCTATTGGTGATCCCAGTTGCTCTCTCCAGTACCCTGAGTTGCATGGAAAAGTGAGCACAGAAGCCAGAGAAAGGAGGTGAGCTTTGCTGTGGTCCTACTCTTGTCCGCAGGGAGACCATGCCCTCAGGGCAGGCTATGTCAAGTACCAGCAGTCAGGGTCCACACACCAGTGTCTCCACTCCTGGTGTACCTCGCAGGAATGTTCAGACAAAAGACAAAGAAAAGATGATATTAAGAGTTCTGCGAGTCCTGTCATTACTTTTACTAAATACCTGAAACACCAATACTACTTAAAGTAAAAGTAAACCAAATAATTTCCTGACATAGAGAGGGAGCACTGCTGGAATACACTCCAGTGAAAATATCCCTATTACCCTTCACAGGGACTTCATTTCACTCGCAGAAGTCTTTCTGGATTTTCAGGGTCTTGCCTAGCTCTTTAGGCTTCAGTTAAGGTAACTGGCCTATATTTCTTATTAAAAAAAAGCCATTCCCAGTAAAAAACTATTCCTGAAATATTTTGTCTTGCAAGTGTCATTGAAAAACAGTGTTATATAAAACAGAGTCCTCAGTATTAGTTTGGAGTTTCCTGTTCATCATTTTCCTGAGATCAATAACTGTGAAAAATGGCACAGACACAAACTTGGACCTACAGCCATTTTTATGAAGCCATTTTTTTAATAGCAATGCCTTTTTTTTTTTTTCCCTAGCAATGCCTTTTTTCTCCCTAGTATATTTACTCAAGGGACTCTCATTATCGCAATAGGAATAATGAAGAAGCTGAGGAACTGAGGAACAGAACTTCAGTTTGTTTGTTGCTCTCTAAAACACATACATTTGTACAAATGTTTTGGAATAAACATTTGTGTTTGTGCTTGCACAGCAATTAACAGATTGTAAATACCATCCAAAGTACTGCATCCACTTAGACTTATAATATATACACACCCTACCTGAATTTTTGTATGTAAGACATGGGTCCTGATTAGATTTCACTTTCTTTTTCTTGTTTGCTGTCCTGTAAAGATAAAGGACTTCTTAAATGGTGTCAGTCTGATTTAATTTAATGCAATTCGTCATGAAATTATATTACTGGGATCGAAACAGCAGCATACTCAAATATTAATTTCAGTGTTGCATACATTGTATATTGTGTATGTCCTATGGATACTGTGACCTCCTTGCAGTGCTTAGAACAATTTCTGTGTCCCCAAACAAATTAAAGCATTAGAACATAATTCACATGACAACAAACATTATACATGTAGCTCTATCTTAATACTCATATCATAATTTTTTTTAACTTAATTTGTCAAGTTCGTAACTATCACTTGAAACTTGCTGACAAGGAACCTGATAACACATCATATCAAATTCCATTTTACAACTGTTTCCTTGGAAACACAGGCATAAAAATGGGCCATGCACAATGGAATGAAATCAAACAAATTAAAATAAACCTTAAAGAATTCCCACTAATCACAAACCCTTTGTTTTGTTAAAATTCATGCAAAAACAGGGATAATGAGTCTCACAGTAAGAGCATCATTAGCCCCACAGTGCTATAGTCCCTGCTTGTTTTGGCCCTGATCCATCAAATCATTTTAGCATGTATGTAACTTTAAATGCATGAGATATCCTAGTCAACAGAATGAGTCATGTGCTTAAGGTTATTCATGTACTTAAGAACTGCACAAGAGGTGGCTTTGTCTCCGGAAGCTCACTAGTTATTAGAGAGAGGATGTATATATACACATTGCAGGCTATACATATATCTATGGAAGCCATGCTCAGGAGTGATAACAACATATAAAACACTCAAGTCTTCGTATACCATAAGTTATGACTTCTGATTATTTAAAATCGTGAGAAGATAACTGGATAAAGGTAGGAAGACATTAATTTTCAGCAATCTGTTTATATAGAGATATAAATTTTATTTAACATAAAAATTGCATGTCAGTTCAAAGAAGAAAAATTACTTTTTTGTTGACCTTTGGGATTTTCTTCCATAGGTTTGAAGTGACTTTAGAGTAAGATCACAGATCATCAGATAAGAGAACTGTGCTGAGATTTACAGCTACCTTGCTAAAATTTCCCTGCCCATTAAGTTTTTTTTTAATTATCGAGCAAACCAACATTCTTCCTCCTTTTTATTGTAATCATTAGGATAAAGATGGATATGTAGATTCTTGTGCTTATATTCAAGCTCTAGTGCATCAGATTTATATGGCAGGGCTATCAAAATGCAGATATTATGCTAGCAAATGTATTCTTTCTCCCAGTAAAACAGTTGCCATGTACCAGATAGCATGTGAATTCTACCACTCCTTGGATAAAAAAAAAGTTTGGTGGGAGTCTTTTCAGAACACCATTCTTTTTTCCCCTCTACATTTAGGTAAAAATGCCATGCATAAAGAAGGAATTTCCCTTGGGGAGTTTATTCCATATCACACATAACATGGACTCTTCTGTCTTTCTGTAATACATCTGGTACCAATAATGCACTGCTAACTGATAACAAAACCTAGTTATTATATAGTATGTTCAAAGATTACTGATCTCAAGGTACTTTGCAAAGGAGTTACATATTACAGTCTCATTTCTACATGACGGGAACCCTGATGTATAAAGAAGCTCCTCATCAGAATTGGTTACTCCCCATGGATCTTAGAATTGCACTGAGGTATTTTAATTTCACAGATTTTTCAAGGATCTCACAGCATTGAGACAGTAATGGATGTCTTACTTGACCTAGGCACAGTAAAGAGCAGATAAAACTTAAGATTGTAAAGTGAAAGATATCTAATGTAAAGCTGAAAATGGGTATCAAATGCTGTTACAAATCAAACCCTTTTAGTGTGACTGCTTAAATTTCGGAATACAAGTCTTGAGATAAGGAGAAAAAATTCATGAACTAGTTGTATGTTTACTGCTTCTACGTTTTATCTTTCCCCAACTAGAAAATTAATTATAAAACTACTCTACTAACCCTCATGCAACTTTTTTCCAGAATGTTTGCCTCATTAGCAAAGTGTGGCAGGCATCATATGGTTGATATTTCTTTGGTGGCATAGATCTGACATTCCGGACTTCAACCTCAGTTTCAGCAGAGAATTTTCACATATCTCTGGATGAAACCAAACCTTCCTTCCTGTAAAATCATGACTTTTTTTTTTTTCTATCTTATCCATTCTTTGCGTCGCCAAGTTGACCCTCAAACTTTAGGGCCAAAACCTATCTGCCACCAAATGTGAAATGACTGTTGGCCCTCACACCATTTTCTTAACACAAGTTAACGCGTAAGAATTGCAATTAATAATTTCAAAACTGCAGAATGTCTCATTTTCTTTTGCCTGTTGTTATGTTTATTTTCACTGCAACAGCAGCCAACTGCAGGAAATCAAATTTTCAGACCCTTAGAATAAATGATTGAAGGTGTAAAATATCCCAAATTATCTTGAAATTGAGTTATTCATAACCTGTTCCCTCATTCCTCTCTAGAGTGGTACTCACTAATAATTTATATGTTCCCGAATGTTTTTTACTGCTGCTTTCTTCCCACGGTTTCTGGCAAAATTTGTACATATAAACGGAATACTGTGTAATTTTTGTTAGACTTGAACCAGTATATATAAACATGAAGGAAAACATGAAATACAATCGCTTGTTGTCACTGTTGGCATAAATCCAAAGTGGCCAAGAAGGGACGCGGGGGAAAGTGCTCTCCTCCACTGCCCTCGCTCGCCACTTGGACACAGTTACAGTGTTTGCTAACTAAAGGTTTGGAACAGGATTTGAAACTCTGTTTTAATAGAAGTCAACAGGAATTCTTGCCAACTGTAGGAAGGATCCTGAGAGTGCCCAGATTCATTATTTCATAGGACCTAATTTTATGTATACTTCTCTGGTCATTTTTGGAGATCTTCTATAAGCCAAGAGGATGTTAGGTTACTTGCACATTAGAGAAATACCTTTGTATTTCTTGGTACCTTGGTAACTAGTAGGTGGAAACAGCAGGCAAATTGAGGGCTAAACCCATGGATATAGTTTCAGCTGTTGCTAAATGGATATATGCTTCAATGAGGAATCTGCCTCTTCACAACTGCACACGGCTATTGCTGTGTTATAGCAAAAGTTACTGGTACTCAGACATAATTTTGTGGTGAGAGATGTGCCAGGATCAGAATGCATATGATTGAAAATTTCTGGTACGGTATCCAGAAAAGTGAAAAATGAACTCCAGTCAAATACAGGAATTAATATAGACCTGACATCTCCTACCAGGGAGTAGAGTTTTTTTTCTGGCATAGTGGCTTTGGTCTGTTTCTAGCTATTGTCAAATTTTATCCCACAATTTTGTGCCAATTAAGCCAAACGAACAGTGTCAGGAGGCTCTAAATGATGTTAGTAACTACATGCTGTATACAGTAGGTCTCTGTAAATGTGATAAGGCCTTTTTGCCCTGGAAGTCCAACAGCCAAGGTCTTAGGGCTCCTGAAGCAAATTTCAGTCTTTTTTTGAGATTTATTTTTACTGAGATTTCTGTTGGCCTTCTTTCCTCACCTTGTTTCTTCCTCTCAAGCTGAACCCTTGAACATAAATGAAAATTTATATATCAAGAGCATGTAACATTCCCCATCTGTGTGGAAGCTGCCTGCAGTGTGATAGCTGCCTTTCACCTCCTGGTCCCAAAATACATTGGTTTTCCAAATTCTCTGCAAATTCTGGAGGGCAATGATAGGGCTCCTCAAAATTCGCAGAAGGGGCTCCGGTTTAGGATAAAACAGTGTAGATCATCAGCAAAGAACTTCCTGTGTTTCATCCTACAAGCCCCAGACTTCTTGATACAACATGAAAGGGAACTGCAATCCCTGTCTATGTAACACCATCAGGAATCTCACCATGCAAGATGTAGTTTGTATCAAATCAAAGCACCCCCTTTTTTTCTCTTTTTTTAATAACCATTGCCTCTCACACCTTTTTTTGTTACTTTATCCCTTAACACCTTTTTTTCTGTCTTAATGGTCCTTAAGCATTTAGCTAGTCACACCTCAATGAGAGCGATGCGCAGTAGCTGACTGAGCAAGTCAGAAGTCCCTAAATTACCAAAGGAATGAAATATTAAAATTAAATCCCCTAAAGGTTGTTGATTTCTAATTTTATGTACAGAGAGGAGGGGTGGAGGGGAAGGTTTTGCTTTTCCCTTAATTCTGCCATATTGTCTGATTCACAGCCGGAGACAAACTGAAATGGCCATCTGGTTGATGTGCATACAAAAGGAGTGGTTTGCCAGACAAAGAAAGTACCTTTTATCATACAAAGCAATGCATCTCCTCTTATCCGACTTCCATTCTGTGGCTCTGGTGAAGCTGCAGGTAGGCAGGAGCAGACCCTACATACCACCCAGATGTAGCAGCTGCTGTTAAAATAGTAATGCAAGTGCATAATGGTCTGAGGGCTCTGTGGTACATTCATTCATAACACAAAATATACAACAATCATACCGAATGTTTTCAGCTCCTGGTTTCTGATTTTAGATAGACCATTCTGAGTTCACTAATTTGCTCTGACCACCGGAGCAATTAAGGATTTTATGTTCAAATAACGATACATGAACAATTAGAAATTAGGCTGAGACCACTGTGTAAATGGACCTTTCTAAATAGCGGTATGGTTTCTGTAGCTATTTAATACCATCCACAAATGTATCTATCTACCTTTTGTGATTGTAATTCTATGTCCACATGCACAAAAGAAAAAAAAAATCACATGCAAAACATCTCCTTTTTGCCCATATCAACTATTGCAGTCTTAATCCACACACCCAAATATTTCCAAATGGCCACTCCATACCAGTTTGATATCATCTATATTTCAGTTCATACTGCTGATCCCAGCATATCCACCACTCAGACTATGTAAAATGTCTCAGAAATTTTTTAAAAAATAATAAAATCACAGTAGAACATTATGATAGCCATTCTCCTTTCCTGGTGATAGTTGATCAAAGTAATGTGAGAAATTCACGTTAGTTCACAGGCACAAGATATCTGCTGTGTTTATGAATATTTTTTTTTCCCCTCTATGAGGTACTTTCATTAGATGAAAGACAGTCATATGTATGAAGAACTGCCATTGTTGTTCAAAATCAATCCCTTATTTCAATTTTCTCATGCACTCTTCTTCACTGAAACCTCCTGCTCTTGATACTGGACTCTGTTGACCTCGTCTTAAGGGGCTATTTCATTGCCTTTGCTGCGATGATAACCATGGAAGTAGAACATCCTATTTCCCCATAAAGCTGTCCAGGGAACTGGAATGGAAATTGCTCTGAACTGCCAATGGAAGAGACTCCACTCCTGAGAGTGGGTTGCTCTATGCTGATATTCTCATTCTCCTGATTTCCTTCCATTTTAAATTATTTCTAAAAAAGATTGAAGCAATATGTTTTTCTAATTAGAATGGGGTTCAAAGAGATAAAGCAAGCAAACAAACAAAAGGAGGGTAAGGAGTGATCCCAAGTTCGTAGGCATAGCTGGGGAGTTAATTTCCCTGGTATGTGGCAGGCATGGCAATATTATTAAACGTTCCCTGGGCAACATTTCTAGGCTCCAAATTCTGTATTTTTCTTCCAGAAAACAAAACATTTTCCTTTTTCAATCAACTATCCCCTCCATCAGTATGTAACAAAATGCCCACAGTACATGGTATAAAAGCTGTTTAGTTTCAGACAGTGACTGTCACTGTATCTATACTGTCGTGGTATAAGGTCATATTAAACCAAGGGACAATCAACGTAAATGTTGATCACAGCATATGGCGGTGTAATTGCAGCAAAAATATTCTAATAATATTTTACAGGTTCAATACATTATTTTGAAATAACTGTGCACAAAGGATGTCTTGAAAGATGTTACTGAATTGTAAGTGTCAGTCATGCAAGAAGTAGAGATTTAAAAGCAGTCTTTGTATTCACAGGTCCATGACACAGAGTCCCTATTCGGAATATGATAAAAGAACATTCAAGGGCAAAAGCGTTTCTGGCCCTAAATTTCCCTTCCCTTCATTCAATTATCTAGAAACCTATTTTTTTCTCCTCCTCATAATATATGACATGGAATTTCTATGTGTTAAGTGAAACTTCCATCCGCTGGGGGAAGACCTCCAGATTTCTCAGCCGTGCAGTGGCAAATTTCAGTCTGGCTTGGCTTTTTCTCTGTTGTTCTAATGCACGTGCTTATTGAAATTTACTGTGCATTATGCAATGTGCACTATGTTGCCCATTAAACAAAAAATAAACCCATTTATTATACTCAAAAAATTGTCTGAAGGTGATTTCACATTCATCTTCCCACACAGGAGCCTATTCAGGACTCTTCTCCAACAGAAGCCAGAGTCCTTGCAGGGATGCTCTGAAGATCATGGTGGGGGAAAATAAACTCCATAAAGAGGGCCCTCCACAGCATAACTTGGACTGAGGCTTCTCAACCAAATTACCTGATCTGGATTTTGCCATCTTTACCAAAGGAGCAAAGCAGGCTTCCCTGCTACTGCCTTTGTCATCAGTGTGAGAAACGTGCAGCAAATAAAATAGGAGTGAGTGAGGAGGTAGCCCAAGACAGAAAACTACCAGGGTTTAGCTACAACTTAGAGAGACCCCAATTTGGTGTTGCTTGTGGCAAGTGCATTAATTTTTCAAAATAATTTAATTTTAAAATCTTAATGTCCAAATGTCTTAATGTCTCACCGTGCAAGTTGGTTGCCATAATAAAAATTTCAGATATTCAGATGTTTTGATAAGCTCCACACAGGGACCCTAAGCTTATAGTATTACATTTGTATTTTTACATTGTCACGTTAGCTCCGTCTTGGAAACTGCACCATAGGAAATGTCCCTGCAGTACTCAGACGTTTCCCTGAGGATGGACACCAGCAGCACAGTCAGCTGTGAAAAGGTTCAGGTTTGGGAGAAACTGCTCATATACCTAGTCTGCTGTGCTCCCTGCTACCCCATTACAGTAAAAAGTAGTGCAAGACCTTGTAAACCCAAATTAAACTTCTCAATAGAGAGAGCACAAACCCTGAGGAGTTTAGCTCTAAAACTCCCTCCTCATTCTCCTGGCAGCACCTGTTGGTTTGCCTGATAAAGGTTTAGTCAGTGTATTTTTTTTCCAGCTCTCGGAATGCTGGGGTAGCAAAATGCCATTCTGCCTGGTGAAAATGATGGGCTTACACTGGGCTATGCCTGTCCCAGTCTGTTGGTGCCTGTGTGCCGCTGAGAGGGAGCACAGCTCTTCTCCCACACCTGCAAAAAGCCGCATTGGTAGAGAGGAATGAGGCAGCTCTTAGAAAGGCAACTTAGTTATTTCTTTTGCAGCCATAAGATGTACAACCCAGGATGGTCAGCTACATGTGCAAAATCAGTCAGATAGAACAGCAACTTGGAGTTTAAAAGGTGGCCCATGCTCCACACCCAACCAGAAAAAAAAAATAAATTAAAATTTGCCTTTGGTAACGCTCTGTTGTACAGAAGTAGGTTCCAAGGGTTTATTGTTCAAAGCCAGTGAAGCTGATGAAAAAACTCACTGCCATTAACAGACTTTGAAGCAGGCCAAAGGACTTTCTAGAATATTTCAAGTAACAGGGCTAAAAATGAGTAGCTGGGAAGGCCAAGGGCGACAGGGACATTTTAAAATGTGGTGGTAGAAACACGCAAGCAAGCAAACCGAGAAAGACAGTGACCATCTGCCACACGGAGCGGTGACGCAGCCGTCGATCCACTTCTCATAGTGAAGCAGACCCGCAGGGGGCCCCAGGAAGATCTTGGGGCAGGACCCCACAGGTGGGGGGAAGACTGCCCTTCTCTTCCTCTGTCACCTCTCAGTGTTTCAGCCTAGTGGTAGGGCTTCAGCCTGGAAGCCTCATGCAAGCTTGAAAACTGACAAGTGCATTACTTCAGCTTCCCTTAAAGAAAGGAGTTTTTCAAGTTAAAAAGAAAACAAACAAAAAAGTAGAAAGAATTAGGAAAACAAAAATAATGGGTATTATTTCCTTACCACCGCACTCGGGGAGGCTCACCTAGCCCCTTGGCTGCTCACGCAGTTGCACAAAGGGTGGAAGCTCGGCGCTGGGGCTGCTGGTGGTGTGGGCTGAGGCGGCGGGGCCAGGTGGCTGGGGAGCAGCTGGGTGCTTCGGAGAGCCTGACCCGGCCAGGCTGATGCTGTAAAGTGCTGAGCCACCTTGTCAGGGGTGTTGGGAACCTTGCAGGATTGGGCCCTTAATCCCTATATTTGATAAGCAGTCATGGCAAAAATGCTATGCTAAGGAATTCATCCTAAACTGGGGAAACAAAAATCACTATAATTAGTGATAGATGTGGAATTTTGAGCATAAATGGGAAAACCCAGCATTTAACATGTAGTGCAAGGTTCATTTGCAGCCATATAATCACTGTCAGCTAATGCCTGATAAACCCTGCCTAAATTGGAATTTTATTGTATCTATTTTATTACATATCTATATTTATTCTGACAAAAGTTGGACAAACTTATCCAAAAGACTAAGGGTGCATTTTATGTGCTTGGGTGTCCAAGCACCTGCCAGCTGTTTGTCCCTTGAATTGAGGACATCATGTTTTCAATTTCCTTCAATAAAGCTATGAATCTGGCAATTTGCTGGCCTGCTTCAGCTAAACAGAAAGGACAATTTGAGAAAGATCATAGTTCAGGCTCAGTCAGACGGAAACGATTGAAAACAGAGAGCTGGCCGCTATGTTTCCCCAATGCAGCTTGCTGTCGCAGTTTGACTGACAAACTGACTTTTTTGAGGTGCTCATGCCCATTTCAGTCAGAGTTTATTGAAGGTGATTTTGATCTTCTCCATGAGGCCACAGCAGCGGCCATGCCATCTGTCACCTTGATTGCATCGTGGATTCTCTGGAGAGAGTGCGATGGCTCCTGATCATTTACAGATTGTGCTGCTTTCGCCTCCATAAGGACCACATGCACAGAGCCAGATGGTGAACATACACGCTTATTATAAGTCTTTATCTCTGTGCAGGAAGGAGAGGCACCATTAGATCTCCCTCAGGAGCTCCGCTCCTCTCTACCATCATGCTGCTCTTCAGCAAATACAGTCTTCTTCAGCTGTCATCAACCTACCTCTGAAAATTAAAAAAATAAACAATAATTCCATCAGCGCAGGCACGAGATGTACAGACACTGCCACAAAGCAGACCCACCCCCCCACCCCCACCCCCCACCTCCTGACACACACACTCGGGCTCCTGCGACTGTCAGCGTTAGGTGGAAACAAGTTTGTTTGCAAAAAGACAGTTAATGTGCAATTAGGAGAGACTTCTTTGTGAAAATAAAGCAATGCCATCCTGGTTGTTCTTGGCACATTTTTAATTCAGCACTTTCCTTCTTTAAAGCAAAGCCTGAGTGCACAATTGCTGTTTTTCCAAAGGCAGCTTTGTGTTTGTGTCTGTGTTTCTCCTGTCAGAGAGCAGTGATGGGATGCTGGTTGCCACGGGTTGCGTGGCTGAAATCTGGCTGCTGGGGCTGGGGGAAGAGTAACTGGCCGCGGGGAGTCATGCCGTGGCTGGAGCTGGCTGGGAGAGAGAGCAGGGCAGCTGCCGGCGAGGCAATGGCAAACGCTGAGCGTATCGGTGGACCACTTAAATAGGTTTGTTGAATTCTCTCAGCAAAGAGAGATCCTACAGTTGCTCTTTGCTGAGGGAGTGGGGAGCGTCGACAGCCTGCACGTAGCACAGACGCTCACCTCAACTCGTTTAGTACATATACCCTGGGTACAGGCTGCCAGATTGCACAGTTTGAGCGTTTGTCTCCGAGAGTTCAGTTTTCTTTTTGCAGTTTCTGCATAACAAACAACTGCTGGTAACACGGCTTTTCCTTGTTAGCCGCTATGTTCCCACTAAGCTGCAGTTCCTCCTTTAAAGAACTGTAATTATTAAATCTCAAAATCTTAGCAGAAGAACCATTGCAGACACACATTTCTGGGCTTTGCCAAGCACAGAGCATCTTTCAGAGTGAAAACCTGGCCTGTTTCCAATTACAGTGTCTTTCCTGAAGCACATGGAGATTAGTTTGTTTCTTTCTTAAAAGTGCTTCTTTTCTGAGGACTGAATGTCAGGGAGATAAGATTCAGACACAAGACCGACACCTTGCAAAATGCTAAGGGAACTTGTTGAGGTCACTATCGCAGAAATGGAAAAAAACCAGGAAAATGAAAAAAAAATCGATTAAGAAAGAAGAGAACTTTCTGGGTTTTTGTAAAGAAGAGGGTGACAGATGAAGATAGCATCAGTTGCGTTGATCTTTCCTTGCTCTTTTTCTTTACATGTAAAAATAGGGCTCGTCTCAATGTTGTCTATGATTTCTTTACTAATTGTTGGTAGAAATACTACAGTTAAGTGACTTCTACTATGGGAAACCCCCAGTTTCTATATGCTGAGATTCCACTCCCCTTTTCCCTTTATTCAAATAATGTGAAAGAGAAAAACAGGTTTTATTAAAAAATACTAGATTTCTCCACAGGTAAAACCAGGTTTGCATGCTAGCTTCGGCAGCTCTCACAGATGACAGCAAACTTTTTTTTTTTTTTTTTGTTTTCCCTCTATTTCTGAATAACTTACTGTATCAAATAGCATCTTCCAGTGTTGTCACAAAGCTTTAATATTTTACAGAGTCATTCCCCACACTTTTTTTTTTTCAAATCCTGGATGTTGTGGCATCAAAAGAAAAAAAAAGAACTTACCCCCCCAAATTAAAAACAAGATTTCAAGCATGAAATCAAATAAGGAAGAACACACACATATGTTTACTGTATACCAATATCACAAGCTTATATCAGGACATTATGTTAGTCATCTTATAGTTTTGCACAGGCTACTAGCCGTTGTTGGTGCTACATTTTGTGAATTTGTAATTCCACTAGAAGATGTAAGGTCTCTAATTGGTATTACAAGTGCAGTACATAGAAAACTTCTGATAACAACTAGCAATTTTTTCCCCCCTCTTTTGTCTGGATCTGTTCATCCCTAGTATCCCTTCCCAAATTAGGCTAGCATGTGGTTATCATGTATCCCCTGTGTGGATAGATTTATATATTGTGTTCAAAATCTCTGAGTAATCTGATTAAGCTAGTGAGTGACTAATCCTTTAATCTCCTTGAAAGCACTGTTATGTCTGCTGTGTGTCAGATTTGTAACTGGTAATCAGTTAAGTAAATGCTAAAAGTTAAGCAAAAACTATTTTGGATCCACTTTAGCATCTGCTTTTGGTTAGTGACCTTTATAGTTGAAATTGTATCGAGAACATGAGTGAAAACAAGAAATTGCCTGTGGTGGCAATTCTGCTGCTGCAAGTGTATCGGTCGCCAAGGCCCAACTTACTACTGCTCCCCTGTTCTTCAGTGATTTAATTATAAATGAACAGGTAACTTCCCCTCTGCTCTGTTTCTTTTACTCTGGAAAGCAAACGCAAATCATGCTTTCTGTGTATTTATTATTTAGAAAGGAAGTTCTGTTGCTAATTAATTTCTAGATGTTTGCTTTACACTTTCTTTTCATTAAAGTCATCATTGCTGCGGTGGCTTTGGCTGGGATAAAGTTAATTTTCCTTATAGTAGCTAGAGTGAGGCTATCTTTTGGATTTGTGCTGAAAACAATTCGGATAATATGGAGATGTTTCAGTTATCACTGGGCAGTGCTTACACAGAGCCCAGGCCTTTTCTGCCTCTCACCCTACCCCACCAGCGAGTAGTCTGGGTTTGCACGAGAAGCCAGGAGGGAACACAGCTGGGACAGTTGGCCCCAACTGACCCAAGGGATATTCTATGCCATCTGATGTCATGCTCAGCATATGAAGTGGGGGGAAGAACGAAGAACAGGGGGACATTCGAAGTGATGGTATTCGTCTTCCCAAGTAACTATTACACATGATGGAGCCCTGCTTCCCTGGACATGGTTGAGCACTGCCCTGCTGATGGGAAGCAATGAATGAATTCCTTGTTTTGCTTTGCATGCGTGTATGGCTTTTTCTTTACCTATTGAACTGTGTTTATCTCAACCCACGAGTTTACTCACTTTTACCCTTCCGATTCTATCCCCCATCACAGCAGGTGGGCAGTGAGCAAGTGGCTGCATGGTGGCTGGGGTTAAACCATGTCAGTCATTTTTTGGCACCCAACATGGGGCTCAAAGAGTTTGAGATAATGACAGTTTTGATTGGAATGTGCTAGATTGAATTTATAACTGTTATTGCTGTTTAGATATTAATTGGCAGACTTCTATGCTTGCCATGGGGCTTGCTGCCCTTACTGTATATTAGAGTTCAGTGCTTGTTAGTGGCTGCTTTTTGCTTTCGCTGCTTGCTGTACAGCCGTGCCACCTATCGTCTTACTCTGCTGTGCCCGGGGACATTTTGATAACAGCAATGGCCATGCGCTGGGGCTGGCAGGTGGCCAGGGCATCGCTGGTGTGTCTGTGCTGCTGTCCTGGACAGGCTGGAACTCCAGTCAGAGGGACTGTCACCTGTGTATGAGTCCGTGCGGCAGCAGGACACCCCGAAGCCTCTGGGGTCATGGATAAGCCCATGCCAGAACAGGTACTGCAGTGTCTGTGGCCGTGGTTATGCCTGTGCCGCAGCAGGTACACCTCTGAAGGGACTGTGGCTCAAGGACAAGTCCGTGCTGGAGAAGGTACACCTTGAAGCATCTGTGGCTGCGGGTAACTCCATGCTGCAACAAGTAAACCTTGAAGCATCAGTGGATGTGCATGAGATTGTGCTGGAGCACCTCAAAGCATGTGGCCGTGGATAAACCCATGACAGGGCAGGTACACCCTTGGAGGGACTGCAGCCATGAGTAAGACCACATTGGAGCAGGTACTCCTGTGGCTGTGCGTAAGGCCACCTGGAGCAGGTATATCTCTGAAGGCATTGTGGCCCATGGATTAGGCCACACTGGAACACGTGCACCTCAAAGCATCTGTGACTGCAGATAAGTCTGTGCCGCAGCAGGTATACCCCTGGAGAGGCTGTGGCTCATAGATAAGGCTGCACTTGGAGCAGGTACACCCTTAAGGGACTGCGGTCTGTAGGTACATCCAAGTGGGAGCAGGGGCAAGGGGAGGAGTCCATTGCAATGTTCAAACCTGTGGTCTGCTCCAAAGGGACCAGGGGTGGAGATTGTAATGGAAATACCTTTAAATTGTTGTAAGCCAGGATGTGAGTCGCATGTCATAGGAATTACTGTAGCAAGCACCACCCGAATCAGTGGAGAACAAGCCTTACAAGAAGCAGTGCAAGCACAGCAGTGACCCAGCCTGAGCTGGCTTTGGTGCCCAGTAACTCCATACAGCACACCACCTCTCTGGCCCTGGGTGACCACCATAACAGATGGAGGCCAAGGTCATGAACTATATGAATTCAGTGGAAATTTCTGGATATTTTACAGACATTTTACAGGGCTGGTCCATAGACTAGGGTAATGATATGTGTGTACTAGATCAAAGGATGGGAAAGGTTGTGGTGGTTAATGAGGTTGTATTGGATAGTGCAGGACCTAAGCATGATGTAAATGGTATGGAATAAGGCATGGAGAATGTACTGGTTTTGGCTGGGATATAGTTAATTTTTTTTGTAGCAACTTGCATGAGGCTATGATTTGGATTTGTGCTGGAAACTATATTGATAATACAGAGAAGTTTCAGCTATCGCTGAGCAGTGCTTACGTAGAGCCAAGGCCTTTTCTGCCTCTCACCCCTCCTCATCAGCAAGTAGTCTGGAGGTGCACAAGAAGTTGGGAGGGGGCACAGCTAGCACAGTTGTATCTTATCACCAAAAGGATATTCCATACCATACGATGTCATGCTCAGTATATGAAGTGGAGGGAAGAAGGAGGGAGCAGGGACATTCGGCCTTATGGCGTTATGGCATTTTGTCTTTCTAAGTAACTGTTATGTGTGATGGAGCCCTGCTTTCCTGGAGAAGGCTGAGCACCTGCCTGCTGACGGGAAGCTGTGAATGAATTCCTTGTTTTGCTTTGCTTATGTGTGTGGTTTTTGCTTTACCTATTAAACTGTCTTTATCTCAACCCACGAGTTTTCTCACTTTTACCCTTCTGATTTTTTTCCCAATCTCACTGCGGGGGGAGTGAGTGAGCAGCTGTGTGATGCTTAGTTGCCAGTTGGGGTTAAACCATGATAACCTTCTTCTGAGCAAAACCTAGATGCATTTAAAAAGCTGCACTAAAAAAAAAAAATAAAATAGGAGTTTTGCCTTAATAAAAGGAAACTTTTTATAAGGAGATTTGGGGCAGGGAAGGAAAATGTGCAATCTTTGTAGAAAAAAAAAAAGTGTAGACCTATTGCTGGCAGATGTAAAAGCATCAAGTCAATATGGTAACAAGGATCAATATGCCCTCAGGCAAGATATGACTATGACAATGCTGAATGCATGTATAAATTTACCACTTCAACTAGCTTCCTAGGAATAAAATAAATTTAAAGCAACTGTGTGGAGAGGAGTAAATCTTGAACCTGGTATCCAGCTCACAGAGGTGACCAGGACACCAGGGGGACTAATGGAAATACCTCCAGAGGAGTTGGCCCTTAGTGCTGTCCTTCCTGCCATCATCCACGCAGCCTCAGGTCCACATTATACACAATAGTACCCATGGGGGATGCACAAGGTATGTTCAGCCAGAGTTTCATGGGGCTACCTATCCCAAAACTGGCTTTTCCTGGTATATTATATTTTTAAAATTATTTTATGCAGACCATCCTTTACTCTCAGGCAAGCCACCTGAGTGAAAAGGGGGGATGCTCCTGCATCATGAAGGCAGCAGAATGTTTTCTTAATGGCCCTTTTCAGGCATTTTCTTTGGGGAGGACAGCACTGATGGGCAACTGAGGATTGGCAGAGTAAAACCTGGGGTGAAATGACCACATTTGCTCACAGGGGGGATATCAGCCCGGCCTGTCCAAAACTAAAAAGGTTGCAGAAACACTAGATTTCTATAAACCTATCTATATAGTGACTTTTCAAGCTAGCCTTGGATAAAGAACATCCATTAATTACAGTCACAAACACAAACAAAACATTGTAGCACTAAAGGTCTTTTATGCTTTTTTTTTTTTTTTTTTTTTAAGAATATCTTTAAATGTGTTTATTTTATCTTTACAAAAAAAGAGTGAGTCAGGCAGACACGAGAAATATCTAAGTAACCAGGAATATCAGCACAATAGATTTTAGGCCAGATTCCTCTTTGGATGCACAGGCTGGTCTCCCACAGATTTCTATGACAGCCACATTGACAGCAGTGGGAATCAGGCATAGTCATCCAAGGGCATAATTTGGCCCATAATGTATGAGGTTTGTCCAGCTTGTGAAAGCAGCAAGCAGTGTATTACAAACACTGCCTCTGTGTAGCTTACACAGTGAGGTTTAAATCCTTAGTGGCATTTTCTGTGCCTCTAAAATGCATTTGATAAAAATAGCAGAGGCTGCTTGAACCAATACCTGTTGAAAGAACAGACCTGCTAAAAAAATTAAGATTTGTTGCAACAAGGTTATCCATTTAACAGGTTTCTACTTGAATAACCAAACAATCCTAATTTTATAGCCTAGCTAAAGCCACGGTGCATCCACTGGAGGAAGTCTGATATTTTCCATCCTTGCTTCTTAAGCCTGTCTTTGCAAACGTTTTCTACCCCTGCTCGCAGTGATTTCTTTTAACCCGGACAATGGTAATGGCTTATGTAATTATGACTTTGTACATGAGCTGAAATCCCTATGGAAGTTCAGACTCTTATTATCTTCAACCTCATCCACCTCTATCAGTTAACTCTCACTTCATGGCTTGGCTGGGGGAGGGGATCAGCTGGTGGCTGAGAGGAGAGCAGTGTTATGGGGGCCTGGCAGGTGGTGGGCAGTTTGTTAACCCTTGTGGGGTACCACCGTCAAGGAAGGGAAGGCAGGCAGAGGTCCTTTTATCTCCAGTTTTGCCCAGTTGACTGGCATCACTAGAAGCTGTTTGCAGCCCCCTCTGAGAAGGCAGTCCACTCAAATGTGGGCTTAGAGGTCAAGCTCACCTGGCTGTGGTTTTGCTTTGCTAAGAGATCCCATATACTGCTTGGGAGATTTTGACAAGCTTTTTTTTTAAAAACAAACAAACAAAACCCCGAGTTTACTATTTGTTTTTCATTGTTGTTATGATTTTGCAGCTTCCATAAAATTAATTCCCATTCTTCCTTGCCCAAGTGTACTGGATAAGGGATTCAAGGAGCTCTGCCTAGTATAAACTGCTCATACTTGGATGCTATTTGCTTTCTGCTTCCCCCCGTGTTTTTCTTCTCACGTATCCCTTCAACATGTAGTGTAGTGGTAGAAGAAAGTAACACCCCCATAGGGCAGAGGTAAGGCTTCCTTCTGGCTAAAAGGGTGGTTTGGGAAACTGATGAACTCAGCACAGCCTGGCCCTTGTAACAGGCAGGGAAAAGGGCTGTCAGCAGGAGGGACTGACTCTCCAGTCTGAGCTGGCTGAACTGAAAAGTCAGTGAGAAAAACTAAGTCTGGGTCTAAGTAAAACGTTGTTTAAAGCTGTTAAATGAAAACCCATTGAAAATTTTTCAAACCCTGCAGAAGCTTTTCACTTGACATGGTTATATTTTTAACTTTGTTCTGGTGTTCTCCAGGCCTTTTAAAATAATTTTCCCTTCTTACAGCTATATGAAAAATAAAAAAACTAAGCAGAATTGTTATGGTGAATGTTTTCTAAATTCTTCTAATTCCCTGCCTCTTCCAAATAATGAAAAATGAGTCAGCAAATTCTGCCCAGCACCATAAATCATTTCAGCCCAGCTGAAACAACCTGTTTTGCTCATTCAGTCTCCAGAGAGAGGTGTTTGGTTCTGCCATGAGTCCAGTGGAAGGTGGAAGGGACCCTGCCAGGGCGCTTCCCTGGGTGTTGGCAGCATGTGGACCTTGCTGCTGGAGCTAGCTCTTCTGCTGCTCTCTCACAACCATGCTCCAAAACAACTGAATGGTGCCTGTGTCTGCTTCCCAGGATGGGCAAGTCTCGGTTGACAATCCTTTTGTTTTTCTTCAAAATTCTGTTTCTCCTCCAGGGAAGTGACTCCTGCCCATGGTGGGTCCCTCCTGCCCAGCATCAGCACATATGTGGGGGTACCAGCAATAGCCTGCAGTCTTGGCAGTACCTTGAGAAGAGAGTAAGAAAAAAGGGCAAGGAAAACCAATGACAACAAGGGGCTAATTACTGGATATGAGTAAACTTACTATTACTTATGTTAGAAATCAAACAACTACAGGAGGTGCGATAAACCATTTGTAAAATTTTTGAGAATTAATTTGATGTCTTGGTCCAATTTCTTCTGATCATACTGAACACTGAGCTAAGTGGAGGTTTTCTTTCCAAGGGAAAAGCACCAAGACTGAAACACAGGAATTGAGTTAACTGGGACCCAGACTGCTAAGATCCAACCTGTGTGCTGAGACCATTTCTGGTCCCCTTGAGCTGCTGACATTTTTCAGTCACAGTGTACTTGCTGGTGAGTTTCAACCCTCACCAAAAATACTGTATTAGTGCACTAGTTCTAACACTCATCCTTTTCCCTGAAATTTCAAATCTACTCTGAATGCTGATTTATAGCATTCAACATAAGTTATATGCATGGTATGTTAAGTGACCATTGAAACAAAACTCAGTGATTTAAGGGCCAGGAATTCACCAAGGTGTGCCCTCATCCATATGGGCAAGCAAGATCCAAAGTCAATAAAGTACTTGCTGGTTTTTCCTTTGGACATTGCTGAGCTTTGAATTTTGTGTACGTTGCCAGAAAATGAAATCAACAAAAACGATACAGACTGCATAATGTTTTCACATTGTTAAGGATATAAATGACCTCTCTGTATGAGAACCACATATTAATAAATTTTTTGGTAGTCTAAATATCTTCTTTTTTGTCCAAAGCAAAGACAGCATCTGCAAGAATGTAAGTAAATGAAATGAAACTGTAATGACAATACTGACCTATTTAAGCGTTATTAGAGAAAACCTCCTAGATATATTAAAAAAACACACTTCAGTGCCCCATACCAAACCAGGAAATTAGATTATATCTATCTCCCTTAATCTTGCATCCAATTTACTTACATTTATTCACTATTAAATTTTTCAGTATTTCCCTTTTCCTTCTACCTTTATGCAATTCTAACACAGCACTGCACTGGATTTCTCTTGAGCTCTTACTCAAGAATGAGGTATGCATACCAGTTTTATGTGGATATGTAGGGATGTCTTGACAAACCATTTTGGGATGAACTCAGATACAGTGTGAATAGCATTTTTCTTTAGTGTGGAATTAATAATCATGTCTTTAGATTTCCTTTATGCGTCCCATTCTCTGACGAGATTAAATGCCCACCACTGGTGCAGCAAAGCTGGTTCATTTTCCTATGACAGAACTTCTACTTTTAATTGCCAGAAATGTCTGTGGTTGCATTTCTCAGAGCTTCTCACCCCAGCAGGACCTTCCTTCTGAAGCACTCATCATTTCCACCTGCCTTTCCTCTTCAAAGTTAGCAGCTGTGGTTATTCTGTACTGAACACTAGTTGGGTACGAGAACACTGAGGGGCAAGCAATAACTGCAATAGTTAGTGTTGATATGTGGTGTCCATATGGACAGTATAACTTAACATTAAGACCTTTCTTTACTGAGTTTGATCCTGCCCCCCTGAGTCAAACTCTAGCTGTCAGGGGACTTGTTGTAAGTAATGGTCATTTGTGTTTCATAATTATCTTGAATAAACACAATTAGTTCCACATTCTGCTGTTTTCTTCCTAAGGCATCTGTAAACATTCTGTACTATTCTAGCAAATGGCTTTTGGCAATCATTAAAAAAAAAACAAACCCAAAGCAAAATGGTTCTCAGTGGATCCTTTTAATTTATTCTAAGGAGCATGCCCAGAGGAGTAATGAGACCTACTAGACAGTAATGGCAAAGGGATATTATCTTTCACTTAGTTAACCATCGTAACCCACTTTGAAGTATCTCCAATCACAGTCCTCATGTGGTTAAATTAAAACATAGACTCAAGAGTTTTCACTTCAGGGTTTCTCCCATAAGCCAGCCTAATGTATCTGGTATAGAAATAATGTAGGCATCCTACTTCCATTCTCCCATTGAAAGGATATCCAAAAAAGCTAGCCAAAACTGCTCCTGAAACAAAAAAAGGGAGTGTAGAAGTTTTCCACAGCACCAGGCATGCAAAAATCTGTCCTTTTCTCAAGGCTGCTGATCCTTTGTAGCCTTTGGGCACTGGTCAATGCACTTGTCCTCTCTGTGCCCCGATTATTTCGCCTTTGACATAGGGACAGATATCATTTGCCTGGTTCTGTAGTTCTCTTTACATTGAAAGCACTGCAAATTCAAAGTAATGCCACCCCCTGTGATACTGGCACTGGGTTTACATATGGTTAAGGCAGTAGAATAATATTTCCTCAGGGTAATCGACTCTATTTTATAGATTGTACATTAGGAAAACAGAAAATCAGTAGTCCCAGCCCATTAAAAATAATAAAAAAACCAACCTTGCAAAAGAGCTTATTGAATGAAGAGGAGGAAGCACTGCAGTCCTTGTTCTAGTAAACAGGCCGTTAAAACCAGGAGGAAAGTGTCAATTGGTAAAATTAGCTTAAAAAGTTACTCTGAGTTTTTGCCCTACATTTGGACTATCAAAACTGAGGCAAACTTTTCAAAGCAAATTGCTGAGGATTGCCAAGTTAACAAGCTGTTCTGTGCTGCAAGGGACATATTTATGGACATACTTTCAACAAGACGTACCTAGTGCTACCAAGCTGTGCTGTACTAAAGAGCAGTAAGTATCAGATAAACTGATTTTTTTTTTTTTTAATAAAGGATTTCACACATGAGAATGATTAAACACAGCTCAAAGATTCAGAAGTGTACAAACTAGACCTCCCCCTCTAAACCCACTCCTCTTTTCTGCTACAGTGGTGTCTAAACAAAGTAAGAAAAGCCAGGAAATTCAAAGATAAGAAGGTTAATATACAGAATTTTATAATCCATGCACTTGTGAAGAAGACACTGTAAAGTTAATTATGGATGAATACTAAGTTTTCGGTACTAATTCTTATTTTAGTGAGGTTGTGTGTAACATCTTTAACGACATTTCAGAATATGCCTTTTGAATCTATCAGTTTCTTGTTCCTTAAAGGCTGTGTTTTTAAAATTTTTCACAACCTTTTCTCAAGAAAAACACTCTAAAAACTAATTCTAGCCTACAAGACAAACAAAGCTAAAATAGCAAGAAAGAATACCTAGGCAAAGGGCTTACCTCTGGTCACTTTTTATAAGAGGCAGGGATTTTCACGGCAATTCTTTTCAAAACCAACCTTAATGACTTGTATGCAATGGGCCAAATACACTGAATTTCTCTGTAAGTTCCTACCAAGGCATGAGCTGTCTCCAGACACAAGAAGGTTCCTTTGCAGCTCCTAGCCCCAAGAAAGGGTACAGAGATAAGTTTTACTTCATCTCCTTTTCTACAGAAGGGTAAAGTACTGAATACGCATAACTTTTCCAATACTGGGAGCTAAGAACGTGTGCATGGAGAGTACCCAGTGCTAGGATGACACTCCGTATTCAGCCATCATACATGTAAGTGGTGTTAAAAAACCTGCCAGAGGAAGCCTACATGGCCCATAAACAAAGCCAACTTTGACTCAGCAGATCATTTGCCTTTGACATCATTTGTGCTCCCTGATTCAAATTAGAAATGGTGCTGCGAATAGGCAAGGATTCGTGTCCGTGACCTTGTTTCAAAGCTAGCTGGGCACTTTGTGTCTACTTACACATCTAGAAATGCTGTAAGCTTACGTGGTATGTGTGAGATCACAATCTTTTCCTTAGGATATTTTTCTGTCTTCGAAGAGACGTATTTTCTGGTGCGGTGCTTCCCTGGGAGTCTTGCAATATCCTCCACTATAGTGCAGGAGCTCGAGGTGAAGATTATTCCAACCAGAACAAGAATGTCAGTCACAAGGAGATAACTCCAAGATTTTAAGAATGTTATGAGTAATTTCTTTTTTTCCTATAGCCCCTTTCTTTCATGTAACCTTAACCATGTTTCTGAGTAGCTGTGTCTCCCACGTCATTTGTACATTGGAAGTGTCACATAAGACATGCATCTGCATCTTCACTTATCCTGTTATCAGGTGAAGTAATTTTATTTAATACTTCTGAAAGAAATATAGCCATTAAAATTTTCCGGGTTTGAGGAAACGTGACATTTAGTTTTCATTGTTTTAAATGATAAAGCTCCTCGTGGCTTGAATAGGGGCAACAACAACAACAACAACAAATTAATTACAGGAGCATAGATAACAGAATTTAATCTAAGTACATAATCTGCATGCAGCACAAAAAACAGAACACTGCAGAATGTTTTCTCACTTTCCTTCTGGACTCCTATTGTTCTCAAAAAATGATTTAATATTTACCTTTAAGAATAACATTAACTTTAGGGGCTTTCAGGGAGATAGTTTGATTTATATCAGACATAGCAGTATCACCTACTGAAATGTGTGAAAATACATTTATTCCAGTGCCTGTAAGTCAGATTTCTTCTTTTTAAGTGTGAACTCAAGTTTTGGAGGATTTTTTCCTCCTAGTTTTGGTAAAAGATATTTAAGCAGAAAGAGCAGCTTGTTTCCTTGACAGCAGAGAACCAACTGTTTTGGTTTTCTTTGTTCCATGTCTGTTCAACATACTGTATCCATAGAAATAGCTGCTGTCCCAGAAGTTCAAGCATTTTGTATTATATATACCCAAAGGCTGGGTTAATGCTACCTTAACTTTGCAAAGTTTCTATCACAAAATTTCACAAATGGGGGGGAAAAAAAAAAGAAAGTAAAGGTTCCCAAGGCAACGCTGTACATTCTGTATGTTTTCTGATTTATATATAACATTTCAAAAATATCAATATTAAGCTACACGTTTAAGAAATAAAGACAAATGTAATGCATTGCTACACAAGCCACGTTACTGACTGACTCTTACAATGGAAATTGCTGCTTTTGCTTTTGATGTTTTCATGTCGCATAATGCTGTGAACCGCTTGTTTGTGCCGGGTGTGCTGGTTTGCGGTAGGCCTGATACTTCACCAAATATTTCCTTGCCTTTCAGAAGTGAAGTAATGTAAAAACAGGTAGTCCAGGGTTTTCATTTGAGGGCCAGGGTCTCACTTTTAAGACCAAAATGCGGCTGATGAGCGGTACCTGAAAGCAATCCCCTACAGTGTCTCCCTCATACCTCCTTCCTTCTCAGCCTCGCGCACCTCCTGACTGCCTCTGCCCAGGAAACACCAGATGAACTGCAGCTTTTTGCAGTCTGTGACATGAGGGGACAAATATTTTGAGGAAGAAGATTAGAAAGTTCTTAGCCAAGACAAGCATGAAAGCCTTGGGCTCCCTCCTCTCCTTTAACACGGCATTTTACAAAGATGCTTCCCACCACATAAAAAGTTTTCGGGGGGTAGGATGACTCCCAGAGATCTATGAAATGGTGAGAAGGAATGCGAGAACGAGGTTATAAATGAAACAGGTTTGTAACTTTTGCTCGAATATCCTTTGCCTGTAGTTGTTTACAAAATACTGGGCGTGCATGGGGAAACCACAAAAGCAGATCCTACTCTCCTGAAGAACAAACCACCCTTCAAGTGCCAGGATTTGGGGACCTCCCCTTCTACGAGCGCCCAGGGTTCTCGGTGGTGCCCGGTGCACGGAAAGGGGCTGATTTAAATCACAAATCACACAATTCCAGGACAGGGCCTAATTGCTATTTGACAGAATAGGCTTACTTTTCATTTTTCTCTGGAAAACAAGCCGTCTCCCAGCACTGTGCTACCCGGCTCAGAGTGGCTCTCTGGTGACCCTCGGGTGTCAAAGCAAGGAGGGGAATCAGCGGTGGGGCCGGCTGTGCCGTGGGTAGTGTGAACCTCCGTGCACGCCTGGCCTTCCTGGACCCTGGAATATTGATGAGCTGTGAAAAAAAGCAGCGAGGCTTGTTCCTGTGATTTGCTGTGCCTGCTAGCTCTGTCTCTCTGTATATATGTATACATGTGTGCTAGTGTACTAGTGTGCTAGTGTGGGTGTAAGTACATATTCTCAAAATATAAATAAATATAAATAAGCATGCATGCACATTTCTGCACAAATATTTATACAGATTAAAAAGAAAAAACAAACAAACAAACAAAAAAAACCCAGGAAGGGAAATGATGAAGTAGCAGCATTTTTCCTCAAAGGACTTTCTGTGCATGGGGGAAAATGCATTGGCAATGGATTTTTTTTACCCGAACGTCAGCTCAGCAACTTCACAAAACCTGATTTCCAACATGGCCTTCATACGATTGCTTTTATCACTTTCTCATTGTGTCCTTATGTGCAAGGGTAAAGACTGTTCTACTTCATCCAAGTACAGTGTGCTAAAGGGAGGGTGAGCAGTGGGGAGCCGTGCCTGTGCCACTGTCCTTTGCCTGTTCCTGATTCCATGGCCTGAGGCAATGGTTTGCATTTTTAGGACAACAGCCGGCTATCTGCAAGCAGGAGACCACTCGTCAGGCTTCATTACTGCACACAAAATGACACTAGTGAGCCTGTGGTCACAACTGTGCTTATGGTGCGCTGAAAAGCCATTACATCTCATTGCAACAAAAAACTGCACGAATGTACAGGCTGACCAGCTCCATAAATTGCCAAAATCCTGACAGGTCAGCTTATTTATGCAATGTAGTACCTGCAGCACAGTTTCTGGGTAGAAGCTATTGTAAGGGACTAGGAATTAAGGAATCTTTTCAGCAAAGGTGTTTTATTTTAATAAGCAATACTCATATTTTCTGTATTGAGTGCTGAGAAAATAAAGAATTTAATTCTGCTGCATGCTTGCAGCATTAGGCATGGTCAGCTGAAGTGTCTTCCCCTTCTCCACATTAGCAACCCTAAAAGCATAGTTAAAATCTAATGACTAGCATTAATGGATTTTCATGTTTGATAATGCTATTCTTCATTGTTTAAATTTTTGGTATTATACACATCACATTGACATATCCCATATATAACATTTTAACTTAACCATAAGTGAACTGGCTTCTGCTATAATTACAGACATTATTATTTAACTCGAATAATGACTATATTTAATAATGTTGCATGTAAAGGGTAAAACTCAAAGAGACAAAGAAAATGCACCCATTAGGATTCTGGAACATTCCCTTCTGAAAGGAAGTTCATATCATAATGTGGCTAGCATTTATTTATTTTACATATAATTGGCAGTCATTGGCAAGTGCTGTGAACAAAAGAACTGTGGGCCAGATTCTGACCTTGTGTGCATGTTTATGTGTACATGTAAAGAGAGAGAGGGAATAACTTTATCCTGGGGGAGCAAGAAATGTAGAAAGAGGGTCTTTTCTGAGGTCAGATGCTATAGCTGGGGAAAGCAGAGAGGCCTTGAGGCCCACAGTGGCTTTCTCAAGTAATTCTACTTCCCTAGCATCATTTGGGGATTACAGTTATAACACTGTTAAATAACTTCAGGTCACCGATGAGGTTGTCTCAGTTCATGGGCGTTGTAACTGAGATGAGCCTCAGGATGTTTCTTTATTAGTAAAACTGTTGCTGTACCCATCAAATAGTAGTACACATTTTCCTTTCCTCAAAAAATATTCCTTTTCATATTCTAAGCTACAAATGCTCACAAACATACATTCAATGCTAGGTTATTGTGATGGGGAGAAACTCGTTGGTGAAAGTCCTTCTTCTTTCAAGATGGGGAGGTTAACTATAGGTCTTGCAACCAACCTCTTAGTGGGCAGCAGACCTCTGTAAAGCACTTATTTCTATTGCAATAATACCTGGCCTTTCAGCTTAGCTTTTCACTTTCTTCAAATGTAAAGGACATTGGGTATGTTAAAACGTGGGGGAGGAGAATTCTCTGCAGAAAATACTTCAGGGGACTCAGCCATGTGGATTGAACTTTACCTGGAAGCTGCATTAAACTTTTCCAAGGCCTCTGGGGTTCAAAAAATGTAGGATGCTGTCACATTGATTAAATATCTGGGTCTTGACAGAAGGTCCATCAGCTGTAACTTTGAAGGCCACAGATACGATGATGGAAGTACAAAAGCAGCCCACGGACCTGTGAATGGCAATGCATTACTTTAAAAAGATTGATATATTGTCACAGTAACACCTACCAGTAAAAGGAACTAATCTGCCAGAGGTTTTTCAGCATTCAGTTATCGCGTTGCTCCTGTAGTGACTCTTGCCACTGATACTGAGTTATGTGGCTATAGGCATCCTGTAATGTGCTTCTTCCCAGCACGTACAAGGCAATGTATAGGTAATTGCTTTCAGCAGTTCACACTGGTGTCAATAAATGGAAGTTTTATTGAAAACTATGAGGTTGCTGTGGTTGCATCCAAAGTTAGGAATTGAGAGTTCACAAACCAGGTGCTAAGAAAGGTCTTACAATTAATTGCAGTGTTATTTTTGTCTTGATTACTTAAGCATGGCCTCTTTTAAGTAAATATCATATTCTCTAGAAATAAAGCTGGGGTGTAGCACAGTCCAATAGCTAGAAAAACTGGACTGATCATTTGAGAGCTACGCTTCCATGACTTATATTGGCCTGGCCTGACCTTGGGGAGTTGGAGAGTTTTGAGATTTTTTTTCCCATTTACAAAAGGAAACTTTTTGTAGCTAACTTTACCCAGGAAAGTTGCTGGAGGCTGAATTTTTTCCTAAGAATGACACTACACAAGTCTCTTGGTATGATCAGGTGGGCATGTGCGCTCCTGATTAAGAAGGTTTTCACCAGTGAGCTGAAGATCCCTGTGCCTTGGCTGAGATGCAGTAACAGAACAGGTATATGGTGCTAACCAGCTGTGCTCTGCAGAGGAGCCAGGAAGTTATTCTGTGATTCTGCATAAGCCAGCTCCATGGTACCTCGTTTTCAACAGAGATGGGAGCTGACACATTTCCCTTACATCATGCCTAACAAGTACGAGTACAGCCCGTTTTGAAATCTCCACTGGCATGGCAGGGGGAATTAACCACTGGACAGGAACAGCTTTGCATACGAGGCTAAGAGGAGATAGCAGCTTGCCTGGTCACAGCATCAGAGTGTTTTTTTAATTAATTCCAGAAGTTTAAACACAGACCCAACTCATTGAAAAGTACCTCAGACAAACTACAGACATACAGACTGTAGTCTATTAGCTTCATCAATTTGGAAAAGGAAACCTGCCCATTTATCCACTGTATGTTTAATAACATCTGAGATAGTTGCTGGGCAGTGGGTTAACACCAAATCAACTAAGCAAAAGGAATATCAGCAACTGGTATTTTGTTGTCATCCACCTGAGGCATCTTCTGAAGCACAAGACACTGAATTTTAAAGGTAGGGGCAAGAGTAACAAAAATTTACCGTTTGGATAGTGGTGCAGATTTCATGTTAAAGATGCTGCCTGTATCTTACTTGGTAAGTGCCCGCATCATCCCAGTGCAGGAAGTGGCTTTCAAAGGGATGAGGAAAACTGAAGCAGATAGCAAGTAATGTGTATTTGCATGCAATAAAAGCAGTATTTCCTGGGCCTGCTGGATGTCTTTCCCAAGCATCCTCCAAAGAACCTGGTGCTCTAAATTCAACTCAACTGCACGCACAACCAGCAGTGACAGACAAGGCTCCCTGGGTATCTTGGCACCATCACAGTTACAATACCTTCTGGCACTTGTCCTTTCTTCCTCACTTTGTTGTAGGATGTATGTTGGGATATATTTTTATGGTTTTATGGCAAGGTTAATTTGACCTATTCAATGTCCCAGTGATGAAGCACACGTGCACAAAGAGACATGATATCTTGCCATCTGTGTTTCTAAAGCTCCTGAGCTACTGGACCTCTGGAGCAACTACAGTAAGGTCAGCAGCTAAAGTTGTCTGTGCAATGGGGTGAGCACTGACATCCTAAGCAACGCAAGTGGGGAGAAAATGCAGATTTGCAGAGGCTTGTCTGTGGTTATTAGTGCAATACTAACCCACGTGGTAATTAGCACAGGTATCACACCCAGGGCTCGGCTCAGCTATTGAATTTCACCACCTCACAACAAGCCCCAGTCCCTCAAAAGCAACCTACCATACCCTAGTGCAGCTAATTTTACAGCAGAGGAAAGATGACCAGTGTCATTTCACTTCTCTTTCACTTTATAAACAAAGCACATTAGTTATGCTGTGTGATGGGAAGACCGTGCGACCTTCAGTTGGATTTGCATCAGAAGTGCTGGGTTGCTAAAGCTGACCTTGTCCCTAATTCCATTTAATGTAGTTATCCCCCTCCTAGAGCAGACATCCCTAAAGGCACCACATCCTACTGGTCAGCAGTATCTGGGTCATGATGCCATGGCCTCATAGAGATTTTCAACAGTTGGCATGAGTAGGTAGAACCCAGAAGAGAAACCAGATCCTGGAGCCTGGTACACTCCTTCCTCTCTTCCACTCCTGCATCAAACCCTGAAACAATTTCTTGCAGTCAAAAGGTCTTGCTGAATATTTGGTTGACATCAGTTTTCCACCCATCCATGTCCTCAAACTTTTTAATGCTGTAGGGATAAGAGATTGTTACACCACCTACAGAAAATGATGACATAATAGTAGTGCTGTAGAAAACTCTCAAATATACAGATATTTCAATTTATTTTAAGTGTTCCATCTGGAATATCATAACGCACTATTTACTGCTGCTCCTATATTTAAAACTGATAGGCTACACTTATAGCAGCTGTTAAGATAATAACCAATGGGGGACAGATTGATATATAATTTAATATGCCAGCCTTTCAAAAGCTCTTAAAATAGTTCAGACCTATTTCATCTTCAGGGTTTACATATGTGCAGCCTTACAATTTCTAGGGTGAAAATCCCTTATGACTTACTGAGCCTTTAAAAGCCAAGGTTATCACCTGAGACAGTCTGACCTAAGAACACCGTGTTTGCCAAATACCCTGATGTGTTGCCTTTAAAAATCTAACAAAACATGAGTTCCAGGTATTCTTTTTTCACCAGATCTAAAATTACTCCTTTTTTCCCTTTTCCCCTTTTTAATTCTGAGCTGTTAGGCTTCATCACTGGGATTGATTTTTCACTCATCTTACACTGAAAACCCGCTGAAGTCAGGTCATCACAGAAATTAAGACCAAGACCCATGGTTTCCACCTCGAAACATATATAATTCTTCATTCTTCTATTGGGCCACTAGTCTCCTCTCACAAACCAAACATGGGGCAAAACCCTCATGCTCTTATGAACTAGATGAACGTTGTATTGGTATGTAAATATAGATTTCTTGCCCAGAAGACACCTGGAGTCATTTTTACCTTATGGTAAAAAAACATAATTGTGCATTGCTGCACAATAAGGTGAAATGGAAAACTGGAGATGATCAGATACTTGAATGTAACAGTTCACCTCCACCATCTTAATCCAGCTCCCTCCTCCATCATTGCTCATCCCTTTTTCTTCTGTCCATTTACTTCACCTGATTTTCAGATGCTCTGGTTGCTGGCTTGTGCCTCTGGCTTGAACGGGAGCAGCTGACATCCAGCACTCAGAGATTCTGATGAGATTGGCTTAAATGGAATTATGTCTCTGGCGATGAAACTGAGACCACATTTTTCAGCCCCTTCTCTCTCACACGCTCTTTTTCTCACCACTCATCCCCCTCCTGCTTTAGGGTGCTTTAATGTGATAAGGTGCCATACACAGCTTAAGCTGCTGTTTCAGAATTGTGAGAACTAGCTAATGCATGTACACTGTGCGTACATATTTTATTATTACCTTTCTAGCACAGTCAAGTCTGTCAAGGAAGTATGGCTTTGTTTTACAGTTTTCCATTATGTTTAATGTTTTACACCTCAGGAATGTTTTATAAGTCGGGCATAAGTTGTAAAAGCAATTGAATTCGAATCAGATACGCAGTCTAACTCCACGTCCCCTATTAACTTTTTCATCTCCCTGCAGAAGTTGTTTCTGTCCATATTTTTATTTCAGCTGGGCTGAGTGGGAGAAAGAACTCTAAGGGAGGTCTTAGCAGATGGTTGTCACAAACTGCATACGGCAATTGAGAATTAGTGTGCAAGCATATGCAACCTGGTACAGTATGAAACATTCCAGCATATGAACACTGAAGTAAATCAAGCTTGGACAGAATTTTTTTTTTTATTATGAAAATTAGAATTTAGTTTCTCTTTTCATCTGCACATATGGATCTCAGGGTTTTGCAACATATGGGGCCAAACTCTGGACTTAAGTGTGACTCCTTGGAAATCTTGGTAGTTAAACTTAGTGAGAATTTGGTTCACCAAGTTTAATGTAAAAATAAAACATGCACAAATACAAACACAGCCATTGTGTATGTATGTATATATGTGTATATATAAATCATGTAATTTTACTGTCATTCTTCTCCACACACTCTCTAAATAATCTGTGATAGAAACCTAGTGAAGAAAAGAATAAAGAAGAAAGGTGGTTCTGAAAACTATAACTTGGGTGCATATTTGTTTGAGGTTTCTTTTTTCTTTAGGGAAGCAGCACCTTTTCTGGAAAAACTGACTGGAACAGGAAAAATACCACGTGGAGGAGCAAACACCCTTTTGTAGGTCATGCTTTAAACAAGCAGGAGGAAGGTTTTTGATACTCTGCCTTGAGATACGGCAACGTTTGAGCAGGTCTTTGCCTGAGCAGGGCTCAGGTAGCATCTGTTCCCCTGTGCCCTGCTTTCCAGGCTGCAGGAGTGACCCTGATCCAGGCCGGTGTCACCCACCTCCCCTTACCTCCCTCCCTCCTGTCCTCTCAGCACTCAGGGTGTGGAGCAAGGAGGCAGGGGAGGGATTTTGGGCTTGGATTTTGCTGTGAGAGAGGCTCCTGGAAAACACGCCTCAGTGCTTTCTTAACCTTCCCACTTGCCCTTCTCACTAAGTTATGGCAGAAAAATAGAACTGAAATGGAGAGAGGGGAAAGAATGCAAATACTGGCACACAAGGAAATACTGAATTACATATTGGTCGACCAAAACACAAATCAACTCAAAACTACAGGAGTCCACCAACATGCACATAAATCATTTATAACGATAATCCAAGGCTAGGTCCAAATCTCATTAAAGTATATGAATCCTTAATCTATTTTGGCAAAAAAGAGCCAATACACATTTTTTCTTTTTATCATAAATTACAGTTCTGTGGCACTGTGCAAATATTACCAAGCTGTAAGACAGCTGTGCTCCATTAAAATGTGTAATGGTCGCTGATTTCTTACAGCACATGGTCATCAGGCTGAATCTACAGCCAGTAATTAGGAAGATGAAATGTTTAATTGTGCCTTAATTTTGATAAAATTTATCTGTCACACATCCCGTAGTCAAGCAGTATGCTCACAAATCAATGTCATCAAGCCCGAGCAAGAACTGAAGCACCACACTCTTGTTCCTGACACATTCATTTGAATATCAAACTGCTCCGGATGAGCCACCAGACTAGTAAAACAAGTAAAAACTTTCCCGATGAGCATGGCTTCTGTGGCATATGTCTCACCACCTAGGCTAAAAGACACAGAGGTCAAAGCAAAAGGCAGGTAGTTGCCTTTTGTCTCTCACTCAGCAAGTTCCCTGGGCACAGTAGCCCACCTAAAAAATTTTTACAAGCCAAAACCTTCTTATTGACTACTTAATCAAGCCTCAAGGGTTGGGAGGCAGTGGGGTCAAACAGTGGCTTTCATTCCTTATTTCCCTCCCTCTTATTTGTTCTTCTGCTGAAAAGCCATGTGAGGCAAAGCCAGCGTCCATTGTGTAGGCGAGAGGCAATCACTCACTTCCCTGCTGGCAGTACAGCAGTGCACATTACAGCAACCAGTCATGTGCAGATTATTACCACACATATGCATTATTATTTTTTTTTCTTTTCTTTTTTTTTTTTTTTACACCGGAGTCCACATGGCACATCAAAATGGTAGAGCACTGCCTGAACAGTACCCAGTTCAATTTTTGAAAAATGCAGGCTTTGCTTTTAATACATCCAAATATGGGACCCATTTTGTTCATATAGATTTTTTTCTGTCTTTCTCTCTGTCTTTGAATCAGACTAACAGGAACGGTACCCAAGATAGACTGACTACTTTACCATGATGGTGGGCACACTGGCCTCTGCTCAAAAATGCTTCTTAGTTGTTTTCAAAAGGCCATTGTTGATATTGCCCATCTGTCCTACTGGAAGGTACAGCTGTAGTACAACAGCACCCCAACTACAGGGACTGAACCTAGCAGTGCTGGATTAATGAACATAAGCCTTCTACTGTTTGAGCAAATAGACAGTGCCCAGAGCTTCAGATCCTGTAGCTGACCCAGAAGCATTGATACATGGTGAAGACAGACTCAGGGAAGGAAGGATAACACTGGTCTTCCCATGGGTCACAATGCAACAGAGGCTACATAGGGACCTTGGTGGCATGAGTGAAAGCAGTTATCACTTCCCCGATTTGCAGCAAAGTCACACCAAGCCTCAGGTATCATATGGATTTGGGGATGAGAGAGCTTACCACTGTGTGTTCATTGGACCAAACCTCCTGGTGTTGGGAATCTGGTTTCCCTTCTGCACCTATTGAAGGAGGAGTCTCTCTGTGTCCTAGCAGAGAGCAAAAGCCCTGTTTTTGTTTCACTAAATTAGACCCCTGTACACACAGCCATGTTTTCTGCAGATAGATGTAAACAGAAGATCATTGAAAAAGTGGCAAAAAGGCAGCTTTGGTAGCATCTGCACTTCTGATAGCCCATTCAGAGAGACAAAAGCTTAGGATGATATTCAGTCTGCTGTTAAGACAGGAGATTGCATAGTAGTGGGTTGCTTACTAGTCTCATTTTCCCTACAGAACAGCCAGGTGTCCATCCTTGTTCTTTTAAATCTGAGAGCAGGTTTTGCTAACCCTCCCCATGAGGTCCTGTTAACCTACCTGCTGATTATATTGCCTTTGCAGTTTTTCTACCATTCCTACTCCAGACCCAGAAGATCATCTGGAATGATTGATCAAAGGCCCCAGATGGGGTTGTCACATGAAACCCTGTTCTCCCTCTTTCTGCTTAACCTTCACATGAGCTTGATTTTAAAAAGTCTAAATAGATGAGGGACCAGAAAGTTAACATCTCTGCAATAACAGTCATAATTAGCTGTATGAATATGCTCCTGTCTTGTTTGTAATAACCTTGCTGTTGCATTTCTGCAGTGAGTAAAAAATGTGTATTTCTTATCTATGACCTCTCTGAAACTGCCTCAGCCTTAATTTGGAGCATGCCATTTATCTGAAATTAGTTGTTTAGCCACCATTCTAGAGTTCTTATCCAGCAACCAGATGCCAGCTTTAGTAAATGCTTCAGGATCATAGGCCTGGACTCCATTTTCTGCAACAACACCCCACATAACATTTTGATTTGATTTTCCAATAAAATATTACATAACCAGATTTACAATCTAAGAACTAGTTAAATTCTTTGAAAATCAGTTAGCTGCTCTGAACAGGTCAGTTGGTCAGTTTTCTGCCCATTTAGAAGCATGTATCTACAGAGAGATACCAACTGTATCTTTTGATCATCATCTATCATGCGGCTCTTGTATGTTTCAGATTAAATTATCGTAACACACTCTAAAGAAGACTATACACTGAAACAATCACAGAAACTGGAGCTAAGGCAGAACTGTTGCTTGCTCTTCACCAGCAGAGCTTTAGCACTGTGCCACGGCCAGCACATCCTGACCATGGACTTGATGGTTTTGACTTCACAGCACTAAAAGATTTAAAGCATACGTCCTGGAGAGGTCTTTCCATGGCATACCTCTTGCCGTGAACAGCAGGGATTTACTTATTTATCTGTAATCTATTCTTAATTTTGAGTTTCTTTCTTGCATGGTGTTGACATAGAAGAATCTCCTCACCTTCCCATCCTGGTTTTTGACAAGATGTTGCTTGTAACATGCAGAGAGTGTTGTAATGCAAAAAGAATTGATTTGTTTTATGCTGAATTGCCACCTTTAGGGTTTCTCTTGAGTCTGTGCAGTAGGGATGCTTACATCAAATAGAAAGCTCCCCTTTTTTTTAATCTACGTAAATACTGAATCTTCAAAATATTATAAAAATACCATGAGTGACAAAAAGGCATAAAACCACCTGATGATGTTATCTTCATCAAAAATCTTGCTATCCTGTCTGCAAAATCAACAATAACCAAGGTATGCAATCTAGCTAATCTCACCAACTCCTTCTACCCTGGATAAAAATGTAAGTACAATAATGTTGATTTTGTGCTTCTAACCCGTCAAATTTTGTCGTAAACGAGTAATCTGATGTAAAAAATCATTGAACAGATACGCAGGATTTTTAACAATGGAGAAAATTATGAGCTCCACCACCCTGTCTTCTCTGATTTTTTTATTACTGCTATGCATCATTTGGATACACCCCCTGTCCCCCATGACAGCACACTCTTAACAAACATTAGTTTGGAGTAAATGTGAGATTTTCAATTGTAAGTGCTGGAAAGGAATGTAGGAGATATTTCATCACTGGTTTCATTTCATAAGCCTCTTCTGAAATGTCCTTGCTCTCCTTTATTCCCTCTTATATTTCATAACAGTACTGGAGGCTATAGTAAAAAGATTTCTTATCATTTTCCAATCATTTTTCAGTTTTGCTCAGATTGGTTCCAGTTCTTTCATGTTAACGAGATTACAGATTTTAACAGTGATTGTGACAGTGTTAGCAGCCTGTAATCTGTCAAATCCCTCAGAAGCCTGTTTTAGCTAAGATTCCTTATATAATTGTCTGGTTTACTTATTTACTTAGTTAATTATATGAATTTAGTGCCTTATTGTAACATCTCAAGAGAGAAAGCTTGCAATCAAAATATTTTTGATTATCAATGTAAATTTTAAGATCTTTGAGGTAGCCAAGCATAAAGTTATAAATCCCTTCTGAGGTAGCCAGACATGCAGGTAACTATGCTGCTGCCATTAGTGTTATAAGATGACAGTCCTTCTTTTTCTTTTTTGGAGTTGGGGTTTCCCCACAGACAACCCACAACAGGGGGCTTGGTGAGGGTCATTTTCAACTCAGCATGTATGAAGTCTGTGGAAATTTCTGCATGGGTTTCTAGATTGATATAAATGATCTGTAGCTGGAACCTCAAAGTAACATGTTCACACCCGAGTGATAGTCTCACCACTTACACTAAATGTTTTATTGTCTGCCAAGTGACTCTTTATTATTTATTTATATTAGACTACCTACCTGCACAGATAATGAAAAATGGGTGCCTGCCATAGACAGCTCACAGCCTGGCTTTCTGAAGAGACAAAACAAATGATGGAAAGAGACAAATAGTGTGGGTAAGTGAGGAAATGAAAAATAAAAATGTTTCACGATGTAAAAAATAGACTCCTCTCCCTCTGCTTAGTCATTGTCAACTGGCATTCTTCTGCTGACACTGTATTAAAAACTAATTGTAAAGATGAAATTACATGAGCATAGCATGGCAGATTTCTGGATTTAGACAGAAGCTTTTCTTCAAGCATAACAAGTGCTGATAAGAAGAGGGTAATGATGTTCTTTATTGAAATCTCTGAATTTTTTGAGGCAATATCAGCACTTTCAACTCTGGACACTGTGATTAGCCTTTCAACCCCCAATGTGCGAATTCCTTCTGATAGCTTCCAGTTAAAACCAAGGTGCTCCTGTAACCATTAATATGATCATTCTACAAATCAGTTAAGGTCAAAGCTAATTCCTTTAACTATTCCTTCATAACATTCTAGTCCAGTTTTGGTTTGCAAAAGGAACAATCAATGTGAAACGCATCAAATACAGATTTGAATACCTCATATTGCATGGGGCTGGCTTGGGCTAATTTGTGTCTATCAATCTTGCTTGCACATTATGAGTCTTCCCTCTGTCTTTTTCTCCCAACTTTGTCACTGGAAGGATATGAGAAGACTGCCATTCCCATGGGAAGATCCTTTAAAGTCAGTGCAGTGCCCGTGGATGCAGCAAGCTGCCTTAAATACCACCAATTGCAGAAGTGCTGCAGGACTGAAAAACTCTGTGCTGTTAAAAATCCCTGCTTGCTTAGTTTTTATGTTTGTGAAGGGAGTGGCACAATGGTACCCTCTGCTCATTGATCTGCAGATGTTATAAACATGCAAATTAATCATCAGTAATGTTACATGCAAACCTACATTTCACTTGGTAGCAACTAAACCAAAAAAAAGTCATTCACCAAACATGTTAAAAAGGTCTGACAAAGTCTGTAAATGAACATATGAGAGAGGTCATAGCTATCACAGCCAATACCAAGATCTCACTTCAGAACAGTGCATTGTCCTGCTAAAACACCAGGAAGGAAAAAAAAAACCAACCAACAAATCTTTAAATCCTTGCCTTTTGGGGATCTTTTTAACTAGTTTTTGTAAGACCTCAGGAAATTAGTATCAGTGGGTTGGTAGAATGAAAACTAAAATGTACAGGAATGACTGCAAGGCATAGAAAGTACACTGCAGAATTATTTGGAAGGAAAAGAATGTGCTGGTGTCATAATGCTTAAATTAGTCATTTTACAATAGCTTTTTAGTATCCTTTCCCTACCCACATTCTCTGGTCATTGCTTTACATATGAGTACTGGTATTAAGATAACACCTAAAGGAAACTAGTTATAATTAAAGTCTTTTTTGTCTATGAATTTTTTACTCATTTCATCAGAGAGTAGGGATAATGCAATGCAATTAGAAGACCATGGAGCCCCCAAAGAGGGAAAAGACATTTCAAATAATTTGTAAATAAACAAACAACTTTTGCTGTTTGCAGTATCAGCATACAGCATTTCATGTGCTGAACAAATCTAGAAAACATCAATTATTTTGAGGAAAACCCTTAGAAAAGAAGGGTGAAGTCTGTCGAATACATTTTCAACATAAACCATTCATCCATTTCTATTTAGGATTTATTTCTTAGCACCCTGGTTTAGAAGGCTACAAGCCAATACTTGGTTGTAGTCCAACTACATCCCACATCCCCCAGGCAGATGATTTTACATTATAATAAATTAATATATTTTAAAACAAAAGCCACACATGAACCCAGAAAAACCTCTGCCAAACAAGGTGCCCTTATTCCTCGGGCAGCATTTGGAGCCTGAGGCAGAAAGGTACAGGGAACACAATTTTTAAGGAATGTGCTTAAATTCAGGATTTTCTGGATTATCAGGACCTGGCACAGCCCCAAATATTTGAAAGCTGTTTCCTCAGAAAAATGGGCTCCACAGTACTGACAGCGGGAACAAAGCCTCATCTCCAGCCTGAATAACGCAGTGTCCATCTGGACCGCGGCCACGGCAGTGAGTGACGGGGGTGAGCTGGGGAGTGGGCCCAGCCTACAGGTCCCCACTTCAGTGAGCCGGTGGTAGCGCACCTCGGCAGAAGAGGCTCTGCTCGGGCCAGCCAATCTGCCTCTCTGCAGTTGTATGGGCTGCATACCATAACGCCACAAGCTGCCACGCTGTTGCCTGTGCTGCTCTTCCATGGCAGCGCATGCCTGAGCCCTGCCATGCCTCTGCTCTGCAGTTTTACCCTGACCGCGGAGGGGGAGCAGCGGGTTTGTCCTAGAAAAGGACAAAAAAATCCTCGGACCCGTTGGACCATTTGTTACCAGCTGTAAAGACTGAAAGGAAGGAGGTAAATGCAAATTCACAGAAGCAGTTCTGTGGATTCGATAAAAGGACATTCTATTTCTACTCTGTCTTAAGACAGGCACAGTGTCTAAATTCTTAACCTGCAGGTGAATGTGACATTTCCTGATCCAACGGTGCACTGGCGACTCGCACGTATCTGCCATACAGTCACAGTGTTGCTTTCAGCGAGCACTGTTAGACTCATCGTACGTGCAATAATTGGCTTTTGTTTGAGCTACTTGGACCAGAAAAAAAAACCAAAAACCCACAACTTCTCCTGCGCTGACCCTGGGCGCCAGCCATATTGAAGAATGAAGGGTTGTTGGCCTGCGGTGCCAACATACTCCACCTTCACGGGGAGGCCGTGCCCCTCACGCTCCAGCAATGCCAGACGGCGCTTGGATGAGGCGGGCTGGGTCTGGCAGGTGGTGGCACAGGAGGTAGTAAGTGAGAGCAGCACAGCATAACTAGCTGTAGCGTTGCAGTAGAATAATATCCTTGTGTCCTCAAAACTGTAGGAGTGTTTTTGACTTTGACTGGTTCCAATACCTAACAAATATGAGATCATGGCTTCTGGCATATAAAGGGCAACTTCGTAGCCATGCTGGTAAGACTGGCAGCGGTGGGAGGAGGTATCACTCACCCTATCCCAACAGGTAGTCCATTGACTTCAAACCAGCATCAACACCTCCTCTGTACATTGCCCCAAAGCGCTTTATATTCACCGGTCTACATCCGTGCAAGCCAGCAGCTCCCACAAAGGGATCCTTCATGTGGCAAATCCCCCTTTCTTTTAAACTTGGAAAAGCAGTGCGGTATGCTGTGACCTAGGTTGGATTCGCTTGCTGCTTTAACTCTTTGCAGTAAATAACTCCTTGTTCTCAAAATGTGCTCCTCCGAAGGCATACATATCTGGGGAAGCAAACAAGCAAAAATATAAATGTGAGAGCAGAGGCAGACAAGCTTACAAGTGCTGGGTCCAAACACAGCTAGTCAACTTCACTCTGCAATAAAAGTCTATGAATAATTGATTTCACTGGCTGAAATGAAGATTGGTTTTTGAAAAGCTGGGTTTGGTACCAAAAATAGTAATACTCTGGACTGAAAAACATCACAGTGAAACATTTTACCAAAATCATCCTCCAAAATGTGTACAAAAGCCCTATTTTCCAATTATGAGTATTGCAGCACCTAAGTTGTTGGGGTTTTTTGGGTTTTTTTTTTTGTTTGGTTTTTTTTTTTTATGCCAGCAAATTCTTGTCTCTGCCAGCTAGTTTAAGGGAAAGCAAGTCTAAAACAGGGGTTTGCACTCTGGAGGATTTGTCTTTCCCATCAGTAACTGTGGCTGTGACTTACAGGTGAGAGTGCCAGAAGGTAGAATTAAGCAAATGGCTCTAAACTTCAGTGACACATATTGTTCTGTTGGATACACGCCCAAAAACAAAGGAGATTGAAAGTGTGTGCATGTGTGTGCATACGTGTGTGTGAAAAACAAACACAAATCCATATAGTCATGCTGATGTTTACATTCTGTCTGGGAGACCAATGGAAAATAGGGATTATTTGAATTCACTGCAGTTATAGGGACAAAGTAGTCATGAACTGTGTTTTATGAATTCTCCAGACCAACTTGGCCTTTCACTTAGCTAAGTGTTCGGCCAACACAGTTGTGAGATGATGAGGTACAAGCAACATGGTCAAAAACATACAGGTACAGGAACAGCACAATGAATGAGACATCCTATTTACATCAGGTAGCAGGGAAGGGCATCAGCCGATGAGGATTTTGAGGCACTTCTATGCACTCTAGCTGAAAAAAATCAGGGAACTAAAAGGTTTTCATTCTGTAATTTTGCCTCTAGAGCAAAATTATAAAAAGACATTGATTGAAAAAGCTAACCTCTGGTTGTTCTTGGTGCAAAGAATTTTCCCAGCAACAGAGTCTGGTCAAGGCAGAAGAACCACAAGTATGCCAATGGATGGTCAGCTGGGAGTTTGCCACAAAACCGATACATCACCCAGAGGAGCTTGATCTGTTAAGGTTTTATTTTGTCCTTAAAAATGCTTGCAAAACAGAGACTGGCTGCTGTTTTCATGGTTATACTGCTGATTGGTTCTGTTTCCACTTGCAAGGCTCCACTGTTATTAGCCATATTGATATATGCCTTTGAGTTTAGGTAAGCAGCTGCATGATTCTCTCCTCTCACTGTTAGTACTGGAACATTCAACAGGAAAACTTGAGGAATTGTTTTGCACTTTGAGGAAACAATAAAGGGAAGAGAAGAAGGGTAAAGTAAGTCACAGGTAAAACCAGTGAGACCCATCCATTTTAGAGAATAAGCCAAATGTGAATAGAGCAGAAAAAAAAAAAAAAGGTTAAAGCCTGCAGAAGTTAGAAAGCTAGTGTGCAGCTCTAGGCACAGGTTTCTGCATTTCTTGGACTTTACGCTTCTCCCTGTTGAATCCTTCTGCTGTTAAGTGTCATACATTATTATCAACTTCTGTGTTACCATGGAGAAAAAGAGAGACAAGGAGAGAACAAATGCCAAAAAGACAATGGTAGAGAACAATTTATTTCAGAAATAAAATCCAGTGCATTTAGAGACATCTACCTTTGAAAGTACAATGGAATCACTCAAAAAAAGGTCTTTTCTTTTAATGGAAAGTTGGCACTGAAGACTATTTTGGAAGTAATACCATGGCAGAAAGGGACTTCTGAATAAATTCCTTGTAGCTATGGAGTTACGTAATTGTGGTTTTGGTCAAACTGTGCTTCTGTTCAGGGGAAAGATGCTAAAAAGGCATACAATGGTTCTCTGGGCTTTTTGTCTTTAAGAACTCTCAACTGGCATTTTTTTTCAATTCCTCAGTAAGAAGACACTGGGTATTTGTTGTTATTTTTAAATGTAATTTCTGCAAATGTAGCCTTAGATATGAAAAAACAAGTTACATTGTTTCTGGTTTGAGTATCGCCACAAACAGCAAAAGGCCTCAAAGGCCTTCATTTACATCTGTGCAGTGCCACAAAATTCAGACAAACCAGAATGCAAGATACAAGCAAAAATCCAGTTTGCACTGATACCTGTGCTAATACTTCAGTGAGTATGAAAAGAAGAGGACTCAAAATACACTCTTCTTTTTGCTAAAATACATATGATTCTGATTCAAAGTAGGCAAAGGTTTGAAAAACAAGAAAGTTTTTATCTAGAATGAAATCAAGTGTTATGGTACAGTGAGATTACCAGGTCAGAAGTTTCTTCACTTCCCATGGCAATCATGTCTTGTCTTATCAGCATATTTACAAATCATAGAATCTCAGAATCATTTAGATTGGACAAGACCCTTAAGATCATTGAATCCAACTGTTATGCTAACACTGCCCAGTCCACCACTAAGCCATGTTCCTAAGTGACACATCCACGTGTCTTTTAAATACTTCCAGGAACTCCAGGTGACTCAACCACTTCCCTGGGCAGCCTGTTCCAATGCTTGACAACCCTTTCAGTGAAAAAATTTCTCCTAATATCCAATCTAAACCTCCCCTGGAACAACTTGAGGCCATTTGCTCTTGTCCTATCGCTTGTTACTTGGGAAAAGAGATGGACACCCACCCTGCTACAACTCCATTTCTAGCTGTAGAGAGCAGTAAGGTCCCCCCTGAACCTTCTTTCTCCAGGCTAAACACCCCCAGTTCCCTCAGCTGCTCCAGCCCCTCCACCAGCTTCGCTGCCCATCTCTGGACACGCTCCAGCCCCTCAATGTCCCTCCTGCAGTGAGGGGCCCAAACCTGAACACGGCATTCGAGGGGCGGCCTCACCAGTGCCCAGTGCAGGGGGACGGTCACTGCCCTGGTCCTGCTGGCCACACTGTTTCTGATATAAATGTTGGCAAGTACTTGTATTTGCCACAAATTCTGCACCAATAGCTTTTCTATTTAAAATATTGCATTTGGTATAATAACTATTTTATTGGGAAATAAGTACTGTACATTTGACTACAGAATTTTGCTGAGGTTGGGCTCGAGGAGTGTACATTGATTATCATGCCACACATTGGAGCTAATAGATCTGGTCTGGTATTTGTTGAAGCACTACATTCATCGGGCGATGAAGCCCCGCAATAAAGAGAAACTAATGGAAGCAATTAGGAAAGAACACCTGTCGGTGGAAGACTGCAACCTCTACATTGACCATAGCCAGAAATTGCTCCCAATTGTTATTCACAACAATGGAAGGCCTGTGGACTGTGAATACAGGCAATGATGGACTGCAATAAAATTTGCAAATGAGTTTTCACATTGTCCAATAAAATTCTATGACTTTGTCAATCTGTGTTGACACAGAACAACACATGGCTAAACAATAAAATTATATAAGAAAGGTGCTAATTGCTATTGTTGGTGAAAAGTATCTTCGCACTTCTGAAGGACCTAGGTCCAAATTGTCCATTGGTCACAAATGGACTTGAGTCTTTTGCTTTTACCCTAATCTCTGGTGGAAGTTTAGCCTTATTAGGCAGCTAAGGTCAGCTGGTGTTCTCCCTTCCACACCCAGGAACAAAATAACAAAGTTATTTGTAAGTCAGCCACAGCAGCAAAGCCGTAAGGAGAATGTCTTTCTGCACTGCATGGCTTTAGCCAACAGCTGACACAGAACTGTGGATTTTACTAGCAATATGTTTAACTTTTTTCTTGAATTGTAAACATAAACTGCCCACAAAAGGAGTAACTTTTGACTTTAAGAACTAGGGGGACTGTTAGAAAGAGATACTCAGGTAAAAGCATTTTTAGGCTTTTTTCCAGTTCTCAGCTAGACAATAAATATTTGACATGCAATTTAATTATTCAGCTTTCCCAGTGAAAATAGGGAAAGGGAGGGGAGGAGATGCAGCAACAGTATTAGACAAGGAGAGAAGAAAAAGAGATGCTAAGAGAAGTCTGTTTGCAGTGACGTCCACAGATTCAGCAGGCTGTTACGCACGTGAACCATAAAAGACCTCTCAGTATTAGATCTTTGTGTCCTTCAGATGACCATGGTATTGACAAGGGAGGGACTGGTAGGACTAGCACAAGATCTCCAGTAGAAACCTGAGAAGTCAATCAAATGTTGCTTTTGAAAAGGTTATCACCAAAATTTCACAGAAAAATATTCCTCCTAGTTTATAAATGCATGACTTTTTAAAATTATTACTCAGTAAAATGTGTATATTGCATTTATTCTGAAGAGGACAGGCAATTCATTTTCCCTTAAATATACTTCCCACCCCACCGCTGTAATGTAAATGAGACTACTTCATGCCTGCAAAAAAGCCCAACCACAATATGAAGGTTTAATCAATAGACTTAATTTAATTCACAATGATGAGCTGACTCTCTTCAGGGCCTAATTTTCTCTTCTCTAAAGAAAGCAGAACCCAATTTTTTGTTGGTGCAACCATTTACAAACAATAAGACACACATTTATATATAGAAATTGATTAATTAGAAGTCCATTAAAGAAATATAAATTATAAGAGCAATTAAAATTAAAGCAGCACTGGTTTTGCCTGAGTAGAATCTTGCACCCATAAATTCAATATGCTTTTTAGAAGCAGATAGTTACTACTAAATTTCATTCTCTCTCCTCTTTTCTTCATCTTATCTTTTTTATTATTATTTTTTTTTTATTTTGCAGGAACCAGGTACAGAAGAGATTTCTGCAGATGTGCTCACAGTCTGACATTCCACAGGCTTTACAATTGAGCAGACTACTTCTGAGACTAACTTTCACTCAAGATGTAAGAAGCATCAGAAAGAGGTATCAAGACAGTTGTCTTTTAATTATTTATTCAAAACCTAACGGTGATTTGTAGCAGAAACATGCTCCTTACTCTCAGTTCCAACCAGTTCAACCTATGCATGAAAGCTTGTATCTGTCTGATAGTTAGACAGTTTTCAAACATAGAAATACGTTTTATCATCTGAAATTGTGTGTTCAATTCCCACTCTCGTTGAACAGAAAAATAAATGGTTCCTTGAAATGAAAGTTTTCAATGATGAAGAGTTCAAACAACAGATTTACTGTAGGTTCTGTGGCATGAATAAAGAAATATGTAGGGATTTTGTAAGTGACTGTTTTCTCTGCATTAGTCTTTTCTTGTAGTGAACTATGAAAGTGAGAAGTAATTGAAGGGAAATGAACATGTTCACCTCCTTCTCCAAATGTGGAAATTCATCATGTGTTTTGCAAGATGAGTCAAGTGCACCAACAGTTGGGGATGAGTCAGCACCGCACCCATCCAATAGAGGAAGCCAGCCTTGCACAGCCCGGAGAACAGATCTTAGTGCACAGAGACAGCACAAGGGCAACAGACACAAGGTGCAACAAGAGGAATTGCAATGAGATAGCAGGAAACAAATATTCACTGTTTGGGAAGTCGGACACTGGAAGCAGTTACCCAGAGAAACTGTGGAACCTTTTCCCTTGGAGATACTCAGACTTGTCCAGACAAGCTACTTGATGCAAATAGCCTTGTGTTGATAGGGGTTTGGACCAGATAGATGGCCTTTTGAGTTAATTTCCTTCCTAAATTGCTCTGTGCCTTTTTATGCACCTACAGAGCCACCTTGTAAGTTGCTGGAAACAGGAAAGCCTTACCCTTTCACTTCAATGACGTTTCTTGAAAAAAATCAGTAGCATCACCTCTTCCTTGAGTTACTGTGGAACAAATGAAAATGGTGTTTATAATGGAACCATCTGCCTATAACCTGTGGTCATGTCCACAAAGTTTATTGTAGCTAGGAGGAAGATGAAGATGAAGCCAAGTTACTTATTGCTAACATGTGAAATAAAAAGGGGACTGAATACAAAGCAAGAAAAACATACAAACCCCTCCCCTCTTTTCCAGAGAGGAAGATCTACCATACTCCGGACACACAGCCTCATAATAAGACCACAATGAGAACACGTAAGTCATGATGAACACCTCTGGGATTCATTTTTTTATGAGATTGGTGCCTGATCGCAGATAATGGCATACCAAATGGGCTGCTTTTACGTTTGGGTTTTGTTGTTTGGGTTTTTTTCTTTTTCTATTTTCCTTTAGGGAAATTCTACTCATCAGCAAACAAATATGCAAAATAGTTGGACTGATAGAAGATAGCATGGGTGCTCTCTCTTTCTTTTGCCAATAAGCATTTAACAAAATTTTAACACTTCAATATACCTTCAAAATGCAACAGAATTATTTATGTTATAGGCAGAGGTTTTTTACCTAAGGCCGTTGATACTAATTGTTCCTCCTGGGACTGTTTCCAGCATAAGCCTTATTCTGAAACATGCTTGCCGAGCATGGATGGGGCTATTCACCTGGAGGTTGATGAATGTCCTGTAAGAACTTTGATTTGGATCTTCCTTGCTTTAAGCTAAGTTACAGCTGAACAAAAATTGATACCTTCTTTTTAGGTGCGCAGTCTGGCAGCCTTATTCACATTGAATAGTTCTTTGCTCTCAGAGTAATCTCCTCCAATGTGGCAACTTAGTTTGCTCTGCAGAAGCTGATCTGCACAGCACAAGGTGCAAGGTTAGAGCTGAGGTGGGACAGCTGGCAGGGAAGTGTGGCACAGTACAGCACTCTAAGAAATCATTTAGAGTAAAATTATTCGTGATTTGCTACATATACAGAGGTCTTCCTGTATAAAAACTTCTGTACTTATACATTCTGTATAAGAATGGCCTCACCTGGTACTCCAGAAAACAGCTAAAGCACTAAGATTTGATTTTCATCATGTTTGTCTTAGTATTTAGAAGCATATGTATTTAGCATGCTAACTGATACAGAAGTTACATTTAAACTCTTCAGTATTCAAGACAAAAGTTATCAAACTTTTTTTATAATTTTCTGCTAATGAAAGGGAGTGGATCAGATACAAGAAGAGACAGAAAGATGGGAAGAGGCAATATGCAGAAAATCTTAGCAAAAAGTATTTCTTAAATAGGGAAAGAGTAATTAAGCTGCGAGCCCAAAGGAATAAAGAGATCTGGTAATGTCACAGCAAAGCAGCATCAGAGATGTACACTAGGAATCAAAATCGAAGATTGTTTGGATGTTCAGTATAAAATAATGTATTCTTATGAAAGTAACAAAACTATAGTATGTGCCTGAGTATCTTGAGTTCAATATACAAATTCATACTGCAGTACCTCTTTCCATTTAAATGTCATTAGTTCCTACACCGCATTTCTGAATTTATCCTTTATGCATAAATTATCCAAGAATAATCTGAGAAGACCTTACAACGCTGATACATCCAACTAAGTTCCCAATCAGAAAGCATTTACCAGGAGCTGGATTAATCTCATCTGAGCATTATCCACATCTAAGCAGTCACTCTAGTAATTGGAGAGAATCCAGCTTTTCCAGGGTATGTTTCATCTGGTTTCTAGGACAAGAACTTTAGAATGAGATGAACCCCACTAAAATATGACTTATCCAATCTGCTTCTGTTAGGATAAGAGAATTCCCCTCCTGGAGTCATCTAGCTCTCCTCAACAACTTCAGAGGAAGTCTACACAGTTATTTGAGATGAAATGCCTGACTTTCAGGTGATTGAAGTGTCTGCATATGTTAGTAAACATCCACCAGATACTATTGCAAGAAAATTGTTGTCCTAGCAGCTGTAGCAAATCCGAGTTCTATTTCTGGAGCAAAACTCAGTATAACCTTCATACGGGGTTATTAGCATAATAAATATGTTACTTCTGAGCAAAGTAACATAAAGAGGGAAATAATTTAAATTTTGCCAGGAATCATATCCAGGTTTCAGTCCCCTAATGCGTGGAGACCTCTCCAAAACATCTCCTGTCCCAGTTGCCACCTACTGCAATGACTGGCAGGCAGCAATGGCTCCATATGGGCTTTTCATTCCTTATTGTCATTTCTGGCATATGTCACGTTAATTTTTGGCCCACCAGAAAGGTGTGGCTGTGATGGTGTACAGCAGTAGGGCAGGAAGAGATCACTTTCGTGCATGTTGAAAAGGCCCCTCATTCTGGTCACAGTCACACTGGGCATCTGTGATTGAGCAGGCTTTGTCAAAAGCCTTGGATTGACTTGCTCTGGTGTCCTATTCACTGCCTTAAAAACATAAAAGGAAATTATCAGCAGCAGCAGTTCTATTATATTCTGTATTCATCCCCATAATAGCCTGATATAAAGTTATCCAGGTTTTGAAAATTGCTCAAAAGACTTAAATTTTCTTTTGTTTAATTTAGCTGACATATTTAGTTTGACTAAGAATAACTTTTAGCATTTAGTAGAATAAAATTTACTTTTATGGAGCATGGGAAAAATTGATCCCAGGCATTGACAAACAAAGGAATGTATAGAAAATAACCATGCACACAGCAAATTCTCAGTCTGCAGTTGGCCTAGTAATAGTGAACTACCGCTGAGAAGTCAAGGTCATTTCCAGTGTGTTAATCTCAAAGCATCAGGACAGGATCATGCTTTTAGTCTGGTAAGTATAGAAAATGCACATAGTTGTGTGGGTAATTAAAACACTGGATGCCCCACTGGTCATTCCTAACTCAGTTATCAGCAAGACTCTCACTAATCATAAGTCAGGGATGAGTCTGTGCATGTGCTGTACATGTGGCTTTCTGCATATGTCTGCACATCATTTCACAGGAAACTATTTCACACTACACCAGCTTGGTGAGTAGCTGTTGTTCACACCCACCAAGAAATAAGTACATGTGAGAATAATACCTTTACAACTTTGAAATGTCCTTAGACAGACTTTTAATCTCCAGGCCATCATCCTGCTGTGAACTCTCCTCCTGACTTTTCACACTTACAGAGAACGGGAGTCAAGCAACACACCATAAGGAAATATGAAAAGACAGAAAAATTCTGGGAGGTGCAAAATTAAGTGTAAATAAAAATATGTCATCTTTTAAAAATATGTGGCTGTTTCACCCTCTATTTAAGCATAAGCAAGCATATACTGATATAAATTGGATTAGTAAATTAGATTGCAATGCTCAAAATGCAAGGTGATACTGATGCATTCTAACAATAGTCTTCAGTTCCATCTCCTTGGTGTCTGCTCCATATGTCATGGCTGGCACAAAAACACCAGTAGTTAAAACACCTGTGTTTTCACAGATTTCCTAGTACGTTAAGTTTAACCTCTGAAGGCCTTTTCATTCAGTCTGCTACTATTATTTGTATATTGAATGAAATATAGATCTCACTTTGCAAGGAAATAGTACAACAAAGTCCTTGACCTCAGGATCTTTCAGCTGAAGGCCTTGATATGTTGCTAGTATAAACCTTGATATCAAAACCAATTGATCATTTTCAGAGAAAAAATGAAAAGGAGAAAAACAAAGGCAATGCCTACTTACATGCATCCTTTTAAAGAGGGAAGATACAAAAAAGGAAGGGCAGATTATGCTGAGCAGGAAAGTTAGTATTTAATGAAAACAGACCATAACACTTGCAAATCTTGTGTCTTGATTTATCTTTTTCTGGTTTTGTTGTTTGCTTGGTGAGAAAACGGTCTACTGGTCCATGATATGGAGAAATGGTCACTGGCAGGTGAAAAGCAACAGTGTGAATTAAGGATGGATTTGAAAGAAGAGGGGCCTGATGGCTGACATAGAGGAGGCAGAAGGTTATTTCAAGGACATGGAAAGGCTCACAAAAAGGATGATGGGAGAAGTGCATGGATAGAGAAACGAAAGCACATTACTAATAGTAAACCAGGAATAGGAAGAGAGGGCAGAATCCAGCAATTCGGACATGAAGAATTCTAGTCTTGTAGAAGACAAGGATTTCAAACTAAAAGGAAGAAACCTGAAGTCATCATCAGTATTTTATGGCCTTCAGGAAACTGGGAAAAAGGGAAGGGAGATGGGGAACAGAATATTGTGTACATCAATCAAAAGTGACCAAGAGGAGAAAAAAATGGAGGCAAAGGAAGTCTTTCAGTGAGAATATTACTGAAAAGATTTAGGTAGCTAAAAAAACAGATGTAATTTCAAGGAAATAATTTGTGGGAGGTGGGTGGGTGTACATGATCGTGTCAAATTAGCTTAAAACCCAAATTTCTCTCTGTGAAGGCAGTGGTTTACAAACCTTCCTTTCTCATTCTTCTGGAAAGGAGTGTTCTTTATTCCTCAGTTTGCTACAAAGGAGCTAATCCTTGATCCTAAGACCCTTGATCCTTAATATCACTGGGATTCACAACACCTGAGGAATAACTTCATTCCCTTTAACAAGTTCACATCAGTTTTCAATCTCCATGTTTCACTTCTTTGAGTTTACTTACACGAGACAGCAGAGGGTTGAAAATACGATGACTGACCAAGGTCAGCCAGGTAGAATTTTGTTTTTCTGGGCACTACTAAATGTCCCAAATTATTCAAATTCCTCATTTCCTTTTCTTCTAAAACTGCATCATAACACAAGCTGCATCCTGAGCAAGCATGTCTCCCTAGATGTAGCAGATGTATATTACTTTCTAAACGACTCAGTTTACCCCACCTTCTGTCTTGAATGGATCTCTCCTTCCTTGTCACTGTTGTCAGTTGAATTCTCCTTGTCTGGATACCAAAGGAAGTGAACAGAACAACTCTCACACAGTGCACAGATGGGGCAGCCTATCCAGCTTAATTTTAAGGAGTCAAAATGGCAGTTGCTCTCACTGGACTTTAGATATTTGCAAAGAATGCCACCTTGTAGGACAGTTTTGGTTTACTTTAAACAATTCACACAAATTTCACTCTACAGTTGCCTGCAACAAAATGTCACCTCCCCATAAAGAATGATTAAGACAGGCAACACTGAACTTCACAAACAGGCTGTCTGACAATCTTGCTCCGTCAATACATGCTAGAGAATCATCATCCAAACAAACCAGACAAGCTGTCTCTTTTGACATCTGCTCCTGTTTCGGTACATGAATTATCCTCTTGGGTTATCCCATTTTCAGATGCTTCAGTATGGATGCCATCTCATAATTTACCTATTCCAACAATTTATCCATCTTTTCAACTGTGTGCATAAGAAAAGGAATAAATAGCATAGAAAGAATGACCGTAGAAATATCACTGACATTTTCTGGGATGAAAAGTATGTAAAATAGGAGCACAGAGGGATATGGGTTGACATGGAATTCTTACAAATTCCATTTTTGCCCCTAATAAAAAGTTTTAAGCAATCAGTACTAATAGTTTGTGAATATGCGAATCTGTAACATTATCCTGTTTATCCTAACTGCACTAACTAGTAATGAAAAGCCTCCCTCCTATTGGCATCTTTCTTTAAATAGTAAGGATTCTGATCTAGGAAAGCATCTCTCTATCCCTTTGAACAGTTCCACAGAATGGAATTTCAACCTCTTGGTGGCTTTTAGGTTCTACTGTATTATAAATAGTAATAATTGCCTTCTGTCACATCCTACTCCAATGCTAGCACTTTTGCCTGCTTTCTGAGCCTTTTAAAGGGCCATTCAGGTATTTTGTGTGCATCTGAGTACCACGATACACTTACGTTGTCTCTTAAGGAAAGCAAGCCATTTCTTCTTCACAACCATCATCATATAACAACTGGGGAAGTACTGTGATTCACATAAGCTGGGTTATTACACAAAGAGAAAGTCTTAAATGTCTTTATTAAAGTGATTGATAGACTTTCACCATGAAACAAAAACACAGAGCTGGATAAGCAGAGAATCTGATATTTGCAGAGAGCTCAGCCAAATCAATCATAATAAGATTGAGAGGAACAGAAAGATTCCACATAAAACTACACAGGCAACACTTTTGCATATTAAGAAGTAACATTTCATGGAAGAAGAGTAATAGTTTTTCTTAGGGCATGATTTGTCTCAGAAGAATGGCGAATCTGTGCATGATACAGGTGAAAAACTTTAGAGATTCCTTTCAATTATCATTTAAAAAATGCACAAAATACAAAGCAGCAGAAGTTTCTCCCTTATCTGAAAAATCCAAGATCATTGGTCCAAAGCGGGGTGGGTTCTGCAGGGCTATTTAACTCAATGGGCATTAGCTGCTTTCTGTATTCACAAAGTACCAAACCTAAGCCAATGGAGCAGAAAAGGCACCTGAAGGAGCCAGACCAGGTCTGGAGGTTACAATATATTTATTGACAGGGTCCAAAATTAAAAGCTTGTATTTTTAGCACAACACAACATGCCTCACAAAAGGCACTGACGTGTCAGTTATCCATAGTAACTGGATGACACAGCAAGCAGGGCCATTAATAAAAAGTACATTTAGACCAGTATCTAAAAGGCCCTTGACTGTTTTACAAATATTTCTGAATATGAACAGAGAAACAAAGGTAGTGGACTAGTGAGTTTCCATTTCAGCATACATTAACATTTTGCAAGGGGAAAATGTCACATATGTACAATTGCAAGCAGCAGTCCTCATTAGTAGCCTTGCCAGAAGAGTGACCCAACTGGAAAAATTTTAGAATTTTATTAAGGGTGCTTCTCATTATGCAGCAAAAATTTTTCTCTCTGCATTTAATGACATTTGGTCAGCTGATTGATAAGGTGCTGTCATTTTTCACTAAAATATCCACTCTATTTTCTTATTCTGTGGGGCATTAAATTTTGGGAAACACTGAGAGCTGCAAAAATTCTCCTTTGTGCTTTTCAAGAGGCAAACTTTGTCTTCTTTCTTATTATCCTTGAAGTAGCTCTGCGGGAGCTAGGGTACCAGCCCCACAAATGTTTTTGGCCAAACACTCTAAAATGAAATGAAGCTTCCATAGTTGGATTGAGAATGAAGAGTTCAGGAGATACTTTGCAAAGCAAATCCAATGAGAACCAATATTGGTCTATTTTTCTGTCAGGTATCCTTACAATGAAATAAAATCTATGTAGCAAAACTGCTTTCGTTTACAAACCAACTCGAATTATGACTCTTACAATCATCACAGACTTGGTGGTGAAAATGAAGTTACTACAAACATTTCTGCTTTAGTAGCTGTAAATTCCAGCAAATGTAATTAACTCAGCAGCAAAAATTTCAACTGCCCGCAAGGCGCTATGGAGAAGCAAGAACAGAAAATATATCCAATGCAGTCACTGAAACTAAGCCCCTGTGATGAAGCTTTTTGATTTATGGCAACATACTGCTTAGGATATTTTTCCTCTGATTGGAACAATCAAAGAATTTCTATACTAAAAATTCAATAATACTGTCAGATTCTAAATGTAACCAATGACCAGTTTGCTGGTGGTCTTTATTCCCTAAGAATTTATACAAATAAGATAAGATGTGATTGATTTGGCAGGTGATATAGCCAAACACTAAAGCTAAATAAATAATTGTGTAAAATACTGTCTGTTTCCCAGAAAACAAATAAATGTTTATAAACTTTATTTTCCTATTTCTAACCTTTTCCCTCCATCTCAACACATGTCAGCTTCAAAAACCTAAGATGTACCACTGCCTAGAGCTCATCTTCCAACCACTGAGAAGAGGAAAGAGAGCACTGAGCCTGGGAAGTGGAAGTGGAGAGAGCTGGCAGACAATACGGTCTCACCTGACTTCCCAAAACCCAATAATCTCCACAGCACATGAATGAAAGATTCAGCAGGCCTTGGCTGCAGAATGCAGGAAAGAAAAGGCCCTGAAGAAGGTCCTCTAGAAGTGACCAAAATTTTCTAGAAAGAGGGATTATTTAGTAATGTGGTAGGAAATGTTCCTAAGAGTAATAAAGGTTCAAGTTCACACAAACCAACATATGTTTGGAGGAATGGACCAAAGTCACAAGTGAACCTGGCTTAGTCCAAAATCAAGGATGTGAGTTCAGGTCCATCTGTATGAGTTGGTATTACCATAAGTTTTGCTGTAGTTACCAAGACATGCAATCCCTGCAAAAGTCTCAACTGGACTGTTACTGAGGAGTGCCATGATCTTCTTTATCAGTAGGAAAGGGTGACAGGGTTTCTGAGACACAGTAGCAATATAGATTATCATCTTAATTTTTAATATTATGACCCTCTCCATTTAAAATTAAATTGTTAAAATATGAAGTGGTGCATTGATTTCCCCCCCCCCCCCCCCAAAAAAAAAACAAACCAAAAACCACAAATTACTTTGTCTAATTTCTTGATTTTTTTCCCACTTTGTAGATGGGGAGATTGGGCCAAACAGAGCAATATAGCAGAGATATCACTTGTATAGAATCAAATTTCTAAAGCAAGTCACCCCTAGGCAGCAAAAGACAAGTACCAGAGGAGCAAGGGCTGGTGTAGCTGTTATACAGGATTTCTGCTTTCCTGACAGAGAATTTCCTACCCAAACCCACAGGTATGGGCCATCATGTTCCAGATAACTTCCAATATAGACCTCAGATATGTGTTTAATGGGTTCCTATAGACTCAGCCGTGCTACTGTGTAAGATAATGTCTGACTATTCTTTAACATCCACTATTTATATTGATAGCCCCTGTTGCATTCTTTTAATTACTAAGAGATCTGTATTCTTGCAGTTGCAGACCAAGACCAACTCATGGAATTAGCCTGGAACAAACCCTACAGATAAAATGCCCCTTTTATTTCATTTTTTCTCCTTCTCTACAAGGCAGATAATCAGCTGAGTATTCTTTATACTCCTTTATTATTATTTTTCCCGTGCAAGGACATAATTCCATCCAACACTAAACACGCCTTACAGCGTGAAATAGGATCACTGCCAGAGCTACATGAGATTCAGAGTTAGAATGGAAGTACTGAAGCCAAACATTTGATTTTAGCTGCCTGTGTTTTTGAAGGAGGGTGACATTATCAGATGAGGATTTCACATTAGTGAGAGACAATTTCATTAGACGTAGATAGTGCATTATTCTAGCACTGAGCAAGACTGCAACAAGGATTCCATTCTGCCCTCACAGGGAGGAATACAAATAATATGAGCTCAGATGGAGTTGTACTGGTGCACAAACTGGTATAAGATCAGAATGGAGCCAGACTTTCATCAATATCTGTGTTTTTACACCACTGAGTACAACTGTTTCTACGGGTTGTAGAAACGTATGTAGCACATAACCTGCAAATGTTCTAGTACAGAGGAGCCCATTATTTTCTGGTGTTACTTGCCTACGACCATTCCCAAAACTTCTTGACTGCCTTCCTGGTTCTGAGTACATCTAGAGGTCTTTATGTAGCACTCATTCAACCACATTTTTGAAAAGGTTATGAAAGTCAACAAGAGTTTTCCTTTTTTCTTGTAAGCCAAGGCATAGATTCTTCGACTGCTATGTGGGTTGAGAGTTTTTACCATGCAGCTATAAATGATGCAGAGCAGTCAGTTTGCATCAAAACTAGCAAATTAATTCTCTTCCACTGATAATTTTACAAATTACATCAGTCTCTTTCCAGGAGGCACTGTATATTTCCTTATTTCCAGTTGATGGTCTCTTGAAGCCAGTGTATGTGCAGTAGCTCTGGAGCATGTTCTGAACTGAATGTTTGCCCATGATTCCAGTAGCAATCTCTCACAAAACAGATTTCCTTTCTTAGACATTACAATCATGTGTAGTTGTTCTTAACTTTTTATTCGATGACAGTATTTAAAATTGAAAAACCAAAAGGTCGGGTTCAGTTGTTCATGTATCTCCAAAAAGGAAATGGGGATTATGAACAAATATATGAGCAGAGATATATATAGGCATGTATATTCTGACTTTAATCTTCTTTGAACAATACAGCCAAATATGATGCTGCTGTCCTTAGTGTAACTCAAAATCCAGCCTACAACTTACGATAAATTTTATATATTTATTTAATTGCTACTTCCCTTTTGTATCACTGAATACCTCTTTAAATTTTCATTCCCCCCAAGATAAATCTTATTTTAAAGAACTTTGTAGTCAGTCTTTACATAAAATGAAGATTTACTTATCTAGATAGGAAATTACCATTTTAACACCTTTTAATATCTTAGTATTTTTTACCTATTAAACTGCAGATTTGATATATTTACAATTTTCATTTTGATACTAACAATATGAACCGAGGAAGATGTTATTACAATGAAAAAGGGTACAGACCAATAAAAGTTGTCATTCCTTACACCAAAACTCTGCCTTAGGAATGTTTATTATCATATTCTACTGCATGTGATATGTAACATTATAATGGAAGTGTGTTGGTACTAGAGGATTAGAGTACTGTACACGGCTCTAGCAAACAAAATGAATAATTGAAATCCAGTGCTTTTATGCTTCACTGAAAAAAAACAATATTTCATGGCACATAAAGTTATTCAGCTTATTTGCATTAAGGTTGAATGATCACCACTGACCAAAACATAAGCAGTGATGGTACCTTGATGTAAGTGGCAAAGAACATTCATAAATATTCTTAGGAAGCAAGATGTACCTGCATTTAATCAGTACTTATTAAAATTTTATTCCCTATAGTTATTCAACAGGATCTGTGGTATAAAAACATAATTACAAAAATCAGATTTGAGCTCATTTGACAACAGAAGGGTTTTATGGTGACCTATCTCCAAATGTTCCTATTTGTAATTAAATGCAGCGATCAGCAGTAAGGATTTTGAAGCTGTTTTAGTAGTTCCGCTATTCTGCTTAACATGTGGCACCCGTAATAATTAAAATGATACTAACACATGCACAATTTTATGGCCCTTATGGTGCAACCCATTATGCCAAATAAGGGCCTCTGTTTTCACAGCATACTGCACATGGTCTCATTACACCCACTTTTCTTTTCCTGTCTTCACACTAACAACTGTTAAAGTGAATCAACACACGAAACGTACTATAACAGCTTAGTGTTTATGATATGTGTGCTGTTAGTCAGTGAACAGGAAAATCTAAACATTTACTGTTTATGTAAAGAATAGCGTTAGTGTTAGCGAATTGCTTGGGTCTGCTTACTTTATTATCTAGATCACAAACGTAATGATGGGTGTCAATGGCACCTATATCTTCCCTTTGCTTTGCTCTCCTGTGTAGATGACTATAAGAATTAGAGGAACTTTACATTTGCAGTTCTTGAAATGTCTGCTGCTAAGTAGTTTTCCTTTTCTTAAAGTGGGAGAAAAATATTTCTATCATAAACTCCCACCATAAAAAAATATGTCCATAAATTTTCTCCTCCACTTCAACATACTGTGCTTGGACCAGTTTGGTTATCCAAGGTGTTAGAAAGTTAAACAATTTTCCTGTGGCACCTCAGGAAATTCTACAAGAAACTGGGAATTCTAGATTAGTGCTTTTTTATAATGAATAATTTTGCTATTACACAGCTACTCAAAGACCTCCTACACTCATTTTACAGTCATCAGTTCGGAATGGCTTTCACTCTCTTGGTCTGGGATCCATTCCAAGAGAAGTCCCATAGGTGGGACACCAATGGATTGGACTAAATCTTTCCTCTGCATTTCATATTATAGCTTTGTGTGAACATTAGTTGAAAGTTCATATAAAGAGTAACAACCTGTCCTTTCATTTCCCCCCCTTTTCCCCTGTGGACTGCCACTTAATCCTAACAGTTTCAGGAATTTGCTGTGTTATCAGTGTTAAAGGGGAAACTAAAGCCCCTGAATGCGAATGGCAGAACAACTCCATTGATTTCGAAGTCATAAAGTGAAAATCATCACAAAATTACAGTGGGTGGGCTCCAGATATGATGAAAATGGAGAAATCAACCAGAAAACACTGAAGTGTGTAATATATAGGGCCCACATACACATAAAAGTGCAGCTTTTAAAAAGTACATCTGGAACCATGAGATTTCAAACAGTAGCAGCAGCACCATAATGCAGAAAAACTGAGTAAAAGCCAGAGCTGGGCTACTTTCAGCATGTCTTCATGCCCACTGGGAGTGACACTGCACAGAAAACTTGCAGTTTTTCTCCCTGAAGATTCAGGAGGAGGACACAATGGGGGGAGATGTGAGGGAGAGGACCAAGGCAAAGAATGATGGTATCTGTAATGTAAGAACTTCTCCTTGGCCTATTCTGAAACAACCTTGTTAAAAATACCCCAACAAAACAAAACAAAACAAAAAAAGCAACAAAAAAAGGACACCCAAATCACTGATATTAAAAAACACTAGGAAAAAAAAGCACCTGATAATTACCTTCTGTCTGAACTTCAGGAAAGTTGAGTTCCACGATCTCTTTTTCTTTGATTAAAATGAATGTTTGTGATCAGCATTACTATTTACTACCCCATGATCAAAAACAAATAACCCACTTTGTTTGTTTCTTACTGCAAATGAATTAAATTAGACGCCATTAGGAGCACTAGCTGTTTATATCCTTGTTTCAGCAGTGGTAGTATTTGAAGTTTCCTGCGGTAAGTTCATTACTCGTATTTTGTCCAGAATTAGTGAAGCGTGCTGAAAATTGCTAATGACAGATGTTTCTCCACTCTGTCACACTTCTTGTATCATTTGATTTGGAAAGCAACATACGGTGTTCTGCTCTATCAGTATGTCACAGACTGTCTGTAAACAGCTGGTCATAACTCAGTTCAGTGAAAACCATTACTTTCCAATGAAGTGCTGGACACCCTCCAAATTGCATTTTGGCATGGCCTGAGCTGCATAATGCACAAAGTTCTTCTGTTCTGAGGTTACCTAAGGAAGGATTTTTCTCCCCCTTCCACTTGTTTATTGTGTTCCAGGAAACAGAATATCTTTCAAAATGGTTAGATAAGGGATGAACAGCGCAGGAAATAAAAATGTTTTTTCTTCTCTCAGGAACCCATAAAAGCTGTGACTGGTGCTGTGTGTGCTAAAAGAAAAAAAATGCAACCCTACCTCACCATTTCTGTTTGTGCCTCAGGTTGAATGGGGTGTATTATCGGGGTCAGGGCACACAAGATGATGACAGATTGAAATGTCTCCTATCAAATAGTTGTGGCATTCTAACATTGCTATGACTATGGGGCTATTCCACAGCTTCTAATCACAATGAATCCTATTAAAAACATCTCCCTGCGGTTTATGCGTTGGTCAGATGCAAAGAAATCCATTTCACTTATGCATGTGAGAAGTGCAAAACACGGCAGATTTAATGCCACACACTAGGATATATGTTACAATTTGCTGTTTCTTTCTAACAAAACCACCGCCTTGGTTGTTTTAAGATTATATGTTATGTTATTAGCATATATTTAACTGAATATGTATCATACATTTCATGAATACCAGTATTCGTTTCTGTGACAAAGAAAGTCTGGAATAGATATGTTATTTATAATGTAAATACAAAGCATTTAGACAGCATGTTTTAATAACTGTATTTAACTGACAATCATTACCACTTGGGTTATATTTAAATGAAATCTTCACATAGCTGCTCTTGGTTTAGAGCATGACAGCAGGAAATGGCATCACAGCTACCTGTAATCCCTAGAGATTCTGCAATGCCTGTATATTACCAAGTGAAGAGCATCTTTCCAACTGCTATAAAAGGATGATTTTGACATTTAAATTTAGGACAATAAAACAAATATTTGCAATCAAGAATCATGAAACTCAAAGATCCCAGTGGAAAGAGATAGAGATAGATGTCAAGATATCCAACTATTCCTGCAGCCTATACCAAGGTTAGCATCAGAAAAGACTGGGAAAAAGCCAGCATTACCAAATAAAGTTGGAATTTCTAACATTTGATAAATAACATTCTGGCCTATCATCAGATACTATCAAAAGTTATACTTGAAGAGGAACCCACTGATAAAAAATGAGGTCTCACACAGAGAAATAATTTTTTCAGAGTTCTAAGCTGCTGAGAAAAAAATTGCATCTCGGTGTCTCTTTATTTCTTTGAAATGCATCAATCTGTAGGAATAATAAGCCCATTACATGACATTACATAAATTTTGAAAAATATTTTTTTTTTACATGTTGAACACTGATGAACAGATGGCTTTAGTGAGATACGGTCTTACAGAAAGTGTTCAGCTGAGTTTTGCTGAAGAGGATGCTGCTTCTTTTTTTGGTGCAGGACTTTTACTGGTTTTGGAGTATAAGCCCACTTAGAGTATCTGAAGGAATCTAAATTGAGAAAAAATAAAATCATGAAAGTCTCTAGCCCATTTTTATACCAGTACTACGTTACTTCTGCAGAGAATCCACATGAAATATTTCACAGGCCAGTATCAAAATAAGGCCCCTGCCCTTAAGAATTTATTATCTCAACAAAACAGGTAGCACAAGAAGAAAAGAGTCATATATCAACAACACAAAAAACAGAGCAGTTGAATTTTGCCATGTGTTAACACAATGATTTTGCATAAGCTACCAGCATCTGTTGATTTAAAGAAAAAGTTTTCTAGTTACTATTTAATTGGACTCAGTAAGTAGACAGGGAAATTTACATGGTCAAAATTTAAAATAAAAGAAGTCCTTTTTACTTGTCAATAAATGGGTACCTGTTGTTCATCATTACACATGCTGTCTATAACAGGATTATTCACTCCTACAGTTTTTACCTTATCAGAAAATGTCAGAGGTTTTTCATTTGGCTTGGTATCCCATCCCACACAATAGGTCAGACATATCCTTTAGCTTATGTTATAAGTTATAAGGTATAACTTATGTTATATAATGAAATCTAATTAAGTAACTTCACTTTCTTTTACAGCTATTTTCCTGTTAATTTTGTGACTGTGCCCTCTGGCCCAAGCAAACTGCTGTAACATTCGTAATCCAAAACCGTTGTAATTTGTGTTCATCTCTTCCATCAAAAATAATTAGTCATATAGTTTTCTGATGTTTTCAACAAACCTGAGTTTTGGACAAAATATTTAATTATTTTTTTCTTAACAGCAATGAGATTCTTTCACCATAGAAGTTCAGTTGTATCAAGAAAAAGGCTCAACATTCACAAAATATAAGAGGAGAAGGTGCTACAAACTCTTTCTTATGCTCAGCCCCCCATGCACACCAGTCAGAAGCACAAATTCATTCGGAAGTAAGAAGTAACACCCAGTCATAGGACTCTGACTTACTTGTGCAAATGAAATCGAAACTGAGCACGAGCACCCAACTGAAGGTCTGTCATTGCTTTACCAAACCATCCCCTAGTCTGTCCACTTAACTCCTTGGATTTCTGGAATTCTCGTACTTATTTAACCCTCTTGGAACAATCATGTTCTCCAAGGGTACTGAAGAGATATCGTTCAATGACAGAAATGCAAAAGAACCTGATAACTCAGCTGTCAAACTGTTGCCTGAGATCTCAGCAGCTCTCTCTTGCACACTACCTCCTAGCTTGACTAAAATAACCTCCAATGCTACAGTATCACTGAGTCTCCATAAGTTTTGATCTAACTAGGCTGAACACATTTAGGTAGCCAGTACTATACATTACTGGGCTGAGTTTCAAGTTCTTTGTTCACCATATGGAGGCAATCATAACAAGACACAAAAGCATGCAGAGTAAGGGGGGGGATGTCTCATATCTCCAATAAAATTTTGCCAAAGTGTGTCAATCTCAGCACAAGTTGCAAAGACACATAAAAAGGAAACATATTCATGAGTGCACCATAACAAGGCAAAGCTCGGATGATGTTGATACCAAAACAGAGGTCTTTGTTGGGTCTGTTGATCAAAGCAAGATTCTAAAACAGATTGGCTTTGTGAAAATGGAAATAACCAGTCAAAGTAAATTTCAAAATAGATACTGGAGCTAAACACATTATCATCATTCTAAGCACATGCAAAATTAAGATTGACCTCCCAGTGCTAAAAGCAAAACCTAAGTTTTCCTCATAAAATAATCACAAAAAGTAGACAGGGCGTAGAACGTATGAACTCATACTGGCACAAGATATCTGTTGAAAGATATAAGATGAAGGGAAGTGGTATAACTGTCTACAAAACAGTGTTCAAAAGCTATTCTTAAAGAATCTGATGAGGCAGTTAGCAATCTGCAAGGCTCTAAGAATATAATGTATCACAGTTGCAGAGATTTCAGTGTGCCATCAAAATGCTTGCTCTGTTAGTACTAGGAGATAGAGTCTGAACTTCAGTGAATGATAAAGTGAGAAGTTACTGGGCACATTCACACATCAATTGGCTGGGGTAGTAGTAATGTTGCCATAACAAAGCCAACAGTTAAAGATTGTCAAAATCTATAAGATTCCAACATGATTATCAAATATTATCATTAGCCAATAATGACAGCTGATACAGAGTAGACCCTGACACTCAAAAATATTGTGACTTCCAAATGCAAGCCATAAGTAGTACATGCTGAGGAAAAATCACCAAACTGAGCAACTTTCCGTACCTTCCTGACAGCTGCCTACATTGATGACTTATTTGCAGATGTGTACCAGTATTGAAGGTCACAATCTTGCAGGGGTGGATTAAGTCCTAATATTTATTGCCTTAATTTCTTGGGTTTCATGTTGTAAGCAAGCATTCATAACCCAGAATACAACAACCACATAATCTCCAATGTCCCTTGCTCCAAAAATGTAGCTAAAATTTTAACAACTCAGTAAGGGGATGCTTGCAATGTTTTCATACAGAAAAGAAATTTTTGCATTTGTCATGTCTTTGGAAATTTTGATTGTCCAAGGCAGTCAAATATTTGATCCAATGTTGTGATTCAAAACAACTTTTTGAATGCTGGACATTTGCCATTCAGCACTGTAATATGTACCAAACTGGAAAAAAAATATCTTAAAGAGGAGACACACAAAACAAAAAGTCCAAGAGCAATCAAAAAAATGACATATGTATATTAGCTCATATTTATGGAGCATGTCTAACTATGAAAGTTGAAGAAGATCTTGACCTAACCTTGCATCTATACCGGGAGAACAAACCACATGTGACAGATTCTACTCATATTATTTAATGCTCTAGGGAAAAACTCAGGTACTGTGGCACTGTGTGTGCTAAAGAACCTGAACAGACTAGAGCAGCTTTGAAAGACATTCTAATTGCTTCTATCATAATCTATAATCATAGTGGTTTTTTAAGCAGTAGAGCTCCAGCATATCTTAATCACCTTGTGAATGTGGGCATTACCAAAAAAAAACAGACAATGAACAGTACACAGTAGGCATCTGTTGCTTTACTACAGTAGAAATGTATATATCCTTCTTGCACACCTTCCCCCCAGCATTTTGATGTGGGACATTATGAGGAGGTCAGATGCATGAAATTCTCAGGTAGGATTTTCTCCTGTCATTATGGTGCCTGAAACATGCAGTACTTTCCTTGTTATGAAATACCAGTGCATTTTTCCATAAATTACTTGTACATTTCATTTAAAACTGTCAAATGGTACTTGGCTGAAGAAAGGAACAGTAACTCCTTTGACAGTAACCCCTACTCAGCGCATCAGGTTTTCTCCCTTTATACCCTACATTTTTAAAGAGTAATGAAAAAATTCAATATCACTTGTGGAGGAAAACATGATGAAAATATCTGTCAAAAAAATTTTATTTTTGCCCACAAACTGAATGAGTTCTATTATTCCTCCTTACAGAGTACTGTTTCAAGGGCGACCGCATTAGACTGTTTCGTTCCCTCCTTAATTACTGTTGCATATAGTTATAAATAGCAGACAGAAGGTAAGCGGAAAATGACAAAACAAGTTTATTCTAAAGTCTAACATAAACCACTACAGGCTAAATATGTACAGGGAATTACACAAACAAGTGTTGAACTATATACACATGTTATAACAGAAGGAAAGACATTTCATGTATGCAAGGAAAATCTTCCCAAAATAACTTCAGCAAAAATGCTACTTTTCTTCATCTATACCGATGATCTAAGAGGCCTCAGCAGAAGCTTTCTCTGCAGACTAACATCTTCCTGAAGGTAGTCTTTTGGTGGCTTCCCAGGCTTTACAGGGTTTGCAGCAAACTTCTCTTCTAATCTACCATCTCACTATCTACTCACATTGTAGTAGCCCTATGGTACCCAGATACCAGTACCCAACTAAGGCTGTCTCGTCTGTAGTTATGTGGGCAATATATATGTTTGCCAAGCTGCACTGGATCCTGACTCAGAGCAACCCGTGGCACTAGCTGGTCTCTTCAGGTACCTTTCAGGCCCATGTTTCAATTATTCAATTGTCCCTTGTAGAATATTATAATTCCACTTCAGTGAGTCACAGCAATCAACCAACTTCTTGGGTTGGATTCCTGATACAAAATAAATGTTACAAGACTTGGACTATCAGATATGATGATGCATTGACTCTGCCATCCTCAGTTTCCATAGAGATGCCACATGGATGTCTCCTCAGGTTCGTTGGTCCCCAGCTAGAGCAGCATTCACATTGCAGAAAGAAAACTGTATTAAAACTGTGCCTTGTCTACACATGTAAAGCAAAGTTGGTAGGATCATTTAATATTTGCTTTCTTTTGTTCAGGAGTGGAAGATTTCACAGAGTTTTGCCTATAGTTCAAAATACTTAAAACCAATAAATAATCATAAAGTAGCAGTACTAAGGTACACCACTCAAAAGCTATCCAGGAAACCCATTGACTCATTTTACATGAATTATTAAGCTTGGGAAATGTCACCTGTAAGGCACAAAATAAAATTACAGAAGGTTGCTTGAACAAGAATCAGTTAGTGATTCTTTAGGCTTAGACAGCCTTTGCAACGATATATCTGGTTTCATTTCCTACATTTGAACCCTCTTTCCAGATGTGATTCTGCTAGATGATTGGAATAGGACCCAGGTCTAGATTAGACACATATGATACCTTGACAAAGTTTTCAGAAAAAGGACTCCAAAAGAGTTTCAGAAAAGAGCAGAGCATTTTGCAATGAGCAAGTTTGGAATATATTAATTTAAGGAAAGTTTATTTTTATAAACTGTCAGGCTTGGAGCTAGAGCTAGCTTATGCCTTAAAGCATGAGAGTTTTATCTCTCAAAAAAAGTGCTTACATGCTTTATATAACTATGATTGTTCGTATCTATAAACATGAATCATCTAAAATATTAAATTCTTACACTTACTAATATCCTGCACTTTCATAACACCCTGCACGTAGATCAACTCTGAGTGATGCAGAGAAGTCCCTTATGCCACATTTAAATGCACCACATTTCAGATGTGTTGAATACCTCTTTTGCGATTATGAAGAATGGAAAATGTGAATGTTTGGTTCACCTTCTCTTAACCACTCATGACTTATGGCTATCAAACATTTTTGCTTCCATTCACCTTCCCTGAACAAACCCAGGCATCTCTTCTCTTGTCAGATAGAAGTTTGACATACATCTAATAATTTTCCTCATTTATCCCCAAACCTTATATTTTTCTCTTAGATCTTTTTTATATAAGGTTTATCCACTACCTTTGTCATAAGGTGCATCAAGTGATATATATTTGTGTGTGGTTTTACATTGTTTCCCCTTTTTTTCTATTACAGTTATTTACATGTGCCACCACTTTCTTTTGTTATAATAGTATATCAATATCACACATGAAAGAGATTTTTTCATTAATCTGTTACAATTTGAGTCTGGATATGCAAATTATAATTCTTATTATTCTTTACCATATATATGACTTCACATTTATCAACACTCAGTTCTATTAGTTTAAAATCGGTGTTTTTCATAACTCTTCTCAGATTAATCTATACTTGATTATTTGTCTATACCTCATTAATCAAAATATCATCACACTACTTACAAACCATGACACTCTCCAAATCTTGTCACAAGACTGAAAGTAGATCTGACTTAGGCATGGGATGAAGCCTAAGGGAAAAAATCAATTCATACAATAAACCCCAGCATATTAATGCCTGCCCTTGATGGTGCCACAGCTTGCCAAACAGCTTTAATTCTGACATTCAGAATTCTACTTTGCAATGTTAATAAAATCCTTTTAATCCAGGAGGATATTTTTGAATGATTCCAAGCAACTCCCCCAAAATATCTGAAGCAAATGCTACGATGTTCTTTCAAACTGGCTTCCAAATGGATCCTAAGAAGTGTTGCAGTCTCCACACCCATGTACAGACCTCCAGCTCACCAGCTGATGACGGACATGAGAACAATAAAATCTTCTCTCAAGTGCACAAACACAGGGATAGCACACTAACAGGGGACCAGGCACTTCCCTCACTAGTGCCACAGATTTTTGCTTATGGCACAAACATGGTGACAGTCAAGAACTTCACTCCAAACACGATAAGGAAACTCTAATGCAAGCTGCCTCGTTCGGTATTTTTTTAAAAATATTGATTCACCATTTGTCAACCATTAGCTGCAAATAAATATGCTCCGAAGTAGCTTTTAAAAAAATTTGGAATTTATTTTCAGAACAATAACTATTCATGGTGAAAGCAGTTATATTGTTTAATGTACATGTATTGTCTTTATTTTTATTTTATTCTCCAATACTATGTTAAAACACCTTTCCTATTTACTAGCTGGTGACTTTACTCACATCTGTACCAGACTGCTTTTGGGTGGATATCAAAATTCAATTAATAATGCAGAAAATTAACATTGCAGATTTACAGTAGTTAAATTTCTTTCAAATATACTGGATAAAAATATCAACACTGAATTCATTTCAAAATGACTGATTTATTATAAAAAGGCTTGATTATCTGTAGTTAGAAAGTCCTTCAAGACAAGAGAAGTAACTGCTCTTAGACACTGACACCTATTTTTTAGATCATATAAAAAAGTGGTAAAACATAATATTTCCTAAAATTACTTTTATTACATTTTCAGCTCCCAAACAGCTTTTTAGCTTCCATTCAATTATTTCAGTATTGCAAAAAAACCCCTGACTGTGCTGAAGCTGAGTTAGTACAGTCTCCAAAGAAAGGTACAGCTCTCCAAACTGGGCAATTTTTTCCCCCTTTTTTTCAGACACTGAACAAATAATTTCTCCTGGTTTAGCAATCTGACTTACTTCAGAGATGTGCTGTTTAAGGTTTACTCATCGTAAGTTATTTAAATAGATTATTGGAAGTTATGTCTAAACATATGCTGTCATAGTTTCAAGTTTAATTTTTATTATGTTTACATTTACAAGGAGAAATGTATGCAAAAGACAGTCAAATTGAAGTAAAACATATATCTTAAATAAATGATTAATTTCTTCTGCTTCATAGTCAGCAGTTATGACACAGACTTGCAATCATTAGTGCATGCACCGTGATGTATGGAGAGATCTGTACCAAGACACATTTTGTAGAATGGCCTCAGTTGTATATCACCTTCCCTAATGAAAATCTAGACACTAGAAATATTCCAGTTAACACACTTAGATTAAGAGGATAATCTAGTTTACAGATCAGCTCAATTAGCTCTGTAAAAGATTAGTTATTTGTCTGGGTTTCAGTCTAAGTTCAAAGAAAATTATTAAAAACAAAGCCATCTTGCCAGTTTATTAAGAGGTCCTGGAAACTATTGCTTGAGAAATAGTTACTAATACTGCCAACTCCTAAATTTAATGATTTTATGATGTTTCGGTTCCAGGACAGAGTAGATACTTTTTCCCAAACTTGAGCATAATACGGACTTCTTAGAGATTCACTTGGATGCACAAAAGCACTCAGAAAGCAAATACCAAGACTGGAAAAGAAACTAGGACAGAAACACTGAAAAAATATCATTCACTTCAACAGTAGGTGATTTGTCCTCATTTTTTCTCTTCCAAGCCCACAATATTAAGAAGAAACAACAGAAATCAAATGTGTCCTAAGAAAGGCAATTTAAATGACAAGTAGTGAGGTGTGGCTTTTTGGAATGAAAAATTATTTATTATTTGCAATGAAGAATTGCCACATTATAAAAGTGCTATATAGACAGTCCCCAGAACTAAAGAGTCAGATTTAGGGAGAAAAAAAAGCTTAATCTAGAAAAGTTTTTGCTACAGTTGCTCAGTACAAGGTATCCCATTGTACAGCATAGATGATTTAGCATATAAAACCATGGCCAAAGGAGAGTTGCAAAGCTGAGACATGAGCACTTCCTTCACTGCAATGGCAAGGATCAGGCGTCACCTTTTGGGCCAAGCATGTCAAAAGCAAATCACAGTCACTATCTCATGAGGCTTCTTAGTAATTGCTTAAAATAGAAATTCTAGCCACTAACAAAATGCCATGGGAGTGTAAGGCAGAGTGGTTTTGGAGACACCAAGGAATATGGTTGTAAGAAAACAAGATTTTGCTTTTCTGCTTCTTCCAAAGGTGGTTCTTCAGCAGGTGCAAAGTTCACCTCGGTACAATGCAGTGGTATTGATTTGGTGCCTAGAATCACAAGGGAAGTGCAAATGATTCTGCGGCCCAAAACCTGCCTGATGCGAAATGGGAGGGGAGAGGTTAGCAAATCAATGCAATTTATTCCCCTTTAAGAATTGCAATGGGCTGAATTTGAAATAGAAACATATCTTTCCCAACCAAATGGCCTATTAACATATCTCTTAGCAAATAACTGTCAATATCTGGCAAATAATTGGTCTACTGACCCATTATGGCAGTGAATGCTCAGCTTGTACAATCAAATACCTTTTCTGTTTGGGAATGCAGGAAAATCAGGGTGGCTTGAACAGTTTCATTCCCTCAGGTGAGATCAAAGGCAAGAAGCCCTCCCCACCATTCTTTACCACAGTACTTCCCTGCCTGGCCAAGAACCGGGTGGTGCTAACCTTACCCAGGTAAAACAAAGTGCACTTTTCTCCAAGCGTCTTGCGCTCCAGCACCCGGAGGACACATTCCACATGTTCCTGCAGGAGCTCCTGCAGCCTGGGCTGTATAACACAGAGCACACCAATGTGGAGACAGGATGCTCAGGGCTGGGTGCCTGCTCTAGCAGACCCAAACTGGCCAGCCAGAGGCCAGCCCTGTCTGGGTATGGCCTAGCTGTGTCTTTGGCGGGGATTAAGGGACTTGGTACAGAACTGCACAGACATAACCGAGCTGTTCCCCCTTGTGCACGTGGTGCCAGCGCAGGCATTTCTCTACCTTCCTGGGCTGCCCAGCCTGGCATGTTTGCTGAGGCAAAATAGGTGTACTGTAGTGTGCTGTGGTGTCATTATCCAGAAAATGATGGTGCCACTTCAGAAGCAGGGTTGATGTAGAGAAAAAAGTGGTCACTGATGTGGTCACTGGAAGGAGAGACACTCAAGGGATGCTGAATAACATTAAGCAGGAGAGACAGCAAAAGCCTAACTTTTCCTGCCCTGAAAACAAATTAGCATCATTTCTAGTGCCCCATGGAATTGTTTTCTCATGCCTTGAAATCAACATATGGCCCAGAGAGATGCTGTGCTCCCATGGTGCACATGGAGTCAAGGAGAGCCTTGGATGCTCAGCGACACTTAGCACCCAGCTCAGTGCAGTTCACATGTTGAGGTCCTGGCAAGCTGAGAAAAATCTTGAGAGAAAGCTGTGATCCCAGAATAACAAAAGCAGCATCTTCTAGGACATTTCTATACTATGGAAAAGGGAATGGCACAGATACCCCTCACCCTGCAACAAGGAAACCAGTATGACACAGAGGAGCCTATGTCCAAGAGAAATTTAATTATATTTATGCAGCTCTGCACCCAAACCATGAAGCCCTGCCTCCCAGCATGACCAGATGGCTGAGAGTAGTCTGCAACCACCAAAGCCTTTACACACACTTGTTTTAATCATGCTGATGAGATAAGTTCTCCTCAGATTTTAAAGAGCTTCAAATTTGTCTATATTTCCTGTATCTGCCACTTGTCTTTTCACAAGACTATTCCCCCATGCCCTCCAAAGGCTAAATCCCTTAAAATATGCAGATGGATTGAACTGATTCTCTGATTTTTTATTTTCAAGGAGACTGCAATCCCAGGTCACCCTGTAGCCACGGATATTCTAGGTTACTGGTGAGCACAGTTTTATGTGATAATGAAGATACCTCTGTTTGTCCAGAGACGCTCTCAAATAATGGAAATCAACACAGATCCTCATTCAATAAAATAGAAATTGTCACCATTTTGCTGTGCTTCCGCCAGAGCAACATATGGTAGCACAGCTGACAAATATAATCTTTTCCTTTTTTTTTTTTTCCATTTCACATGCACATTTCATTTTGCAGAATACTAAGACTTTACATAAATTGTCTGTTAACCCCTTGCAGTCACAGCATTTGCGGCTTGGGCTGCCTTGAGCTCTTGAATACTTGAAAGCTGGAGATAAAATGCAGTCAACAGTCAGGGAATGGTTTATGCCTTCAGCATATAGCCTACTTGCACCTTTCAGAAGGAAAATCTGCTCTTTTTTACCTTCTCCCCTATCCAATGTTTCTTTTTAAGTAGAAACAGTCTACTGTAGCTATATGAAAGCTTACTGATAAATTGATAATTATTTGCTGCTTCTTTAGGTGTTTTGCAGTGCCACAAGCAAAGTTACATATACCCAAGGACTATACACTTATGTAATTTACACTGCCTGTACCAATTTGATTGTATAAAACTGAGCTGTGTCCACTTTGCAATGCCAGTCTAAGATATTTTGTTTGTTAACCATTATGTCCACACCCTGATCAGCTTCTCCCCATTCTAGGCAGATGGTGCCTGGTGCAATAACTTTCTTGGTGCTTTGTGGCCTTTTCTGCAGTGGGATGCCTGCAAGGAATCCTGCATCTAGAGGAATCTCATGAGCTTTCCTGACTCTTTACCAGAGCTGATTGGTTTTATTCACACCAATTTTCAGCCCTTGTCCAGACATCCAGGTGATAAATTATGAAAGCTCCGCTCATGATTCTCATGGATACAAGCAAGATTCACTTGAGTTCAACAAGGAGAGGGAGGTGTCTGCTTTTTCATAGGGATTTTGGAACCCAGTAATAATACTCAGGGCAGGGGAGGGTATACAGAGGAGGTACTTGGTTGTGTCAATTAGCCTTAGCTAATTTACTCCCACTGAATCACTCTCTGGAGCATCCTTCCTCTCTCTGTTGAACATATAGACAACCCAGAGAAACTAGTCCCTAATTTCTGTATTGTACAAGGAAACTAAAGTTGAGCAAAATGAATGCCATCTGACAAGGATGGCTCCATTCAGAAACAGCAATTGTATATGGGGCACGACTTAAAGGACTCTGAAACAGGCCAGCGTGACCGTAAAGCAGAGAAGCTCACTGTAAGGTGAAGCTGCTTGTCCCAAGGAGGATTATTTACAAACAATAAAGCTTCTCATTTGTTTGGTTTAAAATCACATTGGTCCCAGTGGCAATTGGCTTTCTTGATGTATCTTTGCATACATACCCAATTCAATGTCTTGACACAGATAAGGCATAAATCATAGATCTGACCACTTCTTAAATACATTTGCCTCCAATTTGTGAGCAGAAAAGAAAAACCTGCTTTTCACAAATGTCATTTGCTTCCTGACAGTTTGCAAAAGCATACTCCAACAGTTGCTTTTAAAGACTGAGAGCACCTGCACAAGCTAAAAGGGAAGAGTGGGGGTTGAATCACAAACTTCTGACACACATGCTAAATATTCCACAATTAAAGGCTAACACCACACACCTCAAGGCTGTTAATCTGAAGTGCAACAAAGAAATATGAAGGGAAGTCTATATAGGCTAAACCCACGAGTTAAATAAGACTTAACCACTTGTCCAAATTAAGTCAATTTTACAGATTTTCCTCAAATGTTCAGTATTAGCAAGCAGCAGCAGCAGCACATAAAACTAGGTGAAGACTTTTGGGCTGACTCAGTGTGTACGTTCTTATGAAGTGTTGATACTTTGGAATACCTGAAAACCTGAGTTCTCTGTTCACTGCTTGGGTTTTCAGCTGACTGGAGGTAAGTTTTGCCTGGAGTAGGAAGGTCTCTGTCACAGTATAACAACAGCCTCACTAATGGCAATCAACATCAAAATATTAGACAATATCTGAAGGGGCTGATTTTAAGGGGGAAAAAATTGTTGCCAAAGCCTTTGATTTTCACTTGAATGAGTGTCTTGGAGCTTGCCATTTTGTTAGCTGACACATCTTGAGCATTTGCTTACTTTTCATGTTGTTCATTTCACAGACTGATACTTTCATATTATATCTAAACAAATTATCAGATCCCATCTCCATGAAAAACTTTATCATATTTTATTACATACTGTAAACAAAACCTTTGGGGGAAAGAGGCACATTATGTCTTTTACAAATCACTGCATTTTTCCAGATGTACGGTATGTTAGAAAACTGACACAAAAGATGTGAATTGAGTTAACGAGCCCTGCTATATTTCCACCAAAATGGGTTGTTGGTTCATTTGAATAACTTTGACCTTTTCTGTTTATTGCCTTTCTAAAAAAAAAACCAAAAAACAACCAAACAACAAAACCCATCCCAAAAAAACCAAAAAAATCCATAGCCAATCATTATGATGACTACAAGTCTACTCAGGAACCTTGACAGCTGAATCACCATCTCACATCAAGAGATTTAGCCTTGGGCATCTGACTGAGCTGACACACATTGGTTGGTCCTTTTTACACATTAAATGTCTTTACAGTTTTCATATTTCTTCTGTTTTTACACTTTCCAGCTCTGCTTTGTTGTAGAGGGGGAAGCTAAGATACATACTGCACAATGAACACCATTAACACCTTGCAATTCTTGGTTGTTTTTAAGATAAAACTGGACACAAGGAGGATGCTTAGATTAAAAAAAAAAAAACACCACAAAACACCTACATGTACCATATATTTGAGCAAGAATTGAATGAAAATAGCAAACTGATAAAAGCCTAGGATTACAAAATTCACCAGAGAGTTTCCTTTTTAGTCACACTGTGGGAAGGAAAAATGAGAGATAGGGAAGAAGGAAAAGCTCAAAGGACATTATGTTCCCTCATACTTTGCATTCCCAGGCTTTTGTTGCCTGGTGCTCTAGAAGAACATTATTTTTTTTCTAATGAGATGGGAAAAATACCTTTGGGACACACAGAAATATTCACACGCGGGCCTGATTCAGCAACCTGACTCACTTCACATGGGAATAGTCCCAACTGGTTTCATCTTCTAGTTATGACTTCAGTGATAGCCACTTTAGCTGGTTTACTCATGCAAACAAACATTATTCCAAGTGAGCAGAGACTGTAGACTGGAAATGTTCCCCCCTAAGCTATGGCCAAATGGAAGAGAAAATGGAGGGAGGCTGAAATGTGAGCACTGAAAGGTATTTTTCAAGGCAAAGCTCAAGGGGATTTTTGAATATAGTCAGAAATCTATTTAGAAGTCTCTTTGCATTTTAAAATCTCTGGAAGGAAAATGTAACTTTTTTTTTTAAAGTCTATCTCCTTGCCAAGATTTGTAAATCAGGAATAAGAAAAAAGAAAACATAGCAGACAGAAATGAATGAAAATCCTAATGCACCAGCTTGGTCAGTCCACGTTTCCTGACTGTAATTCTTCCCGTCCACAGCTATGTTTTTTGCAGTCAAAGCCAGAGACTACAAGCTGCAAAATGCATTGTGTTTTTTATTAACTGAATTAATTAACAAATATAAATATCAGGCATAAGGCTGGTAAATCTGTTTACCTGTGTTTATTAATTTAGACAGCAGGCAAACTACGTTCTACTTCTTGAGAGTTAATATTTTGCATTCAACTAATATGGCATGGTGCATCTTGGACTCTATTTAGTACTGAGTATGTGTGAGCCAGGCAATATATATGGACTTATTACTTTTGCTCCCACACATGGACATGTCTCACAGGAGCAGGAGGCAGAAGGCCAATTTAGATATTTCAGACTCTCAGTGTGCCATGAACTTTCCAAGCCAGGGCTGAGATCACAGGAAAATTGCTTCAGGGTGCATCTCATGAAGTCAGTGGGCTTTGTCCAAGGAACTGCTGGCTTTTCTTCTGAGCACAGGGAGAGGCAATCTGAGGAGCAGAGCTCCTATGTCTTTCTACAACTTTTTAACCAGTGGTGGTATCTTAAGTTTTCCTTAAAATGAAGAGGAGGCAAATACATGCTACTGATCTTTCCATTATCACTGGAAAAAAGCATTACAGAACTGAAAATGGAAGAGAGGAGGCAAAGAGCAAAACTATACACATAAACATTATCGCTGCATGAACGTGACAGCCTGGGATAAATGGATTCAGTCTTCCATGCTTTTCTTGTAAAATGTTGCTGATTGCTTCAAGATTGAGATCCAAAAAGTCAGAAATAGTTTTTATTTCAGAGGACAACCTGTGTTGATTTGCCCCTTCCCACTGGAAAAAAACCCAACCAATGGGGATGAGAAAGGGAAAATTTGTGAGGCTGCACCAGAGAAGTATTAGGGCTTGAGTAAAAAGTAGCAACACATCTATGCTGGAGCAGGAGGGAGAGCAGTACCTCCACCTACTCTCTCAAAATCCTGATGAGTCACATTGGTTTAAAGCCGGCAAATTTCCTCAAATTTTCTGCAAATAAAAATGGAAAACTTGGTATAAGAAAGTTTTGGATCCATATACCCTCATTTTCAGAAGTATCTTCAATTATCATTGCTGAGTACTTTGCAGATTCCTAACTCTGTGTGTCAGGGCACTGATCTCAGTGGTCTATAACACTAACTGTGACTGAATAAAAGGGTTCAGAGAGCTGGTTTGCGGTATACAACTCAAATGAGGATTTATTACATCTCTCTATATTACCATCCCATTAGCATGTTCATTGCATGCCCAGTGTCTCCCACCCATTAGCTCAAAGGACTTCACAGATCAATGTTCAACGTAATCCACCAGATGAACAAATCCTAAACAGAGCTCCTCAAAATTTTCTGACTCTTAGTATTTCAATCACACTTTTTAAAGTATTTGACATATCTGTTTTCAGTGAAAGATGTGGGTAGTAAATAAACCAAACCCTCACAAATTTTCAGAACCAAAGTTCAGCCTGTTCCAGTTTTAACTGTTCCTCTTAGATGAACAGAAAATACTTCCCTAATATAGCACTTCTCAAAACCAACAGTATATTTTGCTTGACAGCATGATCACAAAATTACAAGACATTCAGTCCAGAGCAGAGAGAAACTGTCTTATTTTTCTAGTAAATACTACTGCTATTTTCCAACTTGGTATGATTGCCAGAGAGAGCTTAGGCAAAATAAATATATATAGTGCAAAATAAGCCATACAGACAGCAGGGGAGAATTTTTCAGACACCACTGGAACCTTATTAAAATATTTAAAGTGAGAAGGCCCAAATTATCAGCCAAATCCAACTAAAGGAAATATGTGAGAATTTATCAACAGCTGTGATTGTATGTAATAACTTTCATCTGTTTCATGTATATCCAGGTTGTGCTTCTCCCCATTTATCACTACTGCAATACTAAAAAGTCAGTCAGTGCCCACGGGTGAAAGCTCTGCAAGCACAGCCACTGCCTCTTTTCTGCCTCAGCCTCAGCAGGAGAATCTTCCCTGCCTGGCACTGCAGGGACCACCACCAAGGGTAATTGAATTTCCATGCCTATTCAGCCCTGGGTCTGTGCACTGACACTGCCAGATGCCAGCTCCGCTTTGCCTCTGCAGAGTGCTCGCCACTGCAGCATCGAGGGCTGCTACCAAGGGACGACGGGGTGGCTCTCCTGCAGGTAACATATCGAGGAATAAGTGGCTTAACCAAGGTAACCAACACATTGCAGAAAAGCTCTTTGCTAGACATCACATGAACAATCATTGGCCACTATCGACTTCAGCCCAGATTAAGCCTAAAGGCTGCATTCGAGGGACTATGCATTTATTTTAGTTTCTATGAGCCATTTACTCCTTTCTGTCCCTGTGCACACGCATACTCTGTTAGATTTTCTTTTCTATTTTCGTTAACCTGCCAAAGTTAATCTAGAAATCTGAAAGAGCACCGTCATCAGGACAGTCGAGTGATTCACACTCGACACTGATGTTTAAAGTTTAGCCTGGCAAATGCATACTGTAGCTGCTAAGGAAAAACATTCAGTGCAGATTAAAAGGGACGTCTTTCTTCCCCCTTATCATTGTGGCTAAATATCCCCTTTTTGTAAAACAGTTGAGCTGTTAAGTTCTATGCTAAGGCACGTACACACTTTGGAAAGGTAATTTGAAAGCGAGTTGAGCCATGACAAATAGGGACAGCTGGCCTAATTGAATCATTTGATCTAAGACAGCTCAACTTGGTTATCCTCACTGCAGCCCACATTGATATTAGCGAGTGAATCATTAGCCATGAAATCATGTCGACTTTCCCGATGCAGCGTTCTTGACATGACAGGGAACGCAGTCTGCCTTTCATTACAGCACCAATGAGTTCTTCAGTCTGTCATGAAGGGAGAAAAAAAAAAAAGGAAAGAAAAGAAAAAAGAAATAAAAAAAGTGCCTTGAAAACTTTTAAGCTCAGCAACAGAGAGTAATTTGCTCCTACGTACATCGCAGAGCAGCTGAAGACCCTTGTGGTAGGTCTGGGTTTACCTGTTCGCCTCCGAGGAGAGCTGGCTGCCCCAGCCTTGCCCAGCCTCCCTGGTCCGCACAGCCTGCCAGGGGGGCAACAGGTCACCAGTTAGTACTGATTTCCCTAGTTCCTAGAACTTATTTCCTTTTCTTGTATTTGTGCGGATGAGATGGTCTGCAGTGTCGTATGCATTTGTACAGGCTGTTTCTAGGAGTAACTTCTTATAACTCTTTTGTATATTAATTAATAGCAGGCTAGAGCTGCATCTTTGGCATTTGGACCACAGTTTTTGGCTGTTCTAAATGTTAACTGGACTGCTCCTAATCTAACTCACGTTTCATCCATCCTAGCACAAAAATAATCACCAGAGTTATTTCCCAAATATCTCCAAGGTATTTAGGAAGAGATATCACTCTTTAAAGTCCTTCCTTGATTTGCAAACTAATGGGCTCATCCAGCTGCCATTGAATGGAATGGAAATTTTCTGTGGGAACGGAGCCAAAGCCAGATCCCAGGCTCTCTTTTAACAGGCATAGGTGGACAAAATTACCTGATGGTTTAGATCAGATTATTGGTGGCAGGACCAGACAAATATAATTTGGGCAAAACTAGGAGCCTGATGAAATTTGGATAATGTCCAATTAAGGAAGAGCGACAGAAGCAGATTTTTTTTCTTTTTTTATTTTTTGTTTTGGCAAGTCAGAGAGACATGCCAGTACTGGATGGGGACAAGATTCAGACTTTGGAAAAGAGAACTACTATATTTTTATCTTGCCAATAGTGGTCTAAATAGTATCTCTAATATATCAAGGAAACCAGAAGAAAAAAGAAATAAGCACAGGGGCAGGGGTATTTATAAATCAAACCCAAGTGATCCTAAAGACAAAGCTAAACAAATTGCAAGCCTGACAAAATACCAGAAAGTCTGATAATGGCCCCAAATTTTTTTTTTCTCTGTGGGAAGTTGTTTAATATAGGGGTTTCTTCCACTTAAAATATGAGAGATAGATAGGTGCAAAGATTTCATTTAAAAATCTGTTTCCCTGTAACAAGTAGCTATCAGTTTGGTAAGCAGGGCTCTTTCCATCCAAATGTGGAGCTACATTCTATGTCATGAAGGTTGGGAAGTGATCATTATTTACCAGAAGGGGAAAACCTTGCCAGCTTGCCTTCTGGAGAGATGGAAATATAGCAGTAGCAAATGGGTAGGAGCTAATCAACACAGAAATTAGACTTACGGAAGGGGCACAGACTTTTTTCAAAGAAATAAAATAGTGAGAAATTTTCAAGTCATTGACACCAATGTTTTTTCTCAATTTTTGCGTTTAAAGAAATCTTTTATTAGGATGGGTACTTAGGTTCAGGGCAGAATTTCTGTTGGTACAAATCACCCAATGCTTAACAAATTCATCTGATTGAGTTAGCGTCCTAACTGCTTGGTTATAATGCAGTAGTAATCCTTAATTGAGCTGTTTTGTGTGAATAACTATATAAATCATAGAGAAGGCAGCTATTTGTCTATTCTGGTGATTAGACAATCGCCTGGGATGTGGGAAACCTGTATTCAGGCCTCCCCTGTGCCTGATAAACCATGTTTACACTTGAAATACTGCTAGTATATCCCTGTGGTGTTTCAGAGTGTGTGGAGGGACGGGCGCGTTGGCCTGGGAAGCGTTCCCAGTGCTGGACCTGAATTCATAAGCCCTGTGCCATGCTGCACTGCAGCCGGCAATCCCGGACTGTGCTCGGCAAATCTCAAGCCAGCTCGGTCCAAGCAGGAATGCCAGAGCTCAGGTATTTCCATGCTGTGTGCTGCTGCCTGCGTAAAAGCAAGATGAGCTATATGGAAAGCCACTTCCAAGAGCTGTGTGTCTTAAAAGCCTTCAGAAATGGAGCTACCGCATTTCCCGTACGTAAACCATCCCATGCTTATCTATTCCTCTCATTAGAAAGATTTATTCACTCCACAGCATGAATCTCAGCTGTGTAACAGCCTGAAGACTGTTGCTATATTTCCCCTCAGTCTTTCAAATCAAGATGAAGACATCCCTTATTTTCCCAGCTACTTGGCAAAGACAGGCCTGAGGTAAGTTTGTAACTGTAAGTAATGTATTTTTTAAATAGTTTGTTGTTCTGAGGTAGACAAAAAACAGCACATACCAGCTAAGTTTGGGAAAGGGATTACTGCTTCACCTTTTGCAAGTCAGGGCTCTAGTGAGATACACTTGCCAGTTTTCTGCCATTGCTCATACTTTCTACCAGCTGATTAGTTGATGTGGTATATTTGCCAGGGTATTAGTTTGTCTGCAAGAAAGGCACAATGATTATATGTAGGTCAGCCCAAATGTGTGTCAATGAAACTTTAATAACATCATTGTCTTGTATTCAGTATATGTCAACATGCCACATAAAAGCTGGTTCTGAAAGATTTTATTAGTTCTGAAGTTTTTCATTAGCAGTGTATACGTGCATGTCTGTAAAATATGTCAGATTCTCACATTTCCTAGGGAGAGGAAAATAAATATATTTCAGAAATTCCTAGAACGGTCTCAGATGTCTTCTTTAAAACATCAGGAAAGTGACAGTCGCTCTCCTGAGCTCTCCCAGAGCAACCTATGCACAAGCCTTTTACATTTGGAAAGTAGATTTCCTGCCTCTCTGAAACACAGAGCAAGACTATTTTTTCACTTTGGACTGTTCAGATAGTAGTAGGCCTAAAATCCATCAAAAAACCCCATGACTATTTCCCACTCTGAGCTGCAGTACAGTTTTTCAGTGCACAAACTGCAAGGAAAAACATTTCTCTGGCAACCCTTTCAGACTGACTGCTGAAGGAACTGGAATTTGGGTTAGTAAATGGTGAATGAGATGCCTAGCCTGCATGGATCATGTCACTGTCATCCACATAAAAGCTTTTGTGGGTGCATGAACACACATGCGCACCTTTGTAACACAGACATTTGTGCCAACTCCAAGCATTCCAGCCTCAGTCATAAGACAGGCTAAAAATTACTAAATTTTATGTATATCTCAATATTTATTCGACTATGTTAAGGAAAAGTGCTGAACCTTCAGGTGAATGAAATGAGCTAATTGCCATTGACCTTTTTGCAGATGTTGTCTTTGGAGAGCAACTCCATAAATCCAGCTCAGACAGCTAAGCTCCTGTTGATTTTTCATGAGTATGGAAGTGGAAAATAGACAAGGATAGAGTAGGTTATTCCCTTCATGCATAATTTGCACAACTTTACTGTTGTATTTCATTGTTGTGTTTCATATTTCTAATGCTTGATAAGATTCAATTTTTTTCTTGTTTTCCACCTAAAAAAATCTTGAAAATAGCAGGCATTAGTTTTCTGCCCCTTTCCGTCCTGCTTTTGTACCAACTTTCTGATCTTTTTAAAAGCTAATCAGAGTGTCTCAACAAATACAATTTTCATAATGTTTCTTAAAAAAATATATACAGCTTCACTTCCTTGATACTAACAATCAGACATAAAACTCAGTCAATTTTAGGGATCTTCTTTAAAAACCTTTCAGAATTACAGAGATAACATTGGCCCTGATTTCTTCATCTGTCCAATTTCCTCTAACCTAAAGATGCAAGGTTTATCTAGTACTTAAGAAAAGTGAATGTTCGCTGTCTTGGAAGAGTCTGATTTAGTAGCTTGTTTCAGTGCGAACCACAGTAATGTAATGCTTTTATTCACTGATGAATTTGAGCAGTACAGCGTTAATCACTCTCACTACCGTATGTCATCTGAATAATCAACAAACCCCAATGATACATGTTCCTAGATTCTGTAGAGTGCCATTTATCACCAGCGCAGAGCCTGTTTATTCTTGACATGTCTTATTTGTGCAGAATAAGCAGGGAATTTACTGCATAAATAATTCTAGGTGGGTATCATTTAAACCAAAATACAAGGGGTTTGAACCTATTCAGAACCACATATGTCTGAAAGATGTAGAAAAGGTGGGAAAGTAGAACTTCAGCAGTAGTCATAAGAATACATTTAATTTATTTATAACTTTCAAGAATGGGCTCGTGAACTCTTTAGGATGGATCCTACTGCTCATGTCATCAGATTTCTTATGTTGACAGACTCAGGAAAGTAATTCAGGGAAGTCTGTTCACACAACCAGCCTCAGTTTTATGGGGTTCTTTTGTGATGTCATTCGCATATCATTATCTGAATATATAAAGATGCTTTTATCCTTTGCAGTTTTGAGTTGGTGGCAGGCCAGTAAAACAGGTGCCAAATGACAGGATGGGGACTAAGGTGCCAGTGATGCTGCTCCCTACTTCTCACACTGCCTGATGCACGAGGCTGAAGATGCAGATGTACAGTCCCTGAGCCTGGGACCGCTCCACCCTCCAACACAGACCACAGCAGACGCAGGATCTCACATGCTGTATGTATGTTGTTTCTTAATCTCCTACTGGAGTTAGGTTCCAGACAGCACTTGCAGAAGCAGTGAAAATCCAGTTCCAAGCTTCTGCCTCCTAAGGACTTAAAATTGCATTTTGAGAAGAAATAATCCAAGTGGTAACAGTATCTGTCTGAATACTGAAAAACAGAAAGAAAGGGTTATGAAGCTTTGGCAAAATGGCACAAATCAGGTAAATTTAGCCAGTTTCACATACAAGACCGAAACCAACCTGTCTGGCAACAGGGAGTATTTAACATGCAAAGGTAACCCATAAGGCACAAAATGGCAAAAGATGGCCAAATATTGAAATAACACATCTGCATCACCAAAACATCTCATAAGTGATCTGACTCAGGCACTGCTATGTATGAGACAAATTAGATATTCGGTAATCCCTCAGGGACAGTCTAGCAGCTGTAACTCTCACGCTTCTATACGTCAAGTGTTTTCTGAGGTGAAAGCTTATTCAAAATCTCAGCCTTACTATGTCTGAATCATGCTGTAAACCTAATGAGGTTACTTGCAGTTACTGAAAAGGGAGAACTAAGGGAACATGGCCAACCTATGAAAGGACAGCATGGTACTTCATAGTTTGACTGGAAAAGTCCTTCAAATGGTCTTGAAGACATCTTTCTACAAGCTCCGCAGCCCAGCCTGGGACAAAGTAGTTCATCCTGCCACAGATAAACAACTTTATTTAGAAATTTGAGGGCTATTAAACAAGGTGAATTTCCCCAATGAATCAGCACAAATTTATTAATCCAGGTGTTACTCTAATTGTGATTCATTGGGGATAAGAACTCTGTTCAATGGTCCTCAAACTTACACTTCCATTTAGTGCTGTGCTGCAAACAGAACTGGGAGCTGCAAGCTGGCTTAAAATCCTACATATTTCCTTATATATTGCCGTTATTTGTATTTAACTGTGTTAGCAATTCTGGTTTTATTTTTCTAGTTATAAAGATATTGTTCACAGTCAGGTTTGCCCCTCTAGTCTGTTGTACCTGCAGTACTAACAATTTTCCAATCCTAAACCAACACTTAGAAGGAGGAAAATCACTACCCTATCACAAAACAGGACTGGGACACACCTCAGTCAGTTAGTGCAGACTTTACTGTCACAGACAGACACTTTACAAACTAATCCCACTTAAAAAACATGTTTTCTTTTTCTTCCATTGCAGTGGAAGACTGTTTAAAAACCTCACCCCTGCTCTAAGTATCTTGCCTAAGTTTCCAGCTACATGTTTTGCTATGCTGTTGACCCATTAGTATCTTTATCTTTACCCTTTTAACAGTCTTTTTTTCCCCCTTACACTTCTCTGCCATACCAAAGGAGATAGATCAAGTGGTCACTTCTATCAAAACCTTGAAATGCTTTAGTAATGAACCTGCACAGACACAGCCCACAGACACCATACAGTAGGACCAGAGATCACAGAACATGGTTGCTCAGTGTGACATTGCTGCATATCTGTGTGGTGCCAAAATGACTCAAAGTCTTATTTTCCACATCCCTGAAGTCATGCATGTATAAGCAGCAATGATGTTCAAGGAAAAAGTGGATGGATCTATCCCTGCATATGCATACAGAGATTGAAATGGGATTAAAAATAGCAGGGCACATGATGTGCATGGCAATTCTGCTCCATTGGCATCACCTGTAAAGTGCTGCACATAGCTACAGAACCATGGAAATGTCAAGCTGTCACCCAGCAGGACACAAGCATTTACCTAATGGGTTGCAGGTATCTGTCTACTGAATAAACACATACAGTCATGATAGCAGCCTTCCTGTTGCCCGCCATCCATTTACTCCCTAAGCACTGTGTATCTATGGGTTTAATTTTGTTTGCTGAAAACATTAAACAGGGAAACATCTGTATCTGGAACAAGTATAAGGTAAAGAGAGACAAAGCTTTAACACTAGTGTGTTAAGGATAAGGGACCATCTAATCTTTTAAACTGCTTCTCACTCTACTCGAATCTGTTCAGCATAGCTGTAACTTGCTGCTGGGCGTTGAGACTACACTTGCAGATGTAGAGGTTTTGGCTTTCCAGTCGCATTTCCCCTGGCTTGGCTGTTTATTTCGGTATTATATCTGTCACTCTCAATGATTCCTCCATATTGCTTAAATGAGCTGTGTAGGAAATTTATTCAGTGTAGAGATATACCTACAAAGGTTCAACTCTACAAACAAGGCAAGGAAAGGTAGTGCTCTCTGGTGAAATAACCACATGACACTACAAGGAAGACATTCCCATACTGATGCACTGAACTCAATGTGCAGTAAGGGACTTCCAGCTCTCTGCAGTTTCAAGCAGGTTAACATTTTCAGAAGTTAGTTTCCTTTGTGTTTGCTTTAAAGTTGCTATCCCTTGAATACATAACAAATACAATGCGAATATAGTGATCTCTATTATTTCATTCCTGCAAACTTCCCCAAAGATATCACCCCTCACCTTATCTCTTCAATTTACAAGAAAAAAAATGTTTGGCATGAATTATCAGATTAAGAGTTGCAGACTTTTAAAATTTATTATAAATAATATTTAATGGAATTCATTTTGGTACCATAAAAAAAGTAAAAACCATGCAACTGTTTCTTTCCTTTAACAACACCCAAGATCACAAATCATTAGGATTCTCTTGAATACAGTGGGGCTTCACATCTTTTCAGAAGCCAAAGTCTAATCCATTATATTTTGCTGTGGTGACTGTAGAGTGACTGGAAGTGTTCAAAGCATCCAGGCTAGTATGAGAAACAAAACTTTCATGAAAACTGTCCACAGCCTTCCACAAACAAACACAGAAGTGGAGCCAGGCACCCACTGCTAGCTCTGAACTTTGTCCAGCTGTAGGATGCCTGCCCATCCGTTCCAGCCATGTATGGATGAAACAAGAAAAGGGAAGGTTGGGAAAAAATTGGAAAGGAAGCTGCAAGGTGTCACAGGAGATTTGTGTTTGCACAGACACTGGTAACTGCTCGCCCAAAGTGCCTCTGTGGTGGCTACTGCTGGCCCTCAGCTGGCCACATCCCCTCTTTGCCAGGAGATTGGTGGCCTCAGGCTCCAGCTGATAACAACTTACTCTGCATCATCTCTTATGGTTAGCCAAAAGCCAGGCCAGGTCAGAAGGCCTCTCTTACCTCTTGGAAGAGTTTGGATTTTTGGAAGGACTTAGCAGCACCAGTCCAGATTTGTGAAATCCAAAGCACTGTACAGAAGTCCAGTTCACAGTCTTAGCCTCACTGAGTCCACCAGATAATAGTAGCAGTAGTAGTAATAATAATGATGACAACAGCAACGATAATAATAATAATAATAATAATAATAATAATAATAATAATAATAATAATAATAATAATAATAATAATAATAATAATAATTCATCTTGTAGTTTGATACCTGGTTCCCCAAAGCCTAGAAAGTGGAAGATGTTTTCAGAGCAGCTTCCATATTCATATGTAAGCCAGAGGGCCTCAATCAAGGAAGAGAGAAATGGGGAAAGTCTCTGACAACTGAAAGTAAAATGAGATATATGATTTATTTATACTGTAAGGTTACCTTTTTCATTAATTTGCTTTCATGTAAATCCCTATTACAGATTTTTTTTAAAATTGGCAATTTCTGCAGTTTGTATTTTTTTTTTGTACCTGCTAAGTAAATTTATAGGACTTACTTTGAGACTTTTAATTGAATCCTTTTATGAAGTTCCGAAAGAGTTTTTGAGGCTGGAACAGCCCACAAAGGGAGTCAGTCATATGTACATAGCATACTGCAAGTTTGTGTGTAAGTGGAAGTCTAAATGAAATTTCTTTATACAATATTAACTAGTAAAGAAATTCATTCAGCTGCTTCCACTTTCCATCACAAAAAAATGCTCCCAAAACCTTAGAGGCAAAAAATGTCACCTGCTTATGCCATTCTTTTAAAGTGTAACTATTAGAAATTAAGGAAAAACCCCTACTTTTCCTGGTCACATTCCCTGTAATCTTCTGAATCACATGTGAGTGAAAGCATTCACTTTCATTTTGAACACAAGCCAAAAGCTGTAGCTAGACTCTAGTCACACATTCCTGCAAAATTTTAGAAATCTTTCCCTTTTCTCAGTCACATAGTTCATGCCTTTAGAAAGTCACACTAGTTCAGCAACACTTCAGGTCAGTACTAAGGATTAATGTGAGATCAACAGCAGAATGGAAAAACCTCCTTTCCCATTGGCTTAAAGAAAAAAAAAAGAAAGTGGAAGAAACTGTTTTGAACATTTTTCACCACAGCTAAGGTGAAAGGTTTGATGCCACCATGATTGCTACATTACTAATGATTCACCATAACAGACAATTTTTTTGTTGTGCTACTTCAAGCTAAAAAACTTTTCATTTCCTAATCAAACTTACTATCACTGCAGGATCTGAACATCAATAACGCTATTCAAATCTCAGCCAAATGAGGTTTTACATCCTAAAACTTGAGAGCTTCATTAAATGTTAATTTAATGTGTTTGGGGGGGAGGGGGCAGATTAATTTTAGATTAATTTGCATATAGGTATTTTTGCAGCTCAAGCAGTATCTTTCCCTTCTGTCAGTTCCATCATCTGATGGACGGTGGAAAGAAGAAAATGTATAGAGAAGATGTACAGTGATAAAATAAGTTGAGGAAGATTTAATTACAGACTATTATTACATATTTTGCCCTGGCAAGCATGAGAAGGTAGGAGAGTAACATAAATTTGCTAATGATTGGAGTGATAGAAGATACTGGAACATCTTAGATAAGTAAAGTGGGTAGTTTGAAAAGGCAGAGAAAGGTACCTGACTATTATTAATGCTACTGTGCTTGCTGCTAAAGTTTAAAAATAGTTTGACAACATAGTATGCTTTATGTACATCAAATGAATTGAAGATTTCTACTAGCATAGTTAAAAATACATAAGAAATTTCAGAAAGTGGGTTTATGGGTGCCTGAGGAAAATCACCACAGATGAGTATGGGAATTCTGAACTGTTGTGAAAATTGCTAGCACTTGCAAAATACTAGCTGAAAGAAAACAGAAAAATATTCTTGCTGCTCCCAGCATAATCGTTTATTTATTAGGGATATGCCATTTTTGTTTAGAACCTTTTCATATGTTTCCAATAGAGTATGTCTATAGGGAGAAGTTAGAATGAAGCAAGTTAGGGCTAAATATATAATATAGCAAGGTTCAGATCCAGAATCTTACTAATTATTTGTTTTGGGGGCCTGTAAATCTGATGTCCATACTGTGGTTTGGATTTCCATTGGTAGCGGTAAAAATTCAAACTCAGTTATTGGGAGGTTATTTCTGCATCACATGCCTCTTTGCATGTTCGTACAATGCAACCTATTGTATTTTCACTAGGTATTTAATAGCGGGTCTTCTAGCACTCACTAGCCATTTCATGTCCCTACAACAGATAAATAGACACGTTACTGTTATATGTCACAGAAGATACCTAACCGGCAAAGAACTATAAATTTAATGCTACGCTATGCCCATTGCAGATGGCAAGGATGACCACCACTCTCTCCTGAGCCTCCAGCACCGTCTAGGTGTGACTGTGATCCTCCGTGCTTGGGTGTCACCATTCAGTTCTTCTCCATCATCATCAGACCAAGGCGTGAAGCAGAGCAGCAGTGGTAGTCCAGAGAGCCACATCATCACTTCCCTGTCAGGATACTTCTAGTATGGTCCCTAGGGCATGGAAAGGAGCTCTCTCAAGAAGAGGCAGACAATATGATTTGCCCCCTAAGAAGAAGAGCCAACCATGTGTGATAAGGCCAATGGCTTCAATCACTGACTGCCAAGAAAAACATTGTTTTGATTGGGGGCCACGAGAGAAGCATAAAGCAAAAATCATTAAATAGCTAGAGCGGGGCGGTAGCTACTACAAAACAATCTGCTAAAAATGGCAATTCACAATAAATCATTCTTATCATTGTACCCTAAATGCTATCTCATCATAGCTCACAAAATAAAACATTGTCAATCTGAGTAATATTAAAACAAACACTGAAATCATACCACAATATTGACAAAATGTAAGATAATCAACAAACTATTAGAATGGGCCTGTTGACTCAAGCAAATGGAATGTAGTAGAACAGCTGTTCACTTTATCCTGCCCATAAAGGAAAACCTTGGTGACTCACTGAGGGCTTTATGAATTAAGGGCTTCTTTTTTCCTCTTCCTGGTATACATAGAATTCTTCAGGCCTGTCTCAAGTGTCCAGCTTGCACCTATCTTAAGTCTGCTTGCCATAGTGAGCACTTTTAAGCACTCACCACCTTCAACAAGGAACTAAGAAACCCACAAATTATTTTCAAAATTGTTAACAGTGAATTAAGTGATTTAGCTTCTACCAATGGGTAGGAAAGAACCTAAGAGCTTTTGGGAGCCTTTTCAGCTTCTGCATCAAAATGTAAAGAAGCCCAATGGGAGCAGAAATGAGACTTTGTTGACTGATGCCAGAAAATATTCTTATTTGAGTTTTCAGGAAGATAGTATGGTAATAAGTGTGACTTAGGGGAAGCTACAGCCCAAAGAGTCAATTCTTGATCATTGCAATAATCTCAATCATAATTTTTCCCTGTACAGGAACTTAAAATAATAGAGACATTGTAGAGCAAAACAGATGCTTAGGGGCATTTCCTAGGGACTATAGACTTTCTGGATTTTTTTAACATTGAGTCACAGCATGGTTCAAAGAAATTTATTTCCCCAAGGACCTACACTTTCTAGAAAAAGAATAATGCTGTTTTTATCATTGGTTTCACTACTAAAATGTCATTTAGTATGCTGTGTGCGAAAGCACTCAAATAATCTCTAAGACATTGCATAGCAAAATAGAATATATCTAAATTGCTCCATCATTGCAATTATAAAAAACTACTCAAGGTTGGAAAGTTAAACTAGAGGAATACATTTGCATAAGCATGACAGCATTCATTTTTGATGGCTGGTACAGAGTAGCACAGTGATCAAGACCAGAAAAACACAAGGACCTAGCCCTACCTTCTGAGACCACTGCTTTGAGATGTAGCCCAGCAACTCTCATGAGGAGCTGTGAAGTTGAACCTAACATTTTAAATATTAAGGGGTTTGGGAGAAAGTAAGAGACAGAAAAAAGAAAAAAACTTCATAAACGGAGAAAATTCTGCCAGTATAGGAGGGACCCAAAAAATCCTGGGGGATTGGGTGGGGGGACAGGACACCCAAACAAAAATTAAAAGCAAAATATTTTTGTAAATTCTTTTTATAACATACATAAGATTTTTAAATGCCACTGTTCAACATGTGCCCACAGTGCGCTGACGTCCGTTAGCTCACACACTAAGCTGGTGTAAAATTCAGGTGGGACTCTTCATCGGTTGGGAGCAGCCGGCTAAGTTATGGAAGATCTTCAGAGCTACACCTCTCCGGCCACGGCCGGGATCTCTCTGCTGCCATGAGCAGCTCAGACTTGCTAGTCTGAGCCAACAAAACCTATTTCTCTAGAAAACAGAAGGTCATTTCCAACAGGTAATTTTCAAGAGCTGGGGAGGCCGAGCAGGGGTCCCCCACCGCCATCACCAAAGCCGAAGCTGGGTGGGCGGTTGGCACACAGCCAGCAGCTGGCCAGGAGCATCCGCCTGGCAGTTGCTAAGAGACAGCACATGCCAATGTGGCTTGAGCAGGAGCCAGCCTGAACGGCGGGGATGCGGGAGGGAATGGCTCACACCCAGAATACCGACTCCTGGTGTCTTCTTCCTGAGCTCCCACCGGCTCCTCAACGTGGTGGGAGTTGGTTTTGGTTGGGGAGGCCTCTGCGTGAGTGGCAGTGGCTTCGCCAGTTCTCCCTGATCCTGCTTTGTACCGTTTATTGGTAATAGCAATGTGTTAATTGTAGGAGACTCGCTTGCAGACTGTGAATCCAGCAGGAAGGAACACATCGCGGTACAAAACATTTCCCTCGCACTAACATGTGCCCACCCACCTATTTTGCTCCCGTTTGAATTACTTTCCATTTGTCTCTACCTCAATATTGCCGCTCATCCTTTGTGTTCACTGAGGAACCAGAGCTGTTCTGACAGCTGAATGGGTCTTCCAGATGAAAGCATCACTTTCAGCTCCCCACAAGCTCTCCGATGCAAGAGCACTGGGAAACGGTCAGGCAGCTCTGAAAATCTTCATGAAACTCAAGAACTCCTTGAAGTTTAGTTTCAAGGATGGTCCCCAAAGACAAACCAGAAATATTTTATTTCAGAAGTCTCAGGCATGCCAACATGAAGAAGTCCACTTCTCCACTCTGTTCAGCATCCACACAAGCCACAATCACAGAATAAGCATTAACATCCTTCTCTTACAAAGACCTTTCCAGCTGCTGCAGCTAGAGGTTTTAGCCAAGAGTGTTTCTAAATATTTAAATTCAGAGTCAGATTTCTGCCCTGGGCTGGAAGACAAGAGTCTTCCTTCATGAAATATGGTTTCATGAGCAGTGAAGCCCCATTTAGAAGCAGTGATGGCCTGTACAAGGCTGATGAAAAACAGGATTAAAAAGTAGGGTAAAAGCAGAATTAAAGTGTGACACAAAACCAATATTTTTTTCCCTTGAATGGTTGCTCTGTTTTCTGAGCACACTCTTTCTACTCAGAGGCTACCAGCAGTACTGCCTCTGCAGCATGAGTCACACACACCCCACTATGCAGAGACCCAGCCAGGTCTTAGAAGTTAGAGAGGAAAGAAAGGTCTCCTCCTATCTTGGATTCAACAAAAGCACAGCAAAATTTCACATCTTCCCACTTTCCATAGAGAACAATATTAGCAGTCACCTGCATTGCTCACTGAGGAAACTAAGTTTCAGCAGTCAGAACTCAGATGCGATTGCCCTCTAAATGTTGACCTTTATTGTTGCCAATATACTGAATTTCTTGCTTTCATCTTTTGTCAGGTCTCTTCTACACAGTACTGGAATCACCCCAGAAGAATACAGGTGAGACTTTATAGTAGTGGTCATGTTCAATTACATCAGTCTGTCTGTCAAAAGTCAGCAAACGAAATCTCTAAGCATTCAACTTCCTACCTAAACTAATAAAAACAAATATGTGCATAGTGCCTTCTGCAAAATACCTATTTGGAAGACAAATTTTAACAGTGGAAAAGGAGATAAATAAAGTGAAAAAAGAATTTTAAAATTGCTGCCTACTATTCAATACATAGTTTACTGCTGATCAAAATAACATCTTTAGGATATTTCCCCATCATTATTTAATTTTCTGCAACAACTATTTTCTTCTAAGATGTAATGTGCCCTAATGAGGCACACAAAACTTAACATACAGAGTCTTAAACCAAAACTAATGGACATTCCATTAACAACCTCTGTTAATATATCTATATAATCACACATCATTCATATGAGACTACCCAAAATAAGGCTTCCTAGGAAGCTAATCTTTCACTCACATACCTAATAAGTTTTTAGATTGTTTAAAAGCCTGCAAGATGTAAGTTGTAAGAGCTTTAACAGGCATTTTTGCCAGTTGAAAAAAATACCTTTTGAGGGTGGCATACTATCTCATATAATCAAATCTTAAAAGTGTAAACTAGATGTCCAGACCTGCAATCGTTTATCATAGCAGTCCCGCTGAGATAAATGAAACATTATAGTGGCAACGAGACAACAGAATGGGCTGTCCATAACCTATGAATTCTTGCCCTGAAAATACATTATTTTCCAACTTTACCCAGACATAATCCTTAATTCATCCTTGGTTTGGCAACTTCCTCCAGTGAGGAGAGTTACAGACAAAATGACAGTGCAATAAGGACACAATGGCAGTCTTATTTCTGAATTCACTGTTTTTTGTCAGTTTTTGTTACAATATTAAAATTAGTTAAATATGGGGGTAGTTTTCCTATGAAGCAGACAGGCTATTGATGCTGTGTGACATGGGTGACTGGGGGAGATTTTGCGTGTCACAATATATTTGTGCTTTGACTGTTCTACCTATGGATAGATCTGTTTTTAAAAGCTTCAGTTTATACTATGTTCCTGCAGGCCATTTCTTTGAGTTGATGAAGCAAATAATGGTTTTTTGTTTTGTTTTAACACAGCTTTTAAGGGGTTGTCAGAGAAAGGCTGATGAGGGGTTAAGAATTTCTTTTTGAAGTTGTACAGAATTACCAACTAATGAGTTGATTTCTTTGATGGGTCTTTTATAGTTGGCTGCAGCTGGACAAGAATCAACCACAAAGGGATCTTGATTTTGTTCATCGTTAATTCCAACTCAACAGATGAAGTCTGGCTATCATTCTCACCTTCACAGTTTGCCTTTGTATTATGTGAAGCTCATGTACTCAATTAACAATCTGATTAGCAAGTTCTTGCGTTCTTCAAGTAGCTTTCTTCATTACTGCCAACATATCAGGTTCTTCATGCAGGATTATAAAACTACAATGCTTTTTTGGCAATGACATAATTTATAATGCTAGTATTTGAGACACTGAAGGACACAAGCCAGCACAGGAAGTTAGCAATGAACTTCAGAAAGATATTAAGAATCACAAAGATATGGAGAGAGTTATTTCATTAGAAGCTACAGTGGAATTAACCCCTTTTTCCTCCTTTGTATAGAAGCTGGGTGTAATGAGGAGGTTTTCAGTTTTGCCACTTTTGTTCAAATTACCAAAATCTTACAGAATTAAAACAGAATAAGAAAGGTCTGGTTTAGCAAAAGGCCCAGGTGTTCTGGACTGGTGCAAGTTTAAATCCTGCTGCAGACTGGAAACTGGTATTGACAGCTGCTTCACAACAAATAGATGCCACAAACTTCTTGGTTCCTTTGCTCCAGTCTGAAGCCTGGAGCCAGTGTTCCAGGAAGTCAGACCACACGAGGACAATGCAGCAATGGTTGAACTTGACATGGTTTAGAGTTTTGCTTCAGATTTACTTGTTTTTTTAAAAAAATAAAAGTAGATACCAGAATATCAAATAACGTATGGTTGGTGATTGAAAATGATATCAGACTTGTGCCTGAAGAAGGTACGCTTGGTTTTAGTCAGATTTAACATGCATGAAAATATCCTGTTTCGTTTTATAACTGTATCTCACCCTAGACAAAAGCAGAAGCTAATACACAAAAGATGATTACGTTTTTAAACAAGTTAACCTATTACAAACACACAAACAACAACAAAAAAAGAGACAGACAAAAGCATGGGGGTGAAATCCATTGCATTTACAACTTTATAATGATGTTAGTGTGTATTTTTTCTATATTGTATCTAGCAGGTACAAACTGAACCATTCCATCTTTTTCCCCAGTTATCTGAAGGGGAAAGTTTTGTGTCCACTTAAGCCTCTAAATATTCAGAAGCTCCTCTTTATTAGATCACTTCTATAAAACAATACAGAAGCACAAAGCTTTACCCTATTCCCTTTGTAACGCCACACCATGTTCCCAAAACACATTATGAGACACCCCTGCCACCATAGTGTCTCAAAGTTTAAATTCACAAAATTTTGAATTCAGCACGGTGAAAGCAGTCTCTTCCCTCACACCGTCCTGTGGAATAGGCCATTGAGATATGACGCTAGACTGGACCCTGCATGCTTCAGAGGATGCTGTATTCCTTGGAGAAACATGAAATGACAAGTCTTTCTAGAAATATAAAGGTGAAAAGAAATCACAGTTTTTCAAGGAAACACTAGCACTTTTATTACTGCTTCTAAAGGTTTATATAATGCTTTACACTTGAATAGCACTCTACTCAGTGATCCCAAAATCCTTTTTAGTAGTGTATTTCACTTTGTGACAGCCCAACGAGATAGGCAAATAACACCATCTCCTTTATATAAATTGGTCAGTGAGTCTGAGAAAGTTAAGCACCTAATTCAAAGCCCATTAAGGCAAATGAAAAGGCTCCCAGCAGGCTTTTGGTTAGTTGCTAATGAGACGTCTCAGGTCATACAAAAAATTTGTGACAAAGAGCAGAACTCAAGTGTCCTTATTTCAATTCATGTGTCTTAGGTAGACATCGTCCCCCTTCCATATAAAAAAGATTTTTCAAAGGGCACATTTGTGCCTGTCATCCTCATAGAGGAGTGTCAAACCTGTAAGGTGATATTACGTGGATTAAAGAAATAGCTACACAGCAGAAGGTCCCAGGTGGGCACAGAGAGGGCTCGCAGTGAACAGCTATCTGAATCACGGTTCCAGGAAATTAAGGCTATATTTCAGACCAAAGTGACCCAAGTGTGTGCTGACCATTTTTGTAAGTACAGGAAATCTTCACCAACTGAAGCATGGAGAAATAAGAGGAGGAATAACAGGAGAAATAATAACCTGATGGGAGGGGGCAAAGAAGAAGTGGCCAGACACTTGTGAGAGATTTCTAGCGAGAAGGCAAGAGGTGATGAACACAAACTGAAGTGCAATAAATTCTGTTTAAACACAAGAAAAAACCTTTTTTACTGTAAGGGTGGTCAAATAGTGGCACAGGTTGCCATAGAGGCTCTGGAATCTCCATCCTTGGAGATATTCAAAACCCAGCTGGACACAGTGCTGAACAACTTGCTCTGGCTGACACTTGTGCAGGGTGGTTGGACTAGATGGCCTCAATAACTATTCTTATGCTCGAAGAATTCAGTGGTACATAAGACAGAAGCCTCCTGGCCTGCTCAGAAAAGCCTTGCAATCAGTTTACAACCACAAGTATTTATAAAGAAGGCGCTTCCTCCTCTGCTGACCTCTGAGGTCCCCATCCACCTCGTGTTGCCCCTCCAGGTCTCATACTACCACCCCTGACACTGCAGTGACTGCTGGGGAGCAGGGAGCATGCAGAGGTGCTGCAGTGCTGTAGTTTAGAGATGCTGTAGTTTACAGATCCACCATACCCACAGTGAAGAATGTATTGCTCATATCCAGCTACAGTGAAATAACTCTTTACTCAACCATTTTTCATAACATTCAAAATGGACAGCTCTTTTTGAAGTAATCATTTAAGAGGCAGGTAAGGAAATGGGGGGGGGGGGGGGGGCAGGGGGGGCAGGGGATGGGAACGTGATGCACCTCTTATATTTAATATGTAAAATACACTTTAACTGGAAATGTTTGTCTTTCTCTTTACAAATTCTGAAAGACCTGCTCTTTGATGGATTTTATCTTCCTGCATATATTACTTCTCAGGTTGCATATTTCAGAAAAACTTTCCTAGTAGCATGCATTCCTTTTACTGTTAAACTTTAAAGCCCTTTCTAAGCCCTCCCAGGGGACCTAGGCAGACTCAGACTTTCTTTTCAAAACTTGTCTAATTCTTTCTGTTTGAGTGGCACCATCAGCTCACTCCTTTGGGGTTACAAATGTCTTTCATGAAACTGGGGAGCTTCTGTAGTGGAAAAGCAGTTATTGGTCACTATAACGACTCCTGAATTTTATATCACCCTGTACATTATGAAGTATATCTGACACACATACACACATGGATTAATTTCCTACTTCTCTATTAATCTTTTGTACCAAACACAAGGGCTACTGGCTTTCTGAGATACACAAAAGGGCTTGAGATACTTGACCTGATCAGAGGACAGCAACAGTAATAGCAGTTCTGGGATTTCATGCTGTGTGTCTATGCCCCTCTTGTGAAGCTTAAGTCCTTTTGTTAGATGTATCCTTATCCTTTACTTCCTGAATCAAACATTTGTTCAGTAGAAGCAGAACCTCTCTTTTTCTGCAGTATCTAATCAAAGTTTAATTTCATCAGCGTATAGCTTGACAAAAGCGGTCTTTATCTATGAATGAGCATATCCAACATAATATTGGGAAAAAAACCCACATCGATGCTGTATTTTATTTATGGAGAGACTTATGAAGATATACGTGTAAAGAATAAACTCCTCAGAAAAGAACTAACTCTCCTGGCACTGTGTCTCTTCAGCTATTAGATATATTCTTAAGCTAAGGAGAAATAACTTTACTAAGAATATAAGTAATTTATATACTTACATCTATTTAAAGTTAACTAAATCCAAACTACAAAAGCCAGCTTTTTGAAAGTCATGCCATCACCCCTCATACACATTTTAGTCACCACAATCCCATACTGAGTGCAAAAGGTAGAGTTAAGCAACACATTTCCCTGAAATGGCAATGAAGTGCAGCCAAAATAGAGATAATTATTTTAATTAATGGTAATGATTTTAACGGTTGAACATTTTAACTAATTAATTATGATTGATTGCTTGTTACTAATCAGGAATGTGATTCAAAGTTCTAATTGAAAACCTGAGAGCAATGGGCACTAAAATATGATATACTTCTGCTGAGAGAACAGACATTTATTTTTGATATGAAACACTTCGAACTAAAATTCATTTTGACATTTAAGATGGCCAGAAAATAACATACATCTCCTTCACAGGAAGCTTTTCACCCACAGACACAGGAATCTGAAAATATCCAGATAACTAACTTGAAAGAAAACGGGGTGCTCTTTTTGGTGTTGTTTAAAATCTGCTTAACACTCCTGTGCTACGTTCCCTGTCAACATGGTGTCATGCTGTCATACTTTAGTACACGGGGGAGAAGCTAACTGCACACTATTTATTCAGGAAATGAACTCACTGAAGTAGCGTTATAGATCTGAAGCTGTTCTAAGGATCTCAGCGAGGCATTTATTGATTTAAATAGCCCCACGATCTTTTCCTGTGGATACAAATCTCTCACCATCAAGCTACTCCTGGCATCTGCAACCGTGGGCTGAGGAGCACACTGGTAGACCAGTAATTTTCCTACCAGCAAATCTCCCATTGTATCTGTACACCTGGAGGCACAGGTGGTGCTGTGATGGGGTGCTGTTCTCTGGAGCCATAGGGATGCACCCTGAGGACCGGGGTCTATGGCCTGCACCCACCAGTGGCCAGGACTCTGGGGCAGCTGTAGGGTTTACCAACCACCGTCTGTCCCATCGCTGCTAACCAGAAGGATGGGCTGCTCCTGGAACAGCTGCTGGACCACTGCACATGGCAGCAGGGTATATTGAGGAAAACTAGCCCTGGTGCCAGGCTTCCCCAACCTTGCCAGGGGTGGCTGGGCAGCTGCGGCATGGCCAAGCCATCCGTACTGCAGGCTGGGCACCACTGCAAGGGTGGTTGCAGGAGGACGGAGAGCCCTCCATCTAAATGTCTAGACTGCAAGGAGAGGAAATTAAGTGCCACAGGAGACAGTTTGGCATTGTCCTTTCATTGGGGGTAAAGGTAGGTGACCTCTAAAAGGGGCAGCCTTTTAGAGGCTGAAGAGACACAGCTTATACACTTAACCTGGCCTCATTTTCTCTTTCCCTTCTCCCAGCTTTGCATCAGACCTAGACATCCCGTGGCAGGGGGGCAAGTCCATTCAGCAAGGTGATCTAGCATTTAACTTATATTTTGGGGAAAAGGGAGACAAAAACCCCTAGGAGCAGCAGCCCATAGTCAATGACTTCGGTGGAACAGCCAAATGCTGGTACAGAGAGCGATTCTCAAGAGGCAACAGCCCCAGCAACAAGTCACATTGGGCAGTGAGCAAGAAACGTTGCAGAATGGGAAGGTCTGAAGCAGCCCCCTTTCCAGGAGAGTGGGCATCAAATGCCAGGCTGAAAGCAGATCCTCTTTCAAAAATAGAGTCAATAATCTTTCCCTGCTACTGGTGCATCCCTGCAACAGAAGTCTTAACTAAAGAAAGAAAAAAAAAAAAATAGGAACAAGGCTGACTTAGGAAGAAAGGGGTAAAGCAAGATTTGTAGTGACACCAAAATGTTTATAGAAGAACCATGAAGCTGTTTCACAGTTTCGATAGAGGATTTTCTCCCTTGTTAGCTGTTTTTAACAAAGGAGAATCCCCAAAGTATCGTTTGGCAACTACTATAAATAAATGTTGCAAACATAATATTGCTTTCTTCTTCCAAAAAATTATTAATTTTCACAATAAATGTATGGGTTAGAGACATGTAGAGCTGCATTATGAGAATGGGACAATTTAAACACAGTCCTGATAACTGCCGGTACCAGTGACACCGCCCGGGGTAGGCAGTGTTCGGTCTGAACTGGTGGTGGTTGTAGCGTGGTAAGATCCAGCCCCACACCGAGCAGGCAGTGCCACAGGACTGCATGGCAACTGCTTGCAAGCATGCAAGCAACTGGAGTAAGCACCAGGCAGACAATGGAAACGTGAGGACTCTGGCCATCTCCATTGTGTAGCTCAGCCCTGGTTCTGGGGCTCCAAGATCTTTTTTTCTGGCTCAGAGCCATAAGGATGCCTGCCTCCCAGTTTAGAAAAACCACTGTAGTGATTTACCCTGGGAGCATGATTTTAAGATTGTTTTGTAAATGAATGTTGTTTTAAACTAAACTGTTATTTTTATCATAGACCTTTAGTGTGTGTTGTGGGGATCAAAGTGGAGCAATTTGCCCAAATTTCTAGATATTTACATTCATTAGGCACCTCTATGCAGAGCCTGATAATCCTTGGGCACTTACATCTAATCCCATATACACAACCAAAAAAAAGCACATCACCAAGTGACTCATGATTCAGGCTTAAGCAGTCATCCCACCTGAGCTCCACCTAAATCTTCCCAAAGCGCAAATGTGGTCAGACCTATGTTTAATTATGACAGTAATTACTCCTGAGTTTAGCAGCTTGGCTGGTTTTGAAGTGGGAGCACAGTGTCCCACAGGCAGCGCAGCACTGTGGGCATGGAGCACCTGCTGCACGTGTGAGCAGCAGCTCAGGAACTGATTCATGAGTGGACCAGACATCCCTGATTTAGCCATGGCAATTCCCATTGAAGGAATGCAGGCAGAGACAGAATCACTCACCTTAATTTCCCATCATAGATGTACCAGTGACCCAAATTCAGACCTTAGAGAGAATAGATTCCATCACTGGGCACTACATGTTTACCTGCTGTGTTAAACCATTGAGTTAATCTTGGAACAAAAGAAAAAGAAGAAAAGGTAGACAGCTTTGCTGATCTGAAGAAGTCTAGAAGGGGGTCAGTCTCAAAGATAAACCTTCCACCTACCTCTCTTCACATCACAGGCAGCAAGAATTTAGCCACTCAGTCATGCAAGTAGCTTTAATGATATTAACACACTTCTTGCTTAATTATTTGCACCATGGTAGAGGTATGGTTTCCTTTCCATAGCACTCCTATCGCATCACTTCATTGGTAGACCTGAATAACAAACATTAATACATGATAGAATGCTTGTAATTTTACCTTCTGGAAAAGACAATCCAAAACAGATTCTTTCCTGGCTTTATCCCACTCTACTTCCAAGCAGCAAGCTGGGGGAAGTGCAGCTTCAGGGTTGCTAGTCCAAAAAGAGGGACTGCAGACCGAAAACTGAGAGTGCAGTGTGGAAAGGACTGTGCCCTTAGGTTTAGTATTTGTATGTTGAGCTATTTATCTGGGGGGAGGGGGGGAATCATATTTACTGATTGCAAAAATAAGGCCCAAAGCTGCAACCCTATGTGTTTTGCTCCTTTGAAGGACTGCTGTACCATATTAGTAGTCATCAGAGGAAACCATGCCTAGAAACTTCTCTGAAAAGCTGCAGCACTTCAAGAAAGATCAGAAAGAAATGTCACCAGGCAATACTCCCTCTTGCCCCTTTAGCATAATGGCTCAGGAGAGGGAGATTACAACAGGTTTTCATCATGAATATCTTGTGTTTGAGCAAGGAGCTATTTCCTGACAGCTTTGATTCCAAATTTCAACATTATGTCACTTGCTGAAGTATCAGACACATCATTAACCAGCTCTAGCAGGTTTTGTTATGATATGATGAGTCAATATCTGCCTAGAAAATTTCACCCATTTTTCTCTCACACACATTTTGAACAAGCTCTATCCTGGAAATGTCTGCCTTTCTGAACGACATTTCATCTGAATCATAAAATACCCTTTGATGCCTCAGTATTTACACAGCACTTGCACATGCTCGTGCCTTATTCTCCGACATTTCCATGGAGTAGTTCAACACAAGATTCAAGGTGCTTTCTAGATTTAGCTTTAATTGCCCTCTCTTAGGCAGCTAAACACTATCCCCCACCCCCAGTCCTGAAAAAGGGAGAGAGCTGTGATATTTCACTGGCTTCTGCTGGACAGCCCTGGGGTCAGCCCCCCCGATGCATGGCAGGTTCAGACCACTCTCACCAGGCTGCTGCTCCTGGCCACACCTTCCTCATTGCACAGTCTGTGCGCTACCCCAAATTAAAGGAGGGTCACAAGTTTTGCAAAAAGTGCCATCTCATGGCGGACTTGCAGGATGATTCAGATAATCTAGCAATCGATATATATTGCTCTGTACAGTGCTTTGCAAGACTAGGACCTAGGAGAGGTGTGGTTTTTTAACTCAGATGTTTTAAGTATGAAAGGGGCTATCTGAAGTCAAGGACTACTCGTGCTAGAAAAAGATACATCAATGTAGCATTAACTCTCCCTAACCTTTGCATCCAGGGCAGGACTGCACAGATGTCTAAAATGTGGTGGAGGGAAGAGAGGAATTAGACCTTTCCCACGTTACTCTCCTGCAGGGTAAAGAAGCTAAGTCTACCTCGTTTTCCCTTTGAGCTAAAACACCATTGCTAAAGTACAAATTGGAGCATTTACTTAGATAGGAAGGTGAACAGAAAATTATTTATCATGTGGGGTCTGCTAATAAGTACTTAGTAATTTCTTTGTGTTATAGAAAATCTGTTTAAATGAAGGAACAGTAAATTTGCCTTCTTTAAAAACAGCAGAGAGGCAGAACAGACAACACCCTCAACTTACTTCAGCCGAGGGAAAGAGGGGAAATGACTAAATTATAGCCAAGATTTGGAAGTTATGGTGCAACATTTGAGGAGTGCAAGCTCATTACAAAACAGCTGCTTCTGAACTGCAGCAGCACACCTGGAAAACATAGATGACTGACAACAGAGACACGCATGTGAGAAATCAGGAGCTGCTATTGTACCATGCACATCACAAAACCAAAAACAGAAGATAGTTTCCCATTCACATCTGACTGATCTCTGACCTCAAAAAAAAAACCAACCACCTCACATGGAGAGAGGAACTTAAGTCCCCTTCGACTGCCCATAGTTGTCAGAATACAGCTTCAGCCAGGCTTTCTTATAGAACTCTGCTTGATCTGGAAGCAGGAAGGCCATCCAAAACCAGGCATACTAAAACATATTTTCCACACTAGATATATGTGTTCATGTAGTGCATCTTTTCTATTTCTTTAAAACTACTGCACGAAACATTTTCATCAAAATGTGTTTGTCTATTTAAATGCTTTGGAATATGCTTCAAGCAATATATTTGGGTTTGGGAAGCTGTCAGCCCAATTTTATTTTCAGCAGGTTATGACTATTTGGAAGACTGCTTCCCCCCTTCAGAGAGGGTTTGGGGAAGGAAAGCCTGTGAGGATCTTCCTCTGGGAATCTCTTACACGACATCTCCTAGACCACCATAGCAGGGGTATGTGCAGACATAATGTCATGGGTTATGCTCAGAGAGCAGGGTCAGTCTGGACCATTAGTATTGAGCTTTAATGCTAAATACTTTTGCATAAGAACATATATATTTTTAAATGAAACTGCCTGAAATCTGAATTGATGTGAATTTAGCTTCAGGCTTTCCCTGCTATTTCCTGTGCTGTTTCTGAACAACTCAGTTACTTATAAAATGCACCCTGAAAAAAGCATTTCTTAGCTGGTAGGCTGAAATGTCAGTGCAACAAGCCAGGACTTGGGCAAATATTTTTCAAGGTGTTTACACAGGTTTTCCTGTCTCTAAATAAAACTGTTTTTCACTAGCCCTGTATCCTCTGTATTTATGAACTTGTTTGCCCTTCCTTCAAAAATACCAATCAGAAAAATAGTCAGAGGTAGTGAAGACACAAAGCTAGTTTTAAGTTGAAACATCAGCTTTACCAGTATCAGCTGCTCTCCTGAAAGCTGTTCTAAGCATCTCAGCACTTAGGGGAACAGTAAGCATGAAGTCAGAGGTACAATGAAGGCTCTAGTTCAAAAATCATTCCTGCTAGGTTACATCTACATCTGCTATGTCTGTTAATCATTAATTAATATATCTAGAAATAGTCACCTCAATTAATATTATTCACAGAGAGAAATATAATTGCATAAACTTTTTTTTTTAAGTTGTCATTCAACCTATCAAGATGTTATAGAAGAATAAAAAAATAGATCAAGATTCAAACTGGTGTCCTTTCTCTCTTTCACGGCTGCTTTGAAATGTGCTTGTTCAACACAGCAGCAGCCCACACCTCAGTTTTCTACTGAAAACTGCCATGGAAAGGAGTGTCAGACTGCAAAACCCTGGGAGGAAAGGTGGAATTGAGACAGAGAAAAATCTTCTCTGCATTCACTTGAGCATCAAATAGACACAAATTCCTCAGACAGAAACATGAAGCGTTGTTATTTCAGTGAATGACTGTCTACTGAAACAGAAAACAACAACTGCTTGTTGGTAGCCTCAACAGAAACACGGAGTATTAAGCAGGATGAAGCTGCCTTTCAGCCTTACTGGTGACTCGTCAGTGGGAAAACTGAGGCACAAGGCAGGTTTTGCTGTCAGTGCCCATGCCAGGAGAAAAAGCATTTCCAGGGCTGTTCACCTGACTCCTTCCAACACAACATTGAATATTTCCATCCCTCTTGCAGCTCCTTGCCCTTCCAGGAGTGGAAGTTGTTCCAGCTGGTACCCAAATTGTCACCGGTTAACTGAACCGGGATCCCAAAGGTGCAATGGTACAAATCCATGACTGTCAAAAGAAAGCCATTTCCATTTTGTGAAGCCTGAACTGTGAACTTATTCCAATTACTTTGGGGTTTTGTTTTGTTTTCATTGCAGAATAAAACAATATTGAGAGCCTTCTTAATTTCTGTATAATTTGGAAAATCATCTAGATCAGCCAAATCAGTGATAACTGTATTATTAACTCAGTAGGATGCCACTGGCTTAGATAACCTCCTCTAAAATATTCCTGTAAGAAGGAGAGGAAAGCAGTGCAAAGAAGGTGAGTTGGAAGGAGAGAGAACTTACTGTGAAGAATGCAGAAGTCTCTTTGGCTGTTTAATAGATAAGAATGAATGCTGCTGTTTAACTAGATCCAGCCACTGAAATATCTAATTAAAACTGATGTGCTTATTTAGTTTCCAATTCATCACAGGTGGGCCCACATTAATGTGAAAATGAAAGTAAATTACCAGCATTTGGCAATCTCACTGAATGTCATTCACATTATTAGCTCAAATCTCAGAATGCATTTTAAAATATGGTTCATAGGTAACAATGTGCCTGAGAACAAGTGAAATCTTGAATTGCTGCCTCACTATTTTACCCGCATGTGTGAATTCAAACTTTACTGGGGGGCCTGCTGATTAACACATGTGATGTTCGGTACATAAGTGCCTTTAGGCAGAACGTTCTGGGGGAGCTTCACCCACTTTCCTACCACTAATTTCACTTGGGAATGGTTGTTTATATTGGCCCCACTCCTACCTGCCCCCCTTCAGCTAGAAGCTCATAATAACTTCAAATCATTTAATTGTAAACAGATTTCAGGCTCACACTCATATCACAGAGACCCTGTGTGTTTCAGCTGCAGTGTATTCAGCTTTATAAATGCACAACAGAAAGGGACAAACAGATGTGAAAATCAAGTGCCTTCCAAAAACATTTGAATTATTTTGTAAACATATTTATAGATTTTATCTGTTACACATGTCTTGAGCTGGTTGGAAAAAGAAAACTAAAATACATTTGAGTTTGACTTAGAAAATCTAAGCAAATCTTCACAAATCAGGATGCATTTAAGCTACAGGTTTTTATGAACGGATTATTTACCCAATGCTCAAAGGGGGACTGGATATTATTGTCAAGAAATACACATCCCTTCAAATCCAGTTTGCAGGATTCTACTGAACAGACCCAATTCTCCACCTCAAGTTTTGTTTTGATCAATGTAACCATCTCATAAAATGAAGTACTGTACTTAACCCACTTGCTCAGTGTGGTCTGTCAATGAACACAATGATGCCAGGCTTTGGATCAAATTTCTCAAGTTCAGACAATTATTTTCTTTTACACTTAATCACAGTATGGTCCGGAATATTTTTTGTAGCATAGAACTGTAACACATGGTTGCTATAGTGAAAAGAGTAATTTTTGTTTCAAGACTTCAAGATAATTTTTCCTCTCTGCTGCTTTCAAAAACAATGCTTTTTATTTTAAAAAAATAACTGTCAAAATATTTTTACTGGATTTTTAAAAATCTTAAAATTATTTTTCTGTTTTAATAGTGTTCCCCACTACCCTTTTGCCACTAAAAAAGGAAAACAGAATGAGAAATGAAGAAATTTTTCAAATCTTTTCTAACTGAAAAAAGCCCATGAAATACATCTGCTTTTTTTTTTTTTTTTTTTTTTTTTTTTTTTTTTTTAGTTCATATTCTGTTTCTTAAACACATTGTTGTCTCAAGAGGGGTCTTGAAATTAAAAAAAAAAAAAAAAAAGAACTTTTCCCCATAAAAATTATTTAAGAGAATTTTTCAAATCTGGAGTGGCACATATATTTATTTTTATATATGTACACACACACATACACACAAAAAATGCAGACAAATATCTTCACTAATTACACGTGAACTGCAGCCTGTGGTTTTTACTGGAGAAAGCTGTTCTTCCCTTGGCCAAACAGATATGCCAAGGCACTGAAGCCCCATGCAAGCACCATTTTAAACGTAGTCTCCCATTATCAACCACAACAAAACATTCCAAAAAACAGTATTGAAAAGCCAAGCAGGGTACCAAATATCATCTTTAGAAGAGAGGGAAAGTGAAGAAAGGGTGGAAGATGAGCAAGAGCACCCAAAAGGAGAGAAAGGGGAGGGGAGAGAAGGAAAAGGGCTAAGGATAAAAATAGTGTGCCAAAGAGAAATCAAGATAGGCAGAAATCTAGTTTAAGGAAAGAAAGAGAAAAAAAAATCAAACAAGGGTGCTAAATCACCTAAATAGTCTGAAAAAACCACAACAGCTACATGACATTAAAAGCAAAGAAAAGGAGGAAAGACACAGTGCAAGCAGGTTGCTTGTCATGGGGATGTGGTCGACCACCCCGTCATATTCAGACAACCTAAAACTGATCACAAGGTGAGGGGCTGCCCACCGAGCCTCTCAGAGCGTGGGGGTGAGAACATCCTCCAGCCCCAGTGGGAAGCGTGGGCAGGGTGCTGCCAGCCCTTTGGCAGGGTGAGGAGCAGCTGGAGATCACGTTTTCTGCCTCCACCCCATGGCAGAGTGTCCTTTTGAAGACTCATTTGCAGTACCTGTAGGGAGAGGAGGTGTAAGGCTGAGAAACTGGTAGGAAATAATAGGAAAGAAGTGCTGCAGTTTGATGAGGGTAATAACCTTTCTAACTGGTGTCCTATCACATTAGGTTCCCCATGAAATTATTTAAAACAGCAGGGAATCAAACATCCCCACATTATTAACCTCTAGCTTGTGCTTATTGAAGAAAATCAGGCAGATATTTTATGGGTCCTGCGCAGCCAGTGAACCCAGCTGGCTTCCCAGGCGATGCCACACAGTGCGGTGGGATCCATGGGACTGGGCCCCCCTGCTGATGAAGGACAACCCTCCCGCTGTGCCCCAGCTCCAGCGGACTGGGCACCGTCCCCAGGCTGCCCAGTGGCTGCTGCCACTCTCCGCTCCCTCTCCTTTTCTGCCCAGCTGCCCAGGGCTCAAGGCTTCCCCATCCGCCCTGGGAAGGCCGCTACGTGCAACTGAGAGAGGATGGTGCGTACGTCTCGCATCGCAACACAGCGCCTGGGTAACACCAGAACTGGCTCTGAGCCCCCGGCACTAAGGTGGCTGCTGCACTGCTAACACAGCTTTTGATAAAGTATTTGAGTATTTTTATAGAGTTTTTATAGGAAATCCAGTCTAGATTTGCTAAACATTGCAGAAGAAATATTTTTAAAGCCAAATGAAGACCTTTTTGTGAAAAAAAGCAAAAGCTTCTAGCCAGAAATTGGCCAAGCTGGGAAACATAAGCATTGCATCATCTTTCTTATATCACTTGCACATTTTCTAATGTACAACAAAACATCATACAGAAGAAAAACAAGTAGCCACATTCAAAAGCAGTCATTAGATAAGTTCATGAATTTACATCAGCTAAAGATAAGAACAGAATTTTCTGAATGATCTGCTCTTCCTACCTATTCACAGGTTGTGTTGGGAAACAATTTAGCACATATTTTAACTGTGATCATCCCTCAGAGTTGTTTGGCTAGGGATCCACTGCGATATTTTGGTTTAAACATTCTATTTTACCTAAATTCTTCATGGGGAATATAGTTTTTTTGTTGTCAACAAGTATCTGCTTTACTCCCAGCAAAACCTGTACAAATGTCTATTTTTCAAATGCCTATGCTTACTGAGTAAACCCGTACTCTCATAAAATACTAAGGAATTTAGGACAACACAAAGTCATTTTAATGCTATTTTGAAATATTTAAACCTTTGGAGGGCAGGTTCAGATTTTTAAGGGTTTATTTTTGACGTATGTGAAGATATACATACATAAATTATTGGTACCACTGAATTACAGTGCTGGAAATACAGCGAAGGACCTTGGCGGCACCACAGGCAACAGCTGCTTGTGAAGAGCCTGCCTTCCCAAACACCCAGAGGAAGGCGGGGAGTGCTGAAGTGTTGGCTGAATACTCAAGAACATTGCAAAGAATAAACCTCACCAAAAAACAAAATGTGAGGAACTAATTTCTGTTTCCAATGCCCCTTGGGCAACACTGCAAGAAGGACCTGGCTGTACATTTTACACCTCTGCTATGTGCTCATACATAGATGCTTCTTTAAAAAAACAAACAAAAAAGCCTTATTACTTTCTCAGTGTCTCTGAATAACATTGGCATCTCATAGAAAAGAAGTAATTCCTGCGTACAGCACCACATAATCACCTAGCTGCATGGTAGGAGGCTTTTGCCATCTTCTGAAGTATCACTTATTAGCCCTGGTGGGACTGCAACTGGCAAAACAACAGGATGATTCAGTACGATCAACCGGCTGGTTCAAAGGAGCTGGGGAGAGATGAGCAGGCATCTTCTGGTAGCAAATGCAGTTCAGCATTTGAATGAGAAGGGCAGGAGAGTTTTACGGTGTCGTCGGGTCATTTCTGAGAGATGCGTTATTGACAGTCCACGCCACCTTCATGCAAAGACGTGCCTATCAAGAGCAAGAACCACCGCTGCGTCTGGGGCTGTGCGCACACACAGTAATAAAGACGGATTCCTCCACTGAGAGTTTACAAGCTAGGTTTATGACCAGACGACATACAGATGTAATACACAAACGCAGAGGAAGAGAGGAAAGGAGATAACAGTAAAATGAGCATGCATTTTTCATAATGGGCAGTAATTTCATGGCTTAATTTAATCAATGGTCTAACTAAGTGCAGTACCTTGCTTGTCTCCTGTACTTTATAAGTTTTAAGGCCTCATTAACATAGGATGTGTGTGGAATATTTTACAGAGACTTATTCCATTTTAAGTAGTGGCCCCAACAAAAAGTAAATATTTACCAACCAACATTACAAAAGGCAGGTGAGATGTTGTGCAATAATTTACATAAGAATGGTGAAGGGCTGCTGGATTTTGGACTCTGCTATGTGGGAAGTGCAAGCCAAGGCTTTTAAGGGCATTCACAGCATTGTATTGTCTGAATCCTGCTTACCGCTGTGTTACATTTGGAAAGGGCTCTGGAATCCACTAGCAAAAGAAGAGGTTTCAGCACCGAAATTATTAGGTGTTGCCATAATAAAATCATTTCCATGGAGAAGAGGAAAGAGCTACACCAGTTTAGATGGCGAAGGTAAGCTCTGGTCCTGAGGACAGAGTCTGAGCTGGGGGAGAGGGGAATAGGGCTCAGAGTGTGTCACTGGTGTCCCTAGAAAAACAGGTTGTGTATGACTTGTTAATAAGGTATTGACATGAATATATGTAGAAGGTGAGGGGCAATGGTCTTTTACCTTTGTCTGCTGTCACTATTCCTGTTTTTGCCTTCCACGTAAAGATTACCTCCCGTCATCAGATGATGTAGTCTCAGGAAACCTGCACAGGTTTGGCCAAGAAACTGCCTATTGGTATATATGACCACATACCTTTAATTTCACTTCAGAGGATCACATCATGCAGGAGGCAATTTTTAGTAGCTATCCTGATAGGCCCATAAGACCCTTAAATATCAGAGGAGGAAAAATCATCCTCCTACCTGTATAGAGACCAAAATACACGGTGGTGCTGCCAGAATCAATTTGGGTATAACTCAAATTAATCTTGCAGGTTTGAGTTTTAAAGAAATTGAAGCAAATTCAAATCTAGTGCCAGCTGAACAAGGTAGCAGAGTTAAAGGAGAAACTAATTTGGCCCAATTATTTTAATGCGAATTTACCACTCTTGAAAGACACTGTATTAATGCCCTTTATTTATCCAAAGGGGTACAACGTGAGTGTCAGTGGTGTTCCTCAACAACACAATTTAGTCTATTTCTGGGGAGAGGCTCCAGGGAAAAGGTTTGCATCCTGTTTTTCATGGCCATTGGCATCTCTGGGCTTCCTGGACTTGCCAGCAGAGCTATCGTAATTTGTATCAGCATTTCTCTCACACTGGGGACTTAGGCTTATAGAAATGAAATGAGATTGACTGTTTTGTAAGAGGTGCTGAGACATGGCTAGATGATAAAGACTTTCACTTGCAAGAGCTCACAAGATCTTAGAGCTAAACTAAATCACAAGCACATTGGAGGCACATTTCTCCGTAGGCTCCCGCCTTCAGCTGCATGCATGACTCTACCCTCTTCACCTTCCATTAGTGAGAGCCACAATATAGTGGTAAATTTCTGAAGGATATCCTGAACTTCTAGAAGCTTCACAGTTTGAACCAGGGCTACCCTTCAATAAGACTGGTTGGTCTTTCAACTGTTTAATAATGGCTGGTCCTTTAACAACGTGAACAATGAAGTTTTAATAGGTACCACTGTACAGCAGAAATTTCATCTCTGATTACATTCCATCAGTCTTCAGCACAACTTTTGTAGAAACCCATTGATTTCATTAGAGTTATTTTTTAGGAGATATCTCTTTAAGGGAATGTGCAAGAGTAATTAACATACACTTTGTCACAGACAAGTCTATACAGTTGACACTGCGTGTGCTTGATGTTTACACCCATGATATAGTGCAACAGAAAAATGTACATGTGTTTGGCTTAGTGCTAATGCAACCAAGATCAGGCAGACAAATCAAAAGCTAGAAGCAGTAAGCCAAACACCCTGGCCTGATGTTTGCATATGAAGTCTGGCAAATTTTTTTGCACTTCAGGCAGAGGGGGAAAAACTTCCCTGTGCCAGGTGAGACTTCCAGCCACTCAGCTTTTGACCATGGGGAACGATTCTCCTTCACTTAAAGCTCAAACCTTTTGTTTGGATGGGAAGTTCTGGTTTAAACCATTTTACTCAGCATTCAGCTCCAGCAGTGATGAGATTCCTCCAATTAAAAGCTGAAACAAACCATTTTTCTTTATATTTTCAAAGTTTCAGAAAGAGCAAAAAGACTAAAGAAACACAGAAGTGTTCGTCTTCCACTAACTTTTGTGATGTTCATCATAGCTATCCAGAGGATTAAGTATCTTGTAAATTTTAAAAATTCCTACAAATTGAAAACATGAGTTAGGATATAACCCTTCATGCTTATTATGAAAATAAAGTACTCAGTCTGAGATTATTACAACTTTGGCAGAGAATTCCAGACTCTAGAACTTCTAGAGAATCCTATATAGCCTAAGTCTGTGCTCTCACTCCAGTTATATACCACTGCCTTCACAGAGCAGATCCACAAGTATCTAAACTGGTATTTTGGCCCTATTCAGCATCCATGGTGTCCCGCCACTGATGAGCTGCAATTATTATTACACAGCTTTAATAATACTCACTGGCTAGTTCAATAGGCTTAAGACCACACTGTTTAGCTATAGAATTTTAACTAATTTTTAATCAAACTTTAAATTTCACGCCCTCCTTTTCAAACAGAAGGATGTTTTGTATGATTATGTACCTGGTGGGGTAGACATAGCAGAATGGCACACATGCAATGTTTGGCTTTCTTCAGCTACACATTTCCTCCTCCTTTTAGCATTAATCATTCACCACTGTAGAGTTAAGCCCAGCATAACGTATTTTCAATTAACACAAACAAAAATGCATCATCGATAGCATCATCATTAACAATCTGCAATTACTGCCTAGTTACAGCGCTTGTTCTAGCTTTGGGGTAGCATGCATCCCCACACTGATGACGGTGATGATTACAATAGCAAAGGTCAGGCTTGCAGCCTCTCCAAAGCCAGTCATCCAGACGATTACCATCATTGACAGTTTTTGCCAGAAGCACGCTTATTGAAAGCAATGTGAATGCCACAAGGACTGTGTATAAAAATAGAGGAAAATTGTCTGCAGTCTTCCCTCATCTCCTGGTTGCCAATTGTAATTAGATCTTCAGGCTGCTTTGTAATCAGCCATCAATTCCACAGTATAAAGACCTCTGCAGCAGAATATGCACTCTATGTCTTTATCAACAGAGTCCTCCAGTCATTCAAATGGCTTACATCGTAAATATCTTTTCCATATAACTTATGACATCCAGAAAAAAGGAAAATGAGTATACTAGAGCTTCTAGCAGAAACTGGAAAAGAATATTGATTGCAATTACTGTGCAACTTCCCGATGCAACCTTATACTAGCAGAGGTACTGAAACATTGTCAAAAAAAATCTTCATTTATACATATAAAGTTCCACCTCCTTTTACATTTTACAGTACATAGGATTATTTCCCCTCATACAACATGCTTAATCTTCTGAGTATCATTGATTTAATTTTCTTAATATCTGTGTTTCTGTGTTTTGAGGAGCCCAGACTCAATTTGGTTCCACTGGTATAAGCAAAAATATACAAATGACCTCTAAGATCGTATTTACCTTACATGTTAAACAATGTTTCTGCATTATTTTCTCTCAGACAATAAAGGTTTCTCATATCTATTTCACTGTTGTTTCAGTAATTTGCATTATAGTTGTATTGATTTCTAAATAGATACGCTCAGAATCCATTTTCACTATATTTAGTTGTCACACACACACAGAAGAGTGTTCACCCGATTGAGCTAAAATCTATCCTTTTTGTATTCATTACCCTTAAAGGAATCTATGTCAACAGAGTGTCTCATTTACACCAGTTCTTGGGTTTCATCATAAAGAATATTGAATAAACACTTAAAGTATTGAAAATTTGCTCAGATAAAGTCCCTCTCAGTCACTCATCTTGTAAAATGTATTTAATATGGCAGAAATCTCTCTCAGCTATTTCTGTTTTACTAAACAATGCCAGAAATTACAGTAAGCCATTACTCTTCTGTCTCTGAAAGTACTGCTCCACACGTCTCTTTGGAGGAACTTCATGTGAGAGGTGCAAGAGCAATCACTATTGCAACTTACAAAGTTGTAGACAACAAGCCCAATCTTCCAAGGTGAGTTTCAACTGCTCTATAGCTAAAGAGGATTTTCACCAGTAGAAGGCTTCAGGGTGCAGAGGAAAATTGCGTCAGGTGGACCTGGTTGTTGGAGCTATCTTTTCTGATACCCATCTACGTGGGTAAAGTCAGAGGATCTCCATAGTAAGGACAATCCTGGTCAGCCTAGACATAAAGCCCACTACAATTTTGAAAGCTGTTTCTTTCCTAAATAGGAGTAATAATTTCTGAGTTGTAGAAATTCCATCCTTACTTAAAAAAGCATTGTCAAGAAAGCACCAGCGCTATATTCCCTTGATTTCACCCAGTCTCCCCAGATGAAGATATCCCAAGTGAAGAGATGAGGGCAGAAGTTAAAAATAAGACATTTAAATAATGTTTCATGAACCTTGGAAAATGTCATGCTGAGCTCCTCAGGTGGAAATTCAGTTTCTGTGCATTCCAATCTTCTTTCAATATGCCCATCTGACTCTCCAGATTCATTAACTGAGCAGCCACATTTTCTAGCAGGTTTCCTACAGTGATTGAAGTTTGCAACACATCTATTTCTGCATATAGCAATTCCAACACTTCTCAAAATGATCCCTTGAAGTCCAGACTTGTGGCAGATTGTCTTTCCAGCAGGACAGCACAAGATGGGCTCTGGTATGCGTCTTGAGATGTAGTGGTAATGCACATTGAAATAAATTAACTATTTATACAGTGCATTTCATCTCAGAATTATATGAGCTAACTACCTCACAAACCATGCATAAAAGTATCAGCCTCCAGAGTCAGACAAGGGAATTTATGCCTGATAAAGATATTTAGGTCAGGATCTAAGGTACTGAAAACACACCAGGAAACCTGATGAATTTGGGTGGTTCTGCTTGTAACAATGATGCTATTCAGGTGACTAAATGTTGTGTAAACAAGTTTCCAGGATCAGAAATGAATGGTTCAATTTAGGCGGTGAAATGCCTAAAATACACATCAGCCAGAATGGCCTTTACACCACACTAGAATGTCCTGGTTTTGTTTGTTAAGAACCAACAGTTCTAAACAACGTGCATTTCAATGGTCATAGAATTAGTTAGAAAAAGAAAAGTTCTCAAAGTTCTCCTAACTCATTTCATTCCCTCTATCAGTCTTACTGTCTGCTATGACAATATAACTAGAAATTGTATAGCACCACGTCAAGTGAAAATATTCTAATGATTTTGTTATATTGTGACAACTACAAGCCCCACTTAGTGGCTAACGGACATAATTTTGTTTGGGTTCTCCACCTCCCTACTCTCACGCTTACCAGCTAACCTTAGGTTGTGATCAGACTTGTTACCTGTGTGACTCCAGCCAGCTGAACCCAAGTGGCCTTCAGAGAATTTGAATTTCTTTTTAGTTCTTGTGTTTCTGATATAAAAAGACCAAAGCAAAGCAGGCTATGATACAGACTTAATGCTGAGCAGCACAAGTGATGCCAGGAGTTGTGCTCTCACAGAACTTCCTCTAAAGTAACCAGCCAGTTCCACTTCTTCCTTGTCTCTTTTTGTCAGGTTTAATCATAAAGTCATACAATCATAGAATACTTCAGGTTGGAAAAGACCTTTAAGATCATTGAGTTCAACTGTTAGCTGTGCACTGCCAAGTCCACCACTAAGCCATGTTCCTAAGTGCCACATCTACACGTCTTTTAAATACTTCCAGGAACTCCAGGTGACTCAACCACTTCCCTGGGCAGCCTGTTCCAATGCTTGACAACCCTTTCAGTGAAAAAATTTCTCCAAATATCCAATCTAAACCTCCCCGGGAACAACTTGAGGCCATTTGCTCTTGTCCTATCACTTGTTACTGAGGAAAAGAGACGGACACCCACCCTGCTACAACTCCATTTCTAGCTGTAGAGAGTGGTAAGGTCCCCCCTGAACCTTCTTTCTCCAGACTAAACCACCCCAGTTCCCTCAGCTGCTCCTCATAAGCCTTGTGCTCCAGCCCCTCCACCAGCTTCGCTGCCCGTCTCTGGACACGCTCCAGCCCCTCAATGTCCCTCCTGCAGTGAGGGGCCCAAACCTGAACACGGCATTCGAGGGGCGGCCTCACCAGCGCCCAGTGCAGGGGGACGGTCACTGCCCTGGTCCTGCTGGCCACACGGTTTCTGACACAAGCCAGGGGGCTGTTGGCCTTCCTGGCCACCTGGGCACACTGCTGGCTCACGTTCAGCCGACTGTCGACCAGCACCCCCAGGTCCTTTTCCTCTGGGCAGCTTCCCAGCCGCTCTGCCCCAGCCTGTAGCGCTGCGTGGGGTTGGTGTGACCCAAGTGCAGGACCCGGCACTGAGCCTTGTTGAGCCTCACACACTCGGCCTCGGCCCATCGGTCCAGCCTGTCCAGATCCCTCTGCAGAGCCTCCTGCCTTCAAGCAGATCAACATTCCTGCCCAGCTTGGTGTCATCTGCAAACTGACTGAGGGTGCACTCAAACCCTTTGATTTAATTTCATTCACCACCACTCTTTGGGCATGGCCATCCAGCCAGTTTTTTACCCAGTGTAGAGTACACCTGTCCAAGCCATGAGCAGCAAGTTCCTCCAGGAGAATGGTATCAAAGTTCCTCCAGGGAAATGGTATCAAAGGCTTTGCTGAAGTCTATGTAGACACCATCCACAGCCTTTCCCTCACCCACTAATCTTGTCATAGAGGGAGATCCAGTTAGGCAAGTTCATGAATTAAGGCTATCGCCAGCACTGCAGTCCCTAAAACTTGGTGCCAACTTTATCAACTCTTTTTTTATGGGAAATGACATTATAGCAGCAGCTTCTATATCTCTGGTAAGCTCCACATATTGTACAGACAGCTCCGAAGTTGCCTTTAGATCTGTCATATGGTGCAAACAGCTGCCAATGAGCCATGTGAACTGCTTTGACCTCCTGTATGCCATTTTCCTCTGGCTTCCCTTTGACTTTGAGCATGTGGCTTCTTTTACCCAGCTCACAGGATTGCAATGCAGAGGTTCTTTCCCATTTGAAGAGATCAGTGATTTTTTCTTGGAGAATACAAATACAAATCAATAGTTTCTCATCTTGACATAAGGGAAATGTTTATTTTTAAATGAACTCTTTTCACCCTGGAGACTAGTAGAAAGCAGCCAGAAGAGGCTCCATTAGAGCTGCACAGGGGATTTTACAACTCTGCTTCACTTATCCCCATTTCACAATGTCAAAACACGTAAAAACAAAGGATTTCATTCCACTTACAAAAGACATTTCAGTAAGTGTGCAACTTCAGAAGGAGTTTAATTACATGGTGTATTCACAGGTAACAAGGTGCTAGCATTCGTACACATAAAAGCTACCTGAGCAAGCTTTCAGAAGGATTTTTCCTCCAACACAGGGAAATTAAGGCTCGTATCTATCACATTTATTTAAGGTCAAGAACTACACGTAGAATGAGCACGCAGGACCCTGGGATGAATGAACTGGCAGCAGAATAAATGCAGAATGTGTCCCATGAACTGCCCATTCCCATTGTCCTGGACAGCATGGTGTTGGTTTTTAGATATCTATATTTAGATTCATGTTATCTATTTGATATTTGACTGATTTAGCTAGGGAGTAAAATCATCTTTATGCAACGTGCCTCAAGACCAAGCGGTCTGTTAAGCAGAAATTTCATCAGATGCCTCTGTCCTTTAAAATCCTCTTGTAGAGAAAGAGGCAGCGTGTAACCATGGGAATATAGCAGAGAGCTGTTCTGGGGAGAGTTACTGAGCCGTGGTCCCGGGTACAGCTGAAATCGGGAGCAATGGATCTCTGTGTGGGCACTTGGCGTCAGTACAAGGCAGATACCACACGCCCCAGCTCTGCCCCACCTTCTGCTGTGGGGGAAAATGCCCTAAGGTTTCACTGCCAGCGTGCTCAAGCGACATATCCTCAGCTCAGGGCATTACTGAGGACGATATTGTAGTGAATGCAGCTCTGGAACCTGAATTTTGCTACAGTAACCTGCACGGCTTGCCAAAATCCAGCAAGTCTTATGCAGGCCTGAGCTGTGTAAGACCAAAGGCAAAATTTGTTTTCTTGTGTTTAGACTTAACAAAGTTACATTTCATTTCACATTCCTTATTTGTACAGCAAAGCAGCAGATTGATATTTCAAAACCTTTTCCAAATGTTTATTTTAAGCAGTGATACAGGAACTCTGTATTTTTACATATGGTTGGTGATGCTGTTTGCAAGTTACCAGTCTTTTAATCAAAAGACTTTTAATCAAAGATTTTAAAAGGTTTATGTATCTTTGAAAGTTTCATACATATTTAAATGCAGCTTGATGAGCAACAAAGTTTTAATCAAACAGGTGTCCAGGGATGGAGGCACATCTCCCTGAGATAGCTTGGGGCTACCCCTGGGTAGCAAGTCGTGGAGTGTCTGAGAAGTACAGGTAGGTGAGAGTAGGTGTGCTGACAACACACCTCCTTTAATGCCATGTCTGTAAAGAATAAAAAAACAATGAAACAGGAAGCAAGAACAGGTTTTGTTGATTATAAAGGTTGTAAAGATAATTCTACAGATACAGTTTATTATATATTACACATATTACATAAATTATATAAAGATTGTATATCCTTAATATTACATAATTCTTTTGTACTCTGTTATAGAAATCTTTATACATACACGTTCCCTGATTCTTTGTTTTGCTATTGCTACCTTCTGGTGATTGTATTTGGTTATATTACCTCATTTGAGATAACTATTTATACCTCTGCTGTTAGAAACAACAGAGAACGATGCAAACAATGCAGGGAAATAATCTAAGCATGGGGGTCTAAGAAACAGCATCCTTATTCATGTTGTTACTGCTCTTCATTTTGGGGCACATATAGAACGTACATGCAGTAGATAGTCTTAGATACTTTATTCTTATTAACTAAACATCATAGATTTACATGCATACACATTACACAGCTAGAGAGACAGGAACAGGTACTAAATATTCACAGACAGATAGGAATATTTAATTATTTAAGCGGCTTTGAAGCTTTGGAATCAATGTATACATATACACACACATACCCATTCATACATGCTTTAAAGTACAAGGTGGTATTAAGATTATATATCGTACAACCCCAAGTAATGTTCACAAGGATTATTTTCTAAGTGACAGTTAAAAATAAGCGTATGTCTGTTGTATTCAAAAAACAGAATTTAGACTCTTTAACTGGTTAAAATATAAATACACCAAAAATAAAGATGAGCAACAGATTTAACACCGAAAGAATTTGAGAAAACTTAACTTCACAAAATTAAAACATATAAAAGTAGATCTAATTATTTAAAAGTTTCTCAATGTATATAAAAATCTGAACTATTAATAAATATATCTGATAAATAATGATGATAGTCTCCATATTTCTTTGTTTAATTCTCAGTTTTCTTGCAAGATCTTCTTGAAGTTTGGTTGTAATGGATCATTACGTCCATAATGTGCTCAATGTTGGAGTGAATTTTGAACAGTTTTTAGGCTGCATACTGTTTTCTTCCAGATAATTTACTGGATTAAAATTAGCAGTGTGAAAAGCTGTAGAGAAATCTAAATGCCTGCCAAATCAAAGAAATAATCACATTTTTATGAATATTTAATATCATAGTCATGGCAAATAAGGCAAGTAATTAGTACTTACCATAAATTTGCAAAGTATTATTTTATGTAAATGTTACATTCTACTAGTTTGATATGAATTATTCATTGTATTACCAGACGCTGACACAAACCAGCAAACACTGAAATCTATGTGTTATTAGTTTACTTACCTTTAATGATATTGTTTAGAGAGTATTTTTGTGAGATTACTATTTTTTTCCCAAATGGGATGGAAACAAGAAGAAAGTCATTTAAAGTCACCTACTGCACATTCCAAAATTGGAGAAACTCAAGATGCAAATATACAAAATGCAAGTTCTTTCATGTGTACAGATGAAGAGCTCTCAGCTATGCCTCCGATTGCAAAGACCGCACAGGCAATTACTATTAATGAAGTATGGTAAAAGCTGTTTATAAAAATAATGGATGTGGGAGAAAAAATGAACAACATCTTTAAAGACAACTCCCATAACCCCTCACAGTCAAAAGGCAGAGTCCTTGGGTCAGGGAATGAAATGATTAAATGAGAATCTAGACTTGACCATGACAGACAATATCCAAATAGCACTTCAGGACAAAATGGCTCCTGTAGCTTATCCATGGATGTTGGGTTGCCACCTGTCTTTCAAGGCTTGACTACTAATATTTATTGATTCTTACAAAAAAATCAGTTCCTTTTTCTGATTTGCAATTGGCATCTACCGATGACTGAAAACATTAATTCTTATCACACTTTCATTGCTACAATATATTAAATGGCCAAAGTCACTTTCAACACTTACCCTACCTTAAATGTAACCTCATTCTCCTTTTGGTATCAGTAAGATCTTTCACCTCATTGTAACTGGCAAACTTTCAGGTTTTCCAATATTCCTCATTCAGAGGCACGATTATAGAGAGTGACTCAACACTAATTCCTAGAAAACACCCCTCTGCAATACCTTATGATGTGAAAAATAACCATTTACTTTCCTCACCTCCCTTTCACCTACCAAACTATTTTTATCAAATATTTCATGAGCAGCATCTGACTTTTTGATCATATAAAATGAACCTTCTCTAAACAGTAAATCTTTGCCTTAACAAATTACATCCACTGCTTTATACTTGTCAGCTTGCTCTGTAACAAATGCAAAAAAATTAAAATCTGCTTACGCTGTGCATCCTCTCCTTTGTTAAATTCATGTAATTTTCTGCAGACAATTTTGACCTATTCTAATATTCATCTATACTAGTACAAATCAACTTCATTGTTCAAGAACTTTCAGCCTAGCTGGTTTTCGAGCCAAATCCTCACAAAAAAAAAAAAATAAAATAAATATGTTCTCCTATTTCATACCTAATAAAAAACATACTTTGGTCCTTTGGATCATAGTTCAACTTAGAGCCACCACAAATTGGGATCTACCAAGGGATATTATAACTTTCAATGTCTATCTCACTATTCAGCTGTCATGTAGTGTCTTAGGACAATAGGGTTCACAGTACACCGGCAAAGAGCCAATGTTCTGTTTCTACTTTTTTTCAAATATGATTAAAGCAACAAAGAGTTTTCATGTCCTAACAGAACTCTGAATGGTGAAAACATGGATGACCTATGGACAGTAAAGAGCAGTATTACCAAATTTGGACAGATGGTAGTAGATCTTTGGAACAGCTGGAGTAACTGCTTTACCCCGTGGTAAGTAAACCAGGTTCAGATTACAGGCTGGTAAAGGTAGTTCCTTCTGAGCCATTGCCATCTCTGAATCAGCAATTTGCAAGCATGAACAACATTGGTCGACATTTAATTTGTTTGGTATAAATACAGTTTTCCTCATCAAACTTCAACTTCATGTTATTCATGCTTTTCACTGATCATTTCCATAATATTGTACTTGGAGTTTTGTACAGCAAAGCCAAGCTTTAGCCTTGCATGTTGTCATTACAATGTAGGTGTGATTTTGAATCATGTCATGCTAAGGCACACACCCACCAGAACGTCTCTGCAGCTTCTACTGCATTCTGTAACATGAAAAACATCCCAATTCCAGAGAACTTAAATACAAGGATTTTAGCTAGAGGAGAAGGGCAGGGTTTACAATGACTATCAGATGTGGTTTCATAAAATGAAATATTTCAAAGTACAGGGAAAAACATGGAACAGCAAATTCGGGAACTGTGCTGTTAGACTAGCTCCTCACTGTGAGTTTGTGTTTACATGCTGTACTTGGGAAAGTGCATCAAGGAACTGGCAGCCAAGGATCAAGTATTAGAAGCAGTTTTACAAACCACAGCTCAGTATCCTCCATTTTAAACAAAAGCTTGCCAGCTGGCAAGTGGGAGAGAATGAAAATTCTTGTCCTTGTAGGTGGTTTGGACTGTACACTAACAAACCTTCAGACCTCACCCTAACAAAACTCATCAGTCTTTGGGGGTTACAAGTTTTTCTTTGAAATCACCCTTGTGTAACCATGCTTCAAATTTATTTCCACCTCCAAGTAAGCAAGTTATCAAGGTCTGTAGAAAAGCAGAAAGGAACAAATGTAATGATCAAAAGATCATGCTGAAGAAATCCTTCAAACACTGATTCCCTCACCCTTTAGTCTGGGCTCTCCTTCCTTCCTGTACCCCATTCTGGCCTCCTCTCCCCTGATCATAATGATAAGCAACATGAGCAAAGCATTCAAAGCAAAATACTATTTGCACATTTAAAGTGATGGTAAAGAAGATACAAGAACACAGCACAATGGACAGCAAAAATGTGGTTCACATAAATGTTTGTTTTTAGCTTTAATATTTTAAACAAACATTTCCTTCCACTTAGACTGATCCTAATCTGCCATCTCCACCTGGTGTTTTTCAAACCAGATGGAAATGTAAATTATTTAAAATCATGAAATTCCATTAGCAGTTGGGCTTAAGTGCTTAAAAAAAAAAAAAAAAAAGAAAAAGAGGAATGAAGAGAACTTTTCAGGGTTCCAGAAGGCGACTGCGCCACCACTTGTGTATGGCTGTAACCACAGAGTAGGGTCCAGGAGCACTCCGCTCCATGTGTCCTGGCTGAGCTCTGAGCACTGGTGAAGAAGCGCTAGATCCAAGGAGTGGCTGAGATTTGTACTGCTGCAATGCCTGCAGCTCACTCATTCCCACAGCAGAAAGAGTGTGACCCCAGGAAAGCCTGCAAAGCATAAATCCATTTCACCTCCCAAACTGCTTCAAGCAATGCTAACTACTTTGTTTCTGTTCAATGGAGTGAAAGGATTTTCCCAAAACTTTTTTTTTTTTCCTAAGGTACAATTGATGCCCATGATGATGTCCACTCCTTCCTGTTTGTAGCATAAAAGCCTGGGAGCAAATGCCGTATGAAGAAGATTGTTGCACGAACAAATACAGCAGAAAACTGAAAAGGACCATGAAGAAGCAAATATGAACTAACCTCATCTTTCTATACGAAGGGCTTTTGCCATGAAAATTAATAACAGAAATGACATTCTGGGGCACTGCACTTTTCATCTCTCAACTTTGTTGAGGCCTTGTACAAGAGACGATAAGCAAGCAGCCAGTACTGATGTTTTATCAGGCTACTCAGAGCTCTCAGGTGCATCACAAGAGAGGAGCCTGAAGCCACTAGCATCAACAGGCTAAGGCACAAGATGCTCCCATCTTCCTTCCTCCAAGTGGGCATTCTGCCAACCTCCATCTGAAATAAAGCTGAGACAATTTCACCACTGGCTGGAGGACTCTCTTCTTGCATCTTCAGTACCATTTGTGTGAGTTGGGACTCTGACTGATCACTGTCTGCTTGGACTCTCTAAAGCTATTTGTATTACTTAAAGTACAAGAACGTTAAACTCAATAATGGTATGGCTATAATCTATTCACACTAAATGGTCTTCCATATAGACATACCATTTACGAAATCCAAACCAGACATAACCATTCTGCCTCCATTATTGATCCCCAGTTATTAACAAGCATGTTATCATGTATTATTGTTTGTTTGAGTATAATCACTGTGGAAAAATTACTATCAAACCTTGGTTGTGTAACATAGTTTTGCTGATTTCATGCCAAGAGGAAAAGTGTCATATGAAAAACTAAAATTTAAGATCGCTGAGGAGACTTGTATGCAAAACCAATGGAATAAACATAGATAGTCTATATCAGGAAAGCAAACTGCGGTTCAGTTCTTGGTCAGCTGTCACTATAGGGTGTCGACTATTGTTTGAGACCCCCAGAAAACTCTAAAACACATGTAAGGGGCATGCGCAACACTTAACATGCACACTGCTTGTTCTTGGAAGATGAATGACTATGTATGACTCTCCCAAGAAATGCATAAACATATGTATGGTCTATATAACTTAGCCAAAATGTAACATATGGTATACACGTTAGGCTGAGCTCTCCCCCATGCATCCAGCACTGCCATAAAGGAATGCCTGCTTCATAATGCTACTTTGGTGTTAAGAAGTTTTCTTTATTCCTGATTTCAGTGACAAGCATACTGTTCTTACCCAATTATTAACCTCCCAACTGCTGCTAGATGGTAACCACACCTCCACCTTTAATCCACAGTTTCACTGAGCAAAGCAGAGTGAGTGGGTTTAAGTTTCATAGATCAAATTCACCAAAGGGGACTTAGGCACTGTAACACTATCCTGTCTGTCCTATTACGAATGCAGAATGCTATAAGAGATGGCTATGTCACCCTTGCAAAGCATGAGAAGAGTTTGGTACTTCTGAAGGAAATCCACAAGTACCAGCATAATGAATGCTAATGGCGTTCTTACACCCTAGATCCATTGGAGCACTGACCTAGTGCAAGTGTCCCCCTGAGCTTGCACATGTCCCTCCACTGGCTGGGTCGGAGGAGATGTGAATCCAGGTCTAGTCTAACAGAAAATTACTATATAAGGAATTTTGAATATCTTACGCCGTATGATCAGAGAATACAGCAAATAGTTAAGTGTATTGGAGATATATGGGTGGCAAGTGAGCAAGGACCTGGAGTCCCAAGTTTGGTTGTAGGTTCTGTGGTGGAAGGCCGTGCCAGCCTCTGTGAGCGTGGCTTTCTGTTTGCACGTTGCCTAGCCTGGTATGAGTCCTACCTGCTGCAAGTTTGTACACTTTGTGAAACTCAGAATCTGTGATTAATACTGGTCATATTTACTATGGAAACAGCACCTAAGTCACATTTTAAATGGTTAGTTTTGCACTATAACTAATGATCATTTTAGATTTTTCTTGCTTTGTTCCTTCACACCAACATTGCTGTAAATCTTTCCATGCCTTTGGTGCTGGGGCCAACATAATAGAAAAACTGCCCTATGAAATCTTGTACCTTCCTCTTACCCCTAAAATATTGGCATAATGACTAAAGATAAAACACCTGTGAGTCACAAATGTGACCCTCTACAGTGCACTATCTACCTACAATTCCTGGTATTTCATACCGTTGGAAAAACAAACTCTGTTCATGGGGGAAAACCTTACCAAATGTTGTAGCACTAAAAGCACCCAGCAGTGGCAATGTAAGCAACAATCCCAATTTCAGTATCTCCAAGTGAATTTCAGTGTTCTGGGCAGCTGCTTCATGGAAGGGAGAAAGCTGGTTGCTTCACACAGCTCTGCTCTGGTCTTCTCTCTCATTACATCATTTAAATGCTAGACATGTTCTTGTCATGGCTTTTTGTCTCCCTGATTCCAAAGAAAGAAACAGGGTCTTCTGATCAGGATGGAGAAGCAAAGAGAAAAAAACATTCCTGTAGCAAAGGGAAACCTGTCAAATCACATTTTTAAAGAAACAGTGTTTTAGGGTATACCTATACTGTATTTGTTGCAGTTTGGGCAGAGAGAACTGTATTCACTTAAGGGTCCTGGGGACATGATAGCTCCTGTGGCACAGAAATCAGTGGGACTAAATGCCCCGATCTTTGCTGAGTTCCTCAGAAAGGCTTTACAGCCTGCACAGAGATGTCTCTTTTATGCCACTGGGAACATCCAGGCAAGCTAGTTTAAATCTAGCTAGGATATAGCTGCGTGCACTGCAGTCAGCTCAGCTGCAGAGTAGCTGCAGTGTAGTGTCCCCTCCCATGCAAAATAAGTGACTCTATGCTGTTAATTTTTCATAAGCTTGCGTACCCCACAGGTAGTCCAAAATTATCCTGCGTCACAGTCAACAGCCATCTGCACCACAGTGAATGGCACTCAGCATGATACAGGTCCCAGCTGGGAGCAAGTCTTCCTCTCAATATCATCTGAGATGCTCCCTCTTCCCTTAACAAAACCCCGAGGAGCCATCAAAAATATTCTGAAATTTCCATAGCTTTATATCCAAGTAAAGCTTCTTTTGTGCTCACTGTGCAGAACAGCTTGCAGCATCTGGGGTTACATCGCTTTTGGGGGTAGGAGCCTCCAGAAGTGCAGCCACTTTTGGCTACAGCCCACAGGGGCAAACTCTGCTGTGGTTCCTCAGTACTGCAGGACCAGTACTGAGAGAGACTCTTCCAAAGGTAAAAGGAAAAAGGAGGTCCAGCTGGGGTCCTACCTTCCATCTGTGCCATCTTGGACTCAGAGCTGCAGAAAAGGAAAGATTCTCTCTATTGCTTTAAGGAGATGAGAATAAGATAGGGATTCTCCTCCACCTCAGAGGGCAGTTCAGGTTGGACTTCCTTCTTAAAGCAGGCTCAGCTACAAGATCGGTGATGTTACTCAAAGCTTTATCCTGACAGATCCTGTAAACATCCAAGTGAGCTGATAGCACACCCTCTCTGTGCACCCTCTTCCACTCTTTCACTGTTTTCACGGTGAAACAGCTTCTCCTTGTATTCACTGGGACACAACTTTTCTTCTTTCAGTTTTTGTCCGTTGTCTCTTGTCCTTCCACCACCACTATAAAAGCCTGGCTCCATCTTCTTGATAACCTCCTTACTGGTTCTGGCACACTTTTGTTAGGTCCACCTGCAGCCATCTCCTCTCAAGGCTGACTAAGCCCAGATTCCTCACCCTCTCTTCAAGTGCTTCAGCCCCTGACTATCTCAATGGCCCTGTCACCATTTAACCCTAGCCAGCAACTAAGTACCATGCAGCCACTTGCTTGCTTCCCCACCTCCCACCCTCAGTAGGATGGGGAGGAGAATCAGAAGAAGGTAAAACCCGTGGGTTGTGATAAGTACAGTTTAATAATTGAAATCAAGTAATAATAATAACAAAAATAATTATAATCATCATAATCGAGAGGAGAGGGAGAAAGAGGAATAAAACCCAAGGGGGAAAAAACCCAAAACCAGAACAACACAAAAAACCAAGTGATGCACAACACAGTTGCTCACCACCTGCTGACCAATGCCCAGCCAGTCCCCGAGCAGCAACCAGCGGCTCCCAGCCAGCTCCCCTCAGTTTATGATGTTCTCTGGTGTGGAATATTCTTTTGGCTAGTTTGGGTCAGCTGTCATGGCTGTGCTCCCTCCTGGCTTCTTGTGCACTTGCTCACTAGCAGAGAATTATGAACTTGAAAAGCCCTTGATTTAGAGTAAGCACTTCTTAACAACAACTAAAACGTTGGTGTGTTATCAACATTATTCTCATGCTAAATCCAAAACATACCCTGTACTAACTACTAAAAAAAAAAATAACTCTACCACAGCTGAAACCAGGACAAGACCTCTGCTGGATTTGCTCTGGTTATTGATGTCTTACTTGTACTGGGGAGTCCAAAATTGGACGCACCAATGAAGCCACAAGGAAGGCCAAATGGAGCTGACGCAGGGAGACATTCCAAGAACTTTCTACAGTTTTGAAAAAGGCATTTCCCCACCATTTTTCAGGTTTCAATATGAAATAATAAGTGATTTCCCCCTCAGGACGTAATAAGTTATCCTTTTCTGGCTGTCACAAAGACCAATGGCATGCACACACCTAACACATCACAAATGCAAAATGAAGCACAATGATCCAGCCCTCCGCAGCATGGCCCAGGCATGGCCAGTTAGGAACCTGCACTCAGCAAGTCCCACCAGTCAGCTGACGGGTAAAGCCCATTAACCTCCAAGCTGCTCAGTTTTGTTTATCTGACCAATGAATGTAAATTAATTTCAATTTTGTCTCCCTGCCATCTTTTACCCTTTTCTGCATTGCCTTTCAATTCTCTATTCGCCGCAGTTGGCCAAAACTTTTCTTCACCCTTTGTCTCCCATCTTCCCTCCTGAAACTCTGGAGTTTCTCTGGTAATTCCCACGGTAATTATCATCATCCCCTTACCCCAACACCCACCTTGGAAATAAGCCATCTCAGAGATAGTCTTGGTGGATTGATCAGGGATGACTAGCCACTTTAATTTTGACCAGCAGCTGGAGTTAGGGGGCTCCAGTCTTGATTTGCTGATGGGCACCTCCATAAGAAACACAATTATTCATAATAATAACAAGAGATCACAAACTAAGTGTATGTATTTTTAAGACAGGTTCAGGACAAGGACACAAAGGATGGGGCTCATACTGAGATTAAGGCACCTGAATTTAGGTGTTTATAAGTGCACCACTGACCTAAACCCCCAATACAAAAAATGGAGATGTAGTTAAGATCATGAGCTGCCCACCTACAGCTGGTCCGCTCCATAACCCTGCAGGCTCCACTGACTGTAATGGCATCTGAGACATAAAACTTATATGTATACACCTGCATTTATGTGTTCTAATCTCAAATCAAATCCTACCTGAAGGATTCAAAAACTGCTCTATATAACTTACAGACTTCATTCGCTACTACCGACAGAGGAAAGAAGGACCAATGTTAAGTACTTACACCAGGGTTTGTGCCAGCTCAGGGTCTCCCAGCAGGTTGCTCTGAATACCAAACCTTGCTGCCTTCAGATGCTAAATGCAGCAGCTCAGCTCCATGTAAAAATACTTTTCACAGCTCCCACATGCTTTGCATTTTGCCATAGGGCAACCGAGGCACAGGGATGCAAGACCCTCCAGAGCCCCTCAGCAAGCCAGTCTGCCTGCTCCTGAGGGCACACAGACCCCACCTGGGGGGTCAGCCCACACCTGGAGCAGCGAGCAGGAGACCCCTTCCACCGACAGGCGCAAGGATAAGTTGGTCAACAAAAGGAGGCAGAAGAGAGCTCCTGTGTGAAAGCGTCTGGCTGATGCAGTTAGCTGGGGCACTAGACTGAGGGGGAAAGGATGGATCTCCTCCAGCAGTCAGTGTGTCATCTTTTTTTTTTTGTTTGTTTTCTTCTTTGTTTGGAACCCAGACAATTCAGGTCCAGATGAGACCAAGTTCAGAGCCAGTGGACTGCAGCAGTTTCCAGTTAAACAGAAACTGTTCAAAGTTAATAAACAAGTCTCTGCAAATGGGAAGAAAGAGATTAATGCTTTAAAGCTGCATTAAGAGAGGAAACAGAAAAGAAATAATTCTGTCTGCCACGAGCTTCACTTTAACTAACTGAAGCCTATTTGAAAAGAGATGCTGTGGGTCTCCAGTCAGAGGTGGAAGGGGCGGGAAGGTTACATGGGGAGAAGAAGAAATCACTTTATTTCTATCACGATGCAGTAAGATATAAATACAATCAAAAGGGGTTAATCTAATCCTTTTGTGAAGCACTGAGTCAGAGAACAAGACAAAAACAAATCTGTGATCTGGAACTTCCTGAGCACCCACTCAGGGTGGATTAATGAGGAGTACACGGCTGTGAAATTACGTGCCCTCTGAGTCAGGAAAATGGTCCTAGTGGTGCATGACCTTGAAATGAGGGGAAGCAAACTTCACCTGATCCACAATTATAAAGACCTAAAAGGAGGGGGACTAAGGAGGAGGGAGAGCACATTAGGAGACGGGAAAATGTTTCTGAATATGAAACCAACAAAACACTAAACAAACCCAAGGCTTGAAAGACGAATTAAATGTAGCATAAAAAAAATCCAGAGGCTTTAAAGGATACTGGCATTAGCGTTTGAGCCTTAGAAGGAAAGCTTGTCCTCTTTATTTACATGAAGTGGATATTTTGTTGCTGTTGTTATGGACTTAGCGATGTTTGTCTGCCTTCAATTTTCTCTTTGCAATGAAAAATTGTTGTGAGATGATTTCTAGTCTTAGCTGCTTTACATGACAGTATTATCAAGGATTCATCAAGAGGCCATCTGTCGAATTTATGAAAAAAAATGCAAAACCAAAACAGATGAAAAGGAAAGAGCAAGACAGAGACTGGTCCAGGGGACGATAGATGTGGCAGCATGTGCCTCAGTGTGAAAATTACAACATTTAAATACTGTAGAATAAATTACTGTGCCGAAAAATTAGTGATGCTCTCCCACTTCAGATTCTCCCCTTATGACGAGAACATAATGAAATAGATCACAGACCAAATCATTTTTTCCTGTGGCTATTATTATATTCTAATGAAAAATTAAAATGGGGTAAAGACATAAAACCTGTAAGGGAATCAAATAAGCTAAGCTACTGAGTCATTTCCTAGGTACCCCCAAAATGTACAGCTGATGTGGACACAATAAATTCATATATTTTTATGTATGTAATCAACTGATGTCCCCATTTTTCATACCTTCTTGCATCTTTATAGCTGGTATGTGTAGACTCACATACATGCCTGTGACATAGGAAAGATAATGGAAGGGGAAAAAAAAAAAAGGTTTGTCCTTATTACAAGCTGGTTGAATTGCATATCAAAGTAGAGTCAAATATAAATATCTACTCCCAATAAATATATATTGTATATAAATATATATAAATTTCACTATCTACTGTTTTCTAACTAGGTTGATACCTATGTTTACATACTCTCTGAGAAATAAATCTGAATCAAACTTGTGCTTATTGAAATGAAGTAGTTTGGATTTAATTGGAAGCTAAGAGATGAAATCCAGCTTGTACTGTATTTTAAAATGGAAATCCTACAAAGTCCAGGCCTTTCCTAGCCTGTTTCTTTATCTGGCCTACATCAGGAATGCACTTGAACTTCTGTAAAAATTTGTGATAAGGTAACAGGGAAAATATCCAATTGATTGTTGCACAAATTTGAAAATTTTCAACAGCCTTTCCTCAAAAGCAATTAGCCTTTCTCTTTTACTGGTGGTAATTAAAGTTATGGAAAGCCAGCGACCAGGCTATCCCTATGAAAGTGCAAAAAATCAGAGTATGACATGCCACATATTTTTTAAAATAACTGTATTACATCATGAAAAATTGAGTTCTTTGTGTCCTGATACCTAACAGGAAGAAAAACTAAGAGAAAGAAAGGTTGATATTGCTTTTATACCATTATTAGAAAGATGTTCACAATATTTAACTTCGACTACCTCCACCAAACCTCCCACAAAATTAAATGGCCTACCAATGATGACTTTCTGCAGCTGAGTGAAACTGCCCCTGAGCTTCATGAAAGACCTTCCTAAACTATTCTGCTTGACATGTCAGATAACCAGACTCTGCTATTTTCCACCATTTTCAATTTTTAAACTAACAATTAAAGAAAGGCTTCATCTGGCAGTCTGTCACACAGTCTTCAAGCACATAGTCCTCTGGTTTAGATTATGAGCATACTTACTGCTTGGAGAAGGCAACATCCCAAAATCTTCAGATGACTTGAAAACAAACCAAAATAACCACTAATTTTAACTTAATTGAATTGGGATGATCATCTTGATGCGTCAGTAATTAAATGACAGCAAACATCATAAAAGCAAACTGTGCACATATCTTAATGGTACAGAGCAAAGCAAAACTACTTACAAGGTCTAAACTCTATGTCCTTCCAAAACTACAAAAGGGTTTATGGCTGAAGACCATTATATCATTTACTGTAGTCTAGGGAGAGTGCATTGGAGAGAATATCTAGGTTTAGTTCTGAAAATATATGCTTACTTATTTGACTTTACTCATGAGAGTAAGCCCACAAATTTCTGTCATACTTGACCCAACTGTGAGGGCAAGAATATACAAATCCCTCGGAAAGATGTGCCATAAAATTTACATTCTGGAAACTTTTTTTAATACAATTATGCAAATATTACTATAACGCTATTATGCTTTAAGGATCAATTCTTTAATTATATAAGCATCAATATTCACTTGAAAACTATGATGCAATTATAAGCAAAAGAAGAGGTAGTTGTGCTTGGGGGGGTTAATGAAATGAAAGTCGTCTGTGAAGTATTTTCTTTTGAATCTACTAAAATATCTGAATATTAAATGAAGTCAGGAGAATGATTCTCAGACAAAAATAATATACAAGTCTGCAGGACTTGGCTTCTGATTTAAAATAAGACTGGTACGTGAATAGAAGATCTGGTACCCTTTATGTAGAAGGAGCCATCATGTAAATGCAGTGAATACATAACTTCTCAGTGATAAGTAATCTTGCTTATGAAAATTTACAGAGAATAAACCCACAGCAACCAAGTATACTCTATGACCAAGGATTTAGATAACAATTGTACCACAGTAAACGGAAAACAAAAAACCTTATTGACAGTGATTTCTGATCCTCACTTCGCTGCACTTCTAGGAGCAGTTCAGAAGCAAAAAATGACATCTACAAACTATCACTGTCCTTTGTGATTGGTTTTTAAGTATCCAGCTGCCTTGTTTAGAGAGCTGGCCATTTCTTCTTCTTTGCATCTTCGTGAATGCCAGAAAACAAAATTAAAGCCTCTGCCCGAATCTATGCGAGGACCAGCTCACACTGAAATAGCGCAAGACTCCTTTGAGTTTCAAGGGAGTGGGATTTTTCACACAGGTGCAGAACTCTGCACTGAACACATGTCCAGCCTGATTCCTGCTATTGGTGGGTCACCTAAATGCTTTACCTATGCCAAACCATTATCGCTGTACTCAGCAATAACAAACATTGTCATACAAGCATTCAATGTCTGATTTCATCAGGAGCAATGAATTCTTTGTAACCCCAATTAATTTACTGGGTTCAGAGGCAGTTGTTTCACTGGCAGCAGATTTACCATGGGAGATGGCTCTGTTTGAGCCTTCAACCCCATATTTGAGAAATCAAGAGCCCAACTGCCACTCTTCACCTGTCCTGAATTGCTGGGGCCCCGAGAGAGGAATTATGCCGGGGCAGATCTGGGAGACACGCAAACACATTCCATTAAATTAGTTACTCAAGTGTGTAACACTGCTGCACACAGGAGTCAATTACCCGGATAGCCTGGCTCTGCCCCACTCCCTATAACCATATGACTGAAGATCCATTGTATAATAATAGCCTGCAATAAGGTGTCAAGAAAGGACATTAGGGGTCTCTGAAGCAATGAGCATTAACTGGGTGCAATATTTTCCTAGGTCCATTTTATTGGGATAATCCTTGAACTATTCAAATACATGAACTCCCATATGAAACGGATATCTCCCCATCTGCACAGACTTGGGTACTGGCAAATAGTCTGGAAATACATGGGAAGCTGCATTATTTTAAATAACTGTTCCATAAAATAAATAGTAAGCACACAGCTCAGCATTTCAAGAGCCGTAAAATAAATCGTCATCAAAAAAGCTTATTTTATGAACCCATAAATCTCCTGAAAATAAACGTTTTCTTCATCTTCCTGTGTTTTAATAAAAATTTCCTTTTTATACTCACTCAATTACAATATCACTATCAGTTCAAATTACAGGTCAAAGATATGGGGCTTAATGTATGTACAGCCAGTTCTCTTCTCCTAATAACCTGTCATTCCCAGGATTTGAATGTCAGAACAGAGCCTGCCACGGTAATGCTACCCGGCAGCACAGTGATGAAAACTTTGGACAAATCATGAAGAACATTCCAGATCCAAATCATCAGAAGGTTACTGGGGAGAGCCTTTCATCCCGCTCTGACCCCTTGATCTGACAAGTGACACCTACAAAATGAACAGCTCTCCAGCTTAAATTGTTTAACTGTAGCCTGATCAGTTTTATTATCTTGCTAATCCGGATATCAGCCGTTTCATCAGAATGGAAGATATGCATATCATGAATTATTTTGACACCAAGACCTTTTAATTTTTGCCAGCAATATTTCACTACACCAATCAGGGCCTGCAGTCAGTGATGCTGCTCGCCTCCTGGGATGTCAGAGGACAGTGCACTCCTGACAGCACCAAATCATCTGGGAGCTGTAACGAGCTATTGCTGCAATTATTATTATCTCTTGTAGTCATGCATTTCATTACAGTGCAGGCAGACAGAGGTTTCAGTTTCGGGCCAGTCTTATTTAGGAATCTCTGCCATTTTATGGGCTGTAGGGCTCTGTAGTGTAATTTCTTTTCTCCTCAGTAGACAAGGATAGGTGAATTTCTAATAAAAACAAAACACTAGCTAGGTACTGTAGAAAGAGGGAGCACAATACAGTACATTAACCAGCAGTGAAACAGCTTAAATGGCCCACTTGTAGTTTATGAAAGCAGTGGTTAATCAGCAATATGGTTTGCTGCAGAGGGAAATAAAGAACAGTTTATCTTTAAATACATATATTTTATCTCTTTCCAAACTACCCACTGCTGAACTTTTTAGTAGGCTACCTCTAAGTCCTGAAGGAACAAGTCTATTGTTTATGGTGAATTTAAACTAAAATAGTTAAGAAAAGACAGAGAAAAATGTCTGCTTTGATTGTTTAAACAGCTTAGGGGCCATTATTGCAAAGCATAAGTATGCAAACAAAAGTGTTGGAGAGAAAGGGGAGAGGAGCACTCTCAGCTAACAATTGATTAAAATGATAAGCATTTTACCTGTGGAAATTCACAGGTAGAACACAATACAAGCCCCTCCTGGAGAAAGCACCAACATTCACCATTTTACCTCTTTCCCGTATCTGAGGTTAAATGGTGGCCCAGAAGAGGCTGTCCTGCCAGCCACGTGCTGAATGTCCTTTGGAAGGTATTGCCATCTTTCACAAGCATTATAAAGGAAAATGCAAAAGCAATGGTTTGCAAAATACCCAACATTCCCTCCCCCTGTTCTCCATCCCTCCTTGACATTCACTTTTACTATGACCAGTGTCCATGTGCTTACACATACATTGTATCACACTTTCATCCTTAGCCTTCTTTTACTACACACAATTGATCTCAAGGCCTTTTCCACTCTCCTCAGGATGTCCTTTCTCCTTTTGTTCCTTTTCTCCTTTTCAGACCTGCTTTCCTTTTCCTCCTCATCTAAGCTACAAATGACTCAATTCCATAATAGAAAAAGAAACACCAGCAAAAACAGGGATAGAATGCAGCAGTTTCAATTCTCCCATGTTTTTAGCAATGCTATGTAATTATACAGTGAATAAAAAACAAATAGGAGAATTTCTACCAAGTGAGGAGGGAAAAGCCAAGCATCTGACTATCTGTGTATGCATAATAAAACATAGGAAAGTCAACCACACAACCAGAGTCTAAAATTAAGGTAGTCTTGATATAACAACAAATTGCTGTTATATGTATTTACAAAAAGCATTCGAGGAGAGTAATTTAAATGCAAACAATGAAAGAATCACTTCACACCACCTTTCCCCATGAAAACTACATGACGTTTTCTTCTGTGATCAGATGTTTAATTATGCACTTTCTGTAGTCAGCAATTCCCTCCACATGTATAGCTTTTTGATAGCAAGAGAGACAAAGTTCTGAATATTAAACTTAGAGTAACATATTCTGCCTCATCACTTGTGTAAAGACAGCTGATATTGCCTGAGAGTTTGGCACCAGAGGCCAAGCACCATATTTTCCACCACCCACACACAAACCCTTTCAATACAATCACTAACAACTTGACTGTGAAATTTCCAGACATTGATGGCTAGCAAAGACTAATACTAATGCTCCTGTGATGGACTCCCATCATGAAAAAGCAGTTCTTCAGCTTTTTGATCCCATCTGTGTGATGCAAAGAGAGCAGGGAAGACTTTGCCTCAGCGAAGACAGGATAGTGTGTCCAAAAGGGAGTAGAGCAGCACACCAGGGTCTGTAGTGTTGTGTTTATTTACAGATGTCATTCAGTTTTACAGAACTCCCTTGTTAGTTAAGGGTTGCTGATCCTGCAGACTCTTACACATCTGAGCAGTTCCATCAAAGTCACTGGGACGTGCATGAATTAAGATTCCTCTTTTAAGTAAGGCTTAGCAGGATCAAGGCTGGTCCTTAAGGCTGTTGAAATCTTTGATTGAGATTGACTTGAAGGAGAAACTAAATCCACTCAGAACTGAACACACAGGAAGATACTTTCTCATGTATCATGAACTGTTTCAGTCTCTCTTTGGTTAGTAAGACAGCCATTCAAACCTCCAAGGGACTGACTGCCCGTCAGTGCTTGTGGTATGCAACAACAGAGTAAGAGAGCTGGATCACATCCCCACACTGGTTAATGCTAGTTAACACAGAACAACATCAGCTTAAGGCACTGACATGGACACTGCAAATTGTCTTATTGCCTGAGGATCATGGTTCCCTCTGCTCTGAACGGGCTGGCACACAGGTGTCTTGGGGCTAAAGTCTCAAAGTTGTGGGTCAATATCAGTAACCACTGGCTAGGAGCTTAAAATGGCAAGTACCATCCCCCTCTTTCCCTCTTTGATTACAATTTCCATTGTAGACTTCAGAAAACACCTTGTTAAAGTCACTGCACTTTGCAGGCCCTTTAACACATGAGCTTTACATTGACTATGGCTATCACAAGGGACAGGTGAAGACATCTGGCACAAAACCAAAGCAAGACAGCTCAGCCAAATGGATCTAAAAGCATCCCAAAACCAGGCTGGAATTTTCTGGATATTTGAAGCTTTTTCTGATGGAAGGTGTCATTTGCAGGAGGAAAACCCTTGCAAGGTCCTTCACAGCTAACTGCTCCACAAGCCCTCTGGGGTCAGTGAAGACAACGGGAGCCCAAGTGACACCATTCTGGAGTGGTTCTGCTGAGGATCACAAGACATGCCTGGTGTATGGGCTATGTCATGCTATATCTTGCATGTAAACTCTACATTTTGCTCCATTGGCACTAAGGGCTGAGGCCAGGAGTGTCCTGGATGTGCCAGGCACCTCCTGTTTGGGATAGGTGGGAATGCACAAAATTTACTTAAAATTACTGAAAATTTTTAATGTAAAAGAAAAAAAATTGCAGAAAAATTACTAATAAATTAGAAAAGTTTAAAAGGGGACCCAAGCACCTGAGCTTCACCATCCTACAACCTACCACTGTCTTCAGTACTCATTATTTTATTTTGTAACCATTTTTATTCTCTTTGGGACAAATGTTTGTTTTCCTAAGTTGAATCCCTTTTGAAGAAATCCCTTTTGAAACTTAGCTGAAAACTACTATCAACTCTTTATTATGGATTTATCTAGACAGAGTTGAAGAAAAATCCTGTTAGCTCTTGAAAAGCTATAATTCTTGCATGTGTGTCAGTAAGGTATTGAAAATGCAATATAGTAAGAGAACAAACACTGAAGTTGCCATTCTTCAGGTCAGTGAGAAGCTCTTCAAATGCATTCATGACAAACACATAGAGTTACAATTTCATAGGGTACCTTATTTAAGATACATTTGAATTCTACATTACTGTGGTTTAAAAATTTATAAGACTATATGTAATTATAATGTCAATGCAATTATGATGTCAAAACCACTTGTAATTCTAGTGTCTTTTGGTGTGTAAGTGGTAGTTTTGTGTTTTACAGAATAGAAGAGTACCTGACTATGAGGAAGTTACACAACAGATTATACTCAGTTAATTAGATCCTTGTCATTTCCAGACAATCAGACCCAGAGTTTTCAGAATCATCTTGGGCCAAATTAAGCAACATCCACCAAAGCGGAACAATATCGTTAACTGATCTGACCCAGATCAGATTCTTTCCATTTTCCAGGGCTTTCAGCATATATTAGCATGCTGTTTAGTTTGAGCTAAGCCCTTTGTGTTACAGTCTAAAGAACGTTCTAGTTTATAACATCAGAATTATATTATTTTTAATGGCAATACAACAGATTTGAACTAAAATAGAGTACTTCATTTACATTAGCACGTGTACAGACTTAGCCTTTTCTTTTTTAAGAAATCAAGCATGACAGATTCTTTGCAATACTTCTTAAAATAGGGAACATGACTTCCATCTGAATCCTGATTATTAGCTGCAGTGTAATGTTGCAGGCACCAAATACGGTGCGTCAGCATTTACCTTCTCAGCTTACAGGTGCATTCAGTTGTCTAAGTGATCTCACAATAATTAAGCTGAAAAACTGAAGGAATTTGTAAAAATCTGGCTCTCAGCAACCTGTCAAAAGCCATATCCTTAAATTCAGAGTAGGAATTTAGAAATTCATGCTCTCATCATGTTCGAGCTTAAGCCATTAATTCATTCCTCGCTGTAACTCATGTAAAGTATTTTTCCTTCCCTCTTTGCCCTCCTCTGATGTATTGTATCTTTTATTCTTACCAAGCTACAAAGTTAAAGATGCAGAGTGTACAGCAGTAAGAACACTTTTTACTTGTACACTGGTAACCTCATGTCCATGTAGGGAATGCAATGCAACCTGCTTAAATTCCAACTGCTCTACCTTTGGTGAATTTAATACAGAGACTGTAAAATATTCTGCAGTTTGTACCACATACAAATAGAGAAAGATTTGGTAGCTAGGGTATTACCCAGACACAAGCACTCCTTGTAAAAGCAGAAGCAGAAATCTGCAAGTCCAGAATGACCTGACAAAGGTTGGACCAAAGTTTTCAAATGCAGCGACTGGCAGCAGGTTCCAAAGCCCACATTAGTCCTACAGCTTTCATCCAAAAAAGGGGGTTAAGCCCTGTGCAGAGGAGCCTTACAGCATTTCGGTAGGCACCTGCTGTCACTGCAGAGAAGGAGCCAAGCATTGCCAAAAATGGTCTTGCTGGATCCATGTTGTGCCAAGGTGTGGCTGGAGGGAATGGAGCAGCTCCGCCGGCCATGCCAGGAAGGAGACTGCTCCCAGCATCCAGGGAAGGGCTGCAGGCTTTGGGAAGTCATTCAGCCCCCGAAGCTGGTTGCTCTGGAGCAAATCTTCAGGGGTATAATCTTCGACATTTAAAGCAAGACTCAGAAATAATGACCAGACTCATATTTGGACCTGATATTTGCACAAAAATGGTTTGACTTAAAACCACTAAATGCCTGTATTTCCCATTAACACCAAAAGGTATAGTGGCTTTTTATGGAAGAGGTAGATCTGGAATGTAAAATTAGGCAGAATATTTGAAAACTTTGGCCTATAAACTTTGTGCGTAGTGCCAGTCTAAACTCATCTCCTAAATATTTAAAATCTTGTTTCTTTTTTATTGGACATAATTTTGTGATTAGGAAAAAGAAGAATGGAAATAAAACTCTTAATTTTGCTCATAGGATTCATTCAGATGACTCCATGAGATCACAGTTAGATACATAAATTAAATTAAACTACACAAATAAGTGTTCTTAGGCTTGGAATGAAAGTTAGGAAAGGACAAGTGAACATTTTTTCCCCTTCTGTGTGAGTCATTTATAATCATTCTTCCTTGTATACCCAGCACAACTGTTCATGCTAAAGTTTAAGGGAATTAAGAAAAAGGATGTATAGCACTCTGCTGTATTTACAGTGACTCACTTAATTTTAAATATTATATGTAAAATTTTACAAGACCATCTTGAAAGCATACTAGATACCCAAATCAGTGGAGGGAGTCCACCATTCTCATTTATCAGTAGAGCTAAGGGAAGGGTCCTAGGCTGTAAGTCAGCATAGGGTGATGACATAGGTGACTTTCCCCAGAAAACCCACACTTGGCTGGAAGTTTGACAAGTTTAAAATCAACCCCTGTGCTGGTGTTTATGTGCTGCAGAGAGCTAGACATGTTCCAACAATGCCTGTGAGTCATCTTCAGAATATTTGCTTCTAATATACTGGGTGTATTCACACTTTTCTTTTAAACCTGAGGCAATGGTACACCTACTTCGGTTGTCTGCACGTTGTTAAGCCACCACATAAGGCACAGAGGCTTGAAAGAGGGCTTGTTCAGTAGTCACTGTCTACTTCATTGCGAGCTTTAGGTTTGCTTTTGCCTTCCTCATTCACCCAAAATAGTTCTTATTTCCAAGTCAGTCTGAATTAACTCATACATTGCTATGCAGACACATTCATAATTTTGTTTTACCCTGAACAATATATTTCTTGTTAATTATTAAAAACCCTTAGGCTGGTATAAATCAGTAGTTCAGATTTGCTTTTGTCATTTTATAGTAAGTAACCCTCTGAATTACTTGTAAAGGAACTGCCAAAAAAAGGAGAGAAAATCTCTTCAATTAAATCAAAATCCATTTATAACATATATTGGCATCCTAGGTAAAGACCTTTTAAATTTTTGTAAAACCACACAATCAGTTTGAAGCAACATTGAGAGGTAATGTAATTCAACCTAAATCTTAATGAAAACAGTTTTAATAATGTATTTTACTCTCTAAGCAGGTGGGGAACTAGAGAACTCACAATTGATTACAATATGCAGAGGATGGGCTGTTACTTGTAGAGGTGTTGTAACTCGGTGGTGTGTTCAGATGTGTGTTCATACCCAGGCATACTTCATTCAGGAAGAGATAAAGGCACTTTTAATCACAGCCCTCATATTGAAAGCTAAGCATGTACTTGCCTTTGCAGAACTGTGGCCGAAATTACTTCACAAGGCAAAAGATGAGGCAGGTCACTCATTTCTCCAGTGAATATTTATGTGTTCCCGGGCTAGGTAGGCAAAACAATAATCAGATGTCAAACTATAATCAATCATAGTTTGCTTTATTTGCAATCATTCTGCCATGGCAGGCTTGCAGTTTTTTCTTTGTTATTTGTGGGTTTAGAGAGCAAAATTAAAATGTGAAACCCTATCAACATGTGAACTTGGCACTCTCTGACATATGGGGCATGCCCTTCATCCAACACAATCTTTGGTTAACAGCTGTGAGGAATTTTACCAGGCTAAACAGCTTTTTACTCTAACCCAGGGGAACTGGCATGTGTTAGCACAGCTACAGAAGGTCTCTCCAGTCCCTAAATGCAAAAACATATTGAGGACTGCAAAGAAAAAGTTACAAGGGGGACAGAGTTCAAATAAAATTTGTTCTCTGGTTTGTGGCAAGATCTATCTATGCTCACACGTTCAAGTCAGGCTCATTTGCCACAGGTTTGCTTTTGCAAACATTCAGTATGAAGACCTCCCATTGAAGCCAGCGGGAGCACTGGCACACCGAAAAGCCATTCCGCTGCAAGCTGGAGACAATTTGCCCCAGCTGAGGGTTCAATTCAAAGAACTTACAAGATGAAGCCTGAGTGCTGTGTTCCATTATAAGCAAAATGAGAGGCAGTGTCACTTTTGTTTTATTTTTCTTTGGGGATTCTTGCCAGTGCAATGTCCATAAAACCCATCCTGGCATGTAACAATCTACAGGCATGGCAAGGCCTGGATATGGTAAACCAAAAAGGTCTACCAAGACAGAATTTTGTTGTGGCCACTGTTTGAAGGTAGTCCTAAGAGCAGCATACAGTGAAATTTTCCCACTTGGAGTAGCAATGGAAAGACAACAGCATGTGAACTGGCGGCCATATCTGGGACTGCCATATTTCTGCTCCTGATTCTTCTATAATACAGGTACAAGAAAGATGATGCATACAGGTCATATCCAACCAGCTATGCAAATATAGGCATACCAGTATATCCCAGCACTTGAAGCTCACTATGCCTTTAGAATTCAACAGTGGATGCCCAGCCACCCTCTGGAGCACACACAGTCTGGTCAGGCCCCATACCTTTAGCAGGCATCAGCCAAGCCAAAATCAACTAAGCAAAGAGCAAAGAGCTATTTTCCTACCAAGCAGGTGAAAAAAGAAAAGATGCTCAATGAAAACTGGATACATAGCAGCAATGTCCATATAGTCAAGAATCCAGACCATTTCATCTCAGCCTGACTGCAGGACAATATTCAGGCTGGTGTAGCCTGTAAAAAGCCCATCTACCACTTCAAACAACCCCCATGCTGCATGAGAAAGTGCCATGACCACTCATGTGCCACAGCCCAGGAGACAGAGAAAGAGTTGGTTTTGGTTTTTTTTCCTCGTCAACGTGAAGGGTTTGTTTCATTATTCAGGCCTTGACTGAGTTCCTCTGCCTCTTGCCAAGTTAAACTTCCATTACCACAATAATTCTAGGTGCTGCTAAAGGCATTTTGTGAAGCATGAGGAAAGCCAATTGACATGGAAAAGGAAAATTCACAGGCCATGTTTTCTCCTGTGGAAATTATGTAAAATTGTTGCTGCTGTGTTACACAAATAATTTTGATGCATTAACTTGTCTTTTGCTTGTCTTTACCTCAATCTCACCCAAATACTAGAGTTTTTTACATGCCCTTTTTGGTTCTTTGTTGATTGCTTTCCAGAGAGCAACAATTCATAGAGGCATCCTAGAGAGAAAGTTTCCTTCACATCACTCCAAATGCTGATATGCAACAGCAGTTATTCAGCCATACAATTATTTATTTTAAAAAGAGCAATATCTTTTCAAGCCAACTAGCATTTCTCCAAAGGAATTGACAATACTAGCTCCAGTCAGGTTCTGCTGTGCCTTGTGCCATGGCACGACCTGAAGCTCTGCAGTACAGCAGGGCTGCTGCCACGTGAAGGTAAATCCTTCGTGCCACTGTGCCATGCCCTGCTGAACTACTTTTGCTTGTCAACATCATCTTCATGTGCCTCTCGACCCAGCCCATCCTGCTTGAAAGTCATATGCTCCTGTGGTGACAACTTCATCTTTCACTGTCTTTCCCCATCACAGGTACAAAAAGCATTACTGCCAGAAAACAGCAACATTTAACATTTCTAAAGCATTTTGTTGTGCCTTATCTTTTCCTTTGTTAAATTGCTCACCCACACTGACTGTATCATTAGTTTCTAACAATTCAAGGCATTCCTGTTTTCAGTTTTCTCTGAAACAACATGTAAGCCTTTGACAGTCACTTATACTCTTCTGTATTTTAGTAAACCTAAATATAGATCAGAATGTGACTCCAAAACCTTGAATCAACAGAAACTTCATAAATTTTACACTGTTTCCACCTACCCATTGGGGTGACAATAACAAGAACTATTAGTTTTTTACAGTGTAAAATTATACAACATTTATAATTCATATATATTTTATAAATATATAAAGGCTTCAGCAATTTGCTTCACTGCAAAGTGCTGAAATACATGCCCACTAAATTGTGGCCAAATCTGAATATGGCTATGAATAAGTCCCTCAGAAATTTAAAAAAAAAAAAGCTAAAAAGAACAAACACTGATGTTAAAATATTTTAATTATTTACATCTCTGTTGTTTCGGTGTATCTTAGGTATAATTTTAAAAATGAAGCCATATTTTATCTTGATTCCTAACAAATACAGCATTTTTATTTTGCTATGGACTTCACATCCTTATCTGTCTTGCTAATAGATATTTTCCTGTTTAGAGAAAATGAGGACAATTCTATTTTATTTAGAGACCAATAATAATTCTGAGTGTTCATCCTCACTGTTCTGGAAGAACAATGAAACAGCACTTACATGAAGGATTTACTGGTGTGCATGCCAGGACAAAAACAGATGGACAAAACAAGTTTAGACAAGTGAATCTGAAAAATTGGATGACCTTTATCTCACAAAGTTACAGAAATTCAGAAAAAGCCAAAAGTTATGTTGTTTCCTTCAGTGGAGAAATTTCAGTATCTGTGCTTGAGCCAATCACTTTAAACTGGGTGATCTAAGTTAGTAGCTAGCCCTTACCGCCAACACATGTCATTCCTAAAGCACAAATATCTCAAATGCCTTTAAAAAAACCACCACCCTCCTCAAAAAACAGCATTGTCTTACCTAAGGATAAGATCAGGCCTAATAAAGGAGATGTGTGGTTTGGTTGTTTGGGTTTTTTTGCATTGCATGGATGGACTCATAGCCAAGATCAAGTGACTGGCAGTGACAATGTCAAGTTATAGGCAACAGCTCCTGGCTGAGAGAGCTCCAGGGTGACGATAAGGCAGAAATACAGCAAGCAGACAAAACAGGAGGATTGGTAGGCTGCTAAAGAGTTAAGGAGGAAAGAGCAAATCATACCTTTGTTAGCAACAAAGCACAAGGTTTGGGTCACTAGTTTTAAGGCATACAAAAGGAAATTACAGAAAAGAACTCTCCCATTGATGTTTTGAAGACAGCAAAGCTTGCTTTTTGCTGGAGACGTAAGAATTGAAGCAGTAAAGGCAGAGAGCCAAGATACGGTAAGGCCGCTGCAAAAGTAAGTTTTGTAGCTATGCACATGTATTTCAGATTTGGAAGGGGTTCCCATGGTATTCAAACTCTGTAAAGTCTATTGAATACAAATGCTGAATCCATAAAATTCCCAAGTGGATTCTTCACACGCATTTGAGAGCAACACTGCAAACTGACACTGTCAAGAAGAGCTGATTAACTTCCTTTCAGCTTTAAACACAACATGTTCTAAGAAGCCAGAGATTGAAACTAGGCAAAAGGAAAATGAAAACCTACACAGAAAAATCACCCGCCCGACACAGATTCACCACCAAGCAAACAGAAGACCTTTCAAAAAAATGGAACGGGAAAATTTGGGTCTCAGTTAATTCAACAATCAAGCCCCCCCCAGAATGGCTAGGTATGTGGTAGATTTGCAAGTAGGTACACACACTTGCTTTCTTTTCATCTACCTGTTATTAAAGAAGTGGATATAATATTGACACAATACACTAGAGTGGTCTGCCTCAAAGAAGCACCATATTTTCTAAGGTTTCCTGTGAAGCTTGCTGCCCCTCACTGCACTAATCACACCAGGAGCTTCTGTTCAAACACAGCGAGGCGCAAAGACAGGCTCATGTGAATAGGTAGGTCCTTTCTCCAGCATACAGCTCCAGCATACACTTCTCACACATATATAAACTTGCATGACAGAAGTGGTAGCCCTCATGAGAACGTCAGATGATTTAGTGGAGAGGGACAGCCTTGCCCTGTCATTTTTAAATCAGTGCTTACAACTCTACTGTGAGAATATGGGTTGGTTGTTCTGTGTGGTTTTGTGCAAATTCTATAAGTTTCTAGAAAATTCATTCAGCACCATGATTTTTCTAAAAAAAAGAACTTGATGAGAACATGAGGACATTCACCCTTCCCTTTGTTGCCTGTCCAGTCACTTTCTTCCCTACAGTCCTGCCACAGAGGACTTGCAAAGCCTTGCAGAGCATGTACCTACATGCCTGCTTGAAATGGTTGGTATTTGAAAACAGACACTGTTGTGGCAGAATCTCATTTTTAAGACACCCCTCTGTCTGGATTCCTGGTAGTCATGACTTTGTTCTTGACTTATTCCATGTATGTCCTGAGGCCCAGGTTAGGCCCCATTAACTTTAATAGGACTCTGCCCTTGCCCAGGAGATACAGGATCAGGCCCCAGGTACAATCACATCTCTGCAGCTGCAACAGAACCGAGCACTTTTGCTTTCAAGCAAAATAACTATTCTGCAATCATTTTCCTGACTGCTTGAGTTGCGAACCAGGAGAGATGCTGAGGCAGACCGCATGATACTATGAACTTAAGAATATTTCTTTTGGCAGGGAATAAAATTCTGTTTCTCATCTCTCAGCAGTATCGGCTTTTGTTTCTCAGAGCTGTTCAAAGATCCAAAAAGACAGAGTCATCCTGTTCTGCCTTTTGCAAAATAAGCTGCTGTAATCAGAATGAAAACGCTCTGCAAAGATCCAGCTTTTTATTCTCAGCAATTCTGTTTTATCTTTTTTATCTTTTTTCTTCCTTTTTTTTTCTTTTAAAGCACAAAATGGTTTAATTCTGTCTAACAAGCAATTAATATGTTCTTCCAAACAAATCAGAACTGGAGAACCAAATTAACACCCTTCAAGAGTGATATATCAGCGCCTGATTTCACAGAATGCTTTACGACCCTTCCACCTAATCTAATGGATGGATTTTAAACATGAGAAAGCCTTAACATGGCTTGAATTGGAACACTTGGGCTCCTTATAAGTGCGTATCACCAATTACAGTGAGCTTTTATTAAACCAAGTAGTCACCTATGTGTTTCAAAAGCAAGAAAACCTTTTAAAAAATAGCTACCATTAAACATCACATTCACTGTTATTTTTATTGAGCCTTACCCAGCAAGGGAATATTTACCATTTCAGTACTGCATACATATCAAGATTATTTGTAAATCTAAAATCAACTAAATATTAAACATGTAGCACTATCTAGTTAGAACTAGATATATCAGCTGCTGATTTTTTCCACTTGTCTTTCACTTCCTTCAGCTCATAAACAGATTTAACAAAAAAAGAACCATGGAATCAAAACAACATATTCATGGGGAGGTATGTTCATTTAAGCAACAGGCTGTTCCAATGTAGCTTTTAATAAGATAGATGAAATTGAGTAAGTGATAATTTAACCAATGACAAAAATGTTTTTTCATACATTGCAATGATGCCAAGCTTTGAATTCTAACAAATCCTCTGTTTTTTCTCATAAAACCCTAGATCTTAGAGTCAGTTAATTAGGCAGTAATTAAATCTTTCATTTGGGGGGACTGTGCAAAAAGGTACAATTCTAGGTGTTGCACTTACAAAAGGTTGATATGAAAAAACACCTTAGAAAACAGCAAAGAAAAAAGAACACAGTGTGCTAGGTTCAAAATTACACAGCTTTTGTGTTGTACAGTGGGCAAAACTTGTTACACACATATTTAAAGTATCCATGTCAAGATGTAGCTGCTGGCGGTCCAGGTGGCACCATTGCAGCAGCACCTGCAAAGAAGATGGGGCAGACAGAGGATACCACTTGTGCTACTGAGCTTCCCATGGACTAATATCCAGAGCAATATCCAGCATCAGGGTGTGTAGTCCCCACGAGAGTGGTCAAGTGGTGCAGAGTTAAATATCCTAAATAAATGGGTAACAGCAGGGTAAACTCCTAATGGTGCCTCCCTTGCACAGGGTGACGTTGTTCTGAAGAAGTGCCTCTGAAAGTGAGACTAAATCAGCCTGCATGCCGGTACAGCATGCAGGGTTAGCACAGGGTGAGGGTTAAGGTTAGGGTTAGGGTTAAGTACTGCTAAACCTGGCAAAAGAGGTTTCTGCCAATTATTTTTTATTAAGGGATTTGGACTGCAGCTTGTGATTCATTTTACGCATAGTAGAGAAAGAGTTGGCCTACGTATGAAAATTCACACTGGTGCAGCTGTGTTAGTTTGGGGTGTGATATTTTGCTGACAGTTTTACCTTTAAAAGACCTAAAGTAGATCTGGTTAAATCTGTACCCAGATATGTTATACTCGCTGAAGGTGGGCTTTTTTTCTGATTTTCAGCTAGAATAAACAGGCTAAACTCTATAGCTATGGCACCTTACAGCAGGCCGCCTATTTATTTGTTCTTATCAAAATAATACAGATTACATGTAAGTCTAGGCATATTCCAAAGTTCCCAAAAAAAAGAGATGATCATTAAGAGACCCTTTGCATCAGTCATCTCTTTACAGAATCACAGAACCGCTGAGGCTGGAAGGGATCTCTAGAGGTCATCTGGTCCAACCCCCCTGCTTAAGCAGGACCACCCAGAGCCGGTTGCCCAGGACCATGTCCAGGTGGCTTTTGAATACCTCCAAGGATGGAGAGACCACAGCCTTCCTGGCCAACCTGTGCCAGTGCTCGGTCACCATCACAGTGAAAAAGTGTTTCCTGATGTTTACAGGGAACCTTTACAGGAAGAATAATCTTGTTGGGTACAGGTATTGAATAACATGTACCGATATACCTAAATTTTAGAGAAGTTAACTGATAGGTATACGTAACATCCTGTGATACTAAAAACAAGTCCATAACTTTGTTCTGAAAATGGTATTATGGTAGTGGTCTCCATATTTACACTTCCTGGCGATGGATATTTTTGACTGAGTAGTGGGATTCACCATTTTTAATTAAAATATAAGGAGGCATGAAATAGACCCCCTCCTTAGTTATCAGGAAACTCAGTCTTGTCAGAAACACACAACCAAAAATGAGCTTCATTTATAATGCAAGCTACAAGTTTATTACTCACATTAGTTGTAGAGGGGGAAGATCATAATGCAATACAAATGTTTCAAGAGTCAAGATTTACATGGGGAAAAAATTACTTTGTTAGCCAGCTATGGCTTGCTTTATTAGCATCATTTAGTTCTAAGTAGACTGAGAAATGGAAAAAGAATTGTTTTTCATTTTTAACATTTCCCTCCCCCATTAATACTCCTCATCAATTGCAGTAATCAATCTCAGCTGGACACACTGAGATTTCAAGTCGTAGGGTTTGGAGGGGGAGGCTGGTTTTTGCACCTTTTCCATACACCACTTCCTCCAACAGAACTAGTTTGGCTACCACACATCAGGCTCTTGGCAAAGGTTCTGACCTCAACATTTTAAGCACTGTTTTCTTAATATAATGTTGACATATGGCTATTATGCTCTTAATCTAGTTATTTTGTGTCTGCTGTGTTGTTGCTATCTCATCTTCTGAATTTTCTTCAAGCAATTACTGTCAGAGGCATTTAATTTCTTCTGCTACATATTAACCAGTTGCCAACATCCCTCTCTTTTCAGTGTGGAAAGGCTGGTTATGAGGCCAAAGCAATATTATTGCAAGGTGTCCTAGGTATATTTGTATACCTGCAAGGCCATCTAAAAATATTCTGGTCACACACCAAAGAATGGTAGAGAAGCTTTGGAGAGAATAAATCTGTTCCTTTGGCCTCCACATGTCACAAAGCCAGAAAAAAACCCCACGCTACGTTGCTTTCATCTCTAATCTGTTGAATTGTTGCCTGTGGTTAATTACACTGCATCGTGGAAGGTGCCACAATCAGGCAGTAAGATTAAGCCAGTTGAAAGTGATGTGAGGAAACAGATGGAAAATAACTCAGGTAACCATATAAAGCAAGTACAAAAGCTCTAGCCATAAGTAGGCAAAACACCGTATTTAACTGTTTTATGCTGTGCAAAAAGCAAACATCCCTGCAACAAACAACAGCACAAAGTAACACACATTGTTTGCTACCATGTGTTGACAAACATTTTGACCTTGACCAAGCAAGAAACTGAGAAATGCAATAGCTGGTAGGCACAGATTTAAGACAGGGACAGGGGAGGGGATGTTCTTCACATTAACTCTTGCTGATTCACAAGACACTCCACATACTGTCCTGTGATGCTGCCCAACATCCATCAAGGCTGTATGCACCCTGACCAGCCTGTAGTATTTATTGTAGCTTATGGCTTCTGTTCAGTTCTTGTGTCTTTTTTCAATGTCCCTGAACCCTGAACTATGAAAAATCTGCCAACAGAGTATGAGGTCAGAAAGCATTTATTCTAGCAGGCTTCACAGGGCTAACTGAATGATCCTCTAAGGAGCTTCTCTCTTTGCATTAGCTGCAAATAATTTGCATCATAGGCATCTAGGTTGGGCAATGTAAGCACCTGCTCATGATCTTTGTGTTACTATGCTTTGTCCACATTCCTGGTGCACAATGCAACTTCATTTTTCTGTATCTCTACTTACAAAGTGAGGATGACAAGACCTACTTCACCAGCTGCAAGTATTCCAGCATGTCATCAGGTGATCAGCTCTCCCTTTACAGGCATGACTGGTGATCATAATGTTTGCTTTAATGAAACAAATTGCAGATCTCAAGAAAATCAGCAACTAAATTTGTTCCAGTAGCTCATTTTGAATGCAGGTTAAGTCCTATGTTTTCAAATTGTACCCCACAAATACTAAAATAAGCATTTCTTGGGGGCTGGAAAATAAACCCTGAAAAAACATATCCTTGATTGGTCAGGGAAGCAAGAGTAGATATTTGAAGAGAAAGAACAAAAGATATGTGATGCTTTCCTATACTTCACGGTTTGTCACATTTTGCACTGAAATTCAACCAGCCATGAAGCCATAGGATAGCATGTACTATTTACAAAAAACTAAATATAACCGTTGGTTTTATCACAAATTCCCATACTTTTCTTTAATGATTTCTAAAGGCATTTCATCATAGGAGCATGGGTTGCATAAATGCCAGTTAGATAGACATGACAGGGGTATTGGTAATATCATAAAAGCAGCAGTTACGCTTTACTTGAGCACTTAGATTAAATGGTATTTGTGGCAGCTAATCAGACAACTGGTTAGCAATTTAGAAACTAGTTTATTCATAAAATTAAATGTAGCATCAAAAACAATGTGGCAATATGACTAAGCTGTGATCATATAGGTTGAAGCATATTGGACAAGAGACCCATTTGCAAAGTCCATGAGAATTCAGCTGCACTGCAATATTCTGTCAGCCGTCATCATTATCTTGTACAGGTACCTAGTGGACAAAATAACAATCTGAACTACAGAGAACCTGTTAAAATTCACAGTTCAGTGAAATGCTGATTACAGCAGCAACCCTCTTTTCTTATCACTGTCACTCCCACCCTTTTGTTCTCCTCCACTTCGCTTTTCTCCTTGGAACGGCAGACGGTGGTAAAATGGTGTGGGTAACATGTGGTATATTAGTCTTATTAGCACTCGTTTACAACGAGGCACATAGCTGCACTCTTCCTGAACCCATGCTGCTTGGCATCCCTACTGCTAGGACACATACTTTCCCTGCTCCACACGGGAACGCTTGTGCAAGGGATCAGGACCCTTTCTTTTGTCAAGGGCTGCCTTCTCCTTGTCTGCCCCAGGAAGGGGGAGCTGCTTTTGCTGTCTTTGTGCAAATACCTCCTTGTTTAAATCAAATTACAAGCTTACATTCCAGCCAATTTCTTTATACTCAGAAACCAAGTTTGAATGTAAAAGATAATACAATATTTACCATAAACGTTAGTCTGTTCCATGACTGTAATTTTTATCTCCTAATTGAAATACTTATTTTCCTTGCCTCAGTGAGCTATTTTAAGGAACAGTTGAATAAGATTGTGTTGGAAGACACATACAGAACCGCTCAATGCAGAGATTTTTTTTTTCCAGGGCAGCAAAATATACCACTTTCAAAATGAGCTTACAATTAATCACCTGACAGTTACCTAAATCGTTAAAACTGGCTTTTCCCCCTGCTTCCATAGCCAAGTGATTATGAAGGAAGAAGTCATGAAAAGTTATCTAAAAAGCACCTATATATCACAGCTGGATATAATCCTTGAGTGAGGCCCAATACAAGCTACAGAAATGTTTGCACATCTAAAGCATCCTTCACAGCCCCATGATGTCACTGTTGTTTGCAGAATAGGTCTCATTTTTGAGGGACATTATAACATTTCTTAACCCTTAGCAAACATTTTTACTTCAAGATGTAAAGAATTATCTTTTATTTTCCTTGTTTATATTAAAATAGGAAGCTACGGGAAAAAAATAATTCAGACAACAGACCAGTTACTGAATGGATTACTCAATGTGGTCCCCAAAAGCTGGTTCACAAAATCTCTGGCTCATTGGTCAGGGAAATGGGAAGTCTGTACAGTGCCTGATCTATTATTCTGAGCTGCTAAATTTTTCTTCTTACCTCTCCAGCCCTGAATCCGTGAAGCACACTGATGGATTTTGGCTAGCACAATCAATGTGATTAAAAAGATGGCCTGAGACAGTGGAAGTCACCTGTGAGACAACAGAGACATGACAGCAAGGGTCAGCAGGAGGAGCTGTTTGGGGGCTTGGATGGAGTTGCTCCTCCATCATGCAGCAGAGTGAAAAATCAGGTGTCTGCTTTAGGACAAGGGAAACATTAAGAAAGGTTAAAAAAAAAAGGGGGGGGGGAGGGGAATGCAGCTGATGGGTGTCCTTCTTCCTTTTGCTTTCCTGTCCCCCTCACCCCCAACAGGGAGATAAATGGGAAGACTTGGTGTTGTCAGTGAATCAGGGCACAGCCTCCATCAGCATCTAGAATGCAATTTGAAATCATGATGCCATCTTCCAGGTAATACATATAAAAGTTTCTGTGGGAGACAAAGCACCTGAAGCTGGATCACATCATCAGTTTTGTACTGATGAGACATTGGATGGGTTTTCTATTACATATCTAAAGAGTGAACATCTGTCTTACCAGAAAGCTTATTCAGGCTCAGCCAAAAGCTTTCAAATTCAGGGATACATGTCATAATTTGAGACTAGTGAACTGGAGATATTCTGGGAGAAGAAACATGCCAGCAGGGAATATTTTAACACAGCTGAGATTGGTCTAACATGGAAAGGACACTCGCAGAAAAACCCAGAGTCTTGGGGGTTTCTATTCCTCTTTAATTCTGAGTTAATTTTTAGTTTGTTTGTTTGCTTTTGTTCTTTGTAATTCTGGTCTGGTCTGCCAATTACCCGCAATACCTAACAGGAGATAAAGCCACTCTCCAAAAAAAAAGATTTATCTAACACTAAACAATATAACCACAAGTTTTAAAAGCATTAGCTCTAAAATAAATTTAAAGCATGTGGTGGTTTTAATTTTTTTACTGACGTAACAGGAAGATTCTCCCAAGCTAAGCCAGGCCTGCCTGAGACTTAGTAAGCCTCCAGAAAACATCTGTTTGAGGCCAGCAAAGAGAGAAAACTTGAGGGGACTCTTTCTATAAGGTACATGGGGAAAGGCAGACTTTGAACATTCATGCTCTGGCTTGCCTTCTGAAGGCAGTGACCAACAACCAACCTACACACCTTTCCAGAACACCTAAAGTTGGCTGGGGTAAATATCGCCCAACATAGCCATAAAATAACACCTTTCTGGGCTCACAGTACGCTATAAATCAACCAGCTGTAAGTCAAACAGCTATCAGAAATTCCTTAGAAGACTTTCAGAAGACAATCCACTTCAGACACTTCAGTATCCAGGTATAAAACATTAGGATCCAGCCTGGAAATTTCTTCACAGAACCAGCACCATCAATTTTCAAGTAACCATTTGCACAAATAAATGTTTTGCAGACTCACAACTTTATTTCATAAGTATCTTTTATACAAATGACATCATAAAGCCTTTTATGGAATTAAATAACGCTGTACACTGTCTTGTATCTGATATAAATTACAGAAAACAGTGTCATAAAGATATACATGGTGAATAAATTAAACCATTCAGTAATAAGGCAAATGACTGAGGGAAAGAAAAATAAGAGATATAGGCAAAGGAGAAAAGGTATATTTTAAGATGAGGTTTGAAAAGAGAGAGAGTCAATGAGGCAAAGAGATATATTCGTGTAGTGGGACTGCATACCAAGGAAAACTTTCAGATGTTCTGATATCCACACAAACCAACCATGGACAAGTTTGACTAGACACATGGTACATGGAGGCTGTCACATCTTCCTACACAAACAGCAATTTTCACACCTCACAAATTAATTAAAGGGAGAAGTCTAGTGCTTGACTGGTCTATAGCTTGTTATGTCTCTAGTTTTTCAGTTCATTGCCCTATAAAAGGCACTTATGCTAGCACAAATCCAGCAAGACACTAGGAGAATAGCTTCGACCCATAAACCAGAGACATACATGGTGTTTCCTGAGGGAAGAAGGAACATTTGTGAAGGTCCCCCAAACCCTTCTGCTGTTATGCGCAGAGCTTAAGTCACTATATTTTGGCCTTTGGCAATCCAAGGTGCTAAAGAGGTGGAGAAGATTATTACAGTCACAGTAGTATAGTCACAGCAGAAACCCCAATCAAGCACCACTGGGTTTGGTTTTCACTTCTGCTAAAACTCATGGGACATATTCACACATATTTAGGTATCCTGTGCCGTTAAGTTAAATGGAACTTAAATACCTAAGTACCTCTATAAACACAAGCTTTATGCTTGGCCTTCAGGAAGTCATTGAGAGTTTGTGTACCTCAGATCTTTCCCTATAAAGTTGGGATGTTAGCACTTGGTAACAATAAATGAAGCTAGCGAAAGGTCCCTGTAATAACACACACAGCACTAGAGCCATATCTGCCTAACACTTTCTGTGTCACATCAATCGAGACAAATAACCCTATGCTACAAATGCAGAGAGTTGTCAGAATTTTAGGACTTACTGCCACTACAGGCAGAGCAAGATGCTGTCAGACCCAGAAAGAGATTTTGAAAGTTCCTTTAGAGTTTATAGGAACTTGCTTATACATCAGTCCCATCAAAGCTGATGGAGCAAAGCTGGATCCAGCAAGCCCACAGGAGGGCAAGTACGTATGAGTCCTTTCATCAGATGCCCACAGGAAGGCAAGTACATATAAGTCCTTTCATCAGATGCAGAGATACCTGGTCTACAGCTTTATACATAGGCCCTCTTCCCATTGTCAGACTGGCCTTTTTCTCTTAAGGGGAGATGGATCCACTATATAAAAAGACTCACTGCACCATCTAAGTCTTCACTCCAGGTCCTCCTGCCCCCATTCCCACATGCACCTTCTCCTAGTCATGATGCTCATCAGTGTCCCAGCCTTGCTGCCCCTGCCATCTCTGCCAAGGAGCTTCCCAACCCATATGGGTCATCTAAATATGTTTCTTTTTTCCCCAAGAATTCTTATAATCTGAAGTTTTCCCTCATGACAGACAGCTCAGGTGTGACCTAGGTGTAATGTGCACTTCATGTGTATTCATGTCATCCATTCAAATTTAAATCTCCTTGAAGGCCTAAGATAAAGGATATTCACACACAAAAATGTGGCGCATGTGTGTGCATATGTGACAGTAACAACTTCCATATTTTCCTTTGAAAGCAACAAGCCCTGGGGAGAAGGCATTTACTTTAAAATCACTTATTAACTGTGGATGGTACAGGTTTGTCACTGAAAAGGGTAGTTAAAATGTTTCCCACTTTTCGCTCTTGCACTTCATTAATATTTTGCATCTGTGTGGTCAGACAGAGCCATCATTTGACTTCCCAAGACAATATTTTTTCCAAAAGTCTTACTTCATCACTCTGACTTTTCAAATAAGCTGGTGGTTTTTTCCACAAATATTACACACATATACTCACACATGCACACTCGGTGCATCTGAAAAACTGGTGAGAGGAGTACGAGACACTCAGAGCCACTGACGTCTCACCTGGGGCAGGAGTCATTCCCACTCCCTCCCTTTCTGGGAGTAGAGAGCAGAGGAGAGTGTGCGGGGAGGAAATGGCATCCTTGAAATTTGCAACCAGGAACACTGTAAGCTGTGTAGATACCTCTCCGGTCTGTACGGAGAAGCATCTGCTTCCCTCTGACCCTCACATTCCAGGCCAGCTGCAGCGGCAGCTTTCCCAGTGGACCACGGCCCACAACCGCTACTATCAACATTTCAGCTGACATACATCTCTGGCAGGAACTAGTATTTCAACTCCACAGTCCAGTAATGATTTTCAGTTTTCACAGTTCTCATGTATGGTAACTACAGTGAATGGCATGACATGACAACAAAACAAAGGTTTGGACAATAAGTAATTATTTTTTTCTTGGGTTTCCCTGTTCCTTAGCTGGTTGTCCTACCACTGAAGTTTAAATTAAATTAAATTCACTGAAGTGAATTAAACCAATTCCTCCAATGTATCAGTTATCTTCTAGAACTGAAATTGCTTTTTTGGTTTTACTTTGAAGAAATTGTCCCCCCATCTTCTCCCCTTCCTTTTAGAGGTACTGCGCTGCAATCAAATATTCAGCATATGTTTGATTTAAACTAGGAAACCCTCAAAACAGTCACCTTGCTAAGCTGCTTCTAAACATCATGCTAACTTTCAAAGCTCTACAGAGACAACTGCTGATAACTGATCAATATTTCTGGTCTGGAAAATAATGTGCTCTATCCTGCTAGAAAGAAACAAGAGAAAAATTAGTGCCTTTTTTTGTCTGAAGACAATAGGAAAACACAATCTTACAGGACTATCTGTAGAATAGGAACTGGGTGTTTACATTCTCTGATTTGGCAAAGAATTTTCACGTTTCCCAAGACTAGTCACACTGTCTTGTATTTTCCATGGTGGTATCTTATTCTACATCCTCAGACACCATAAGCTTGGTGTCCAGATGCACTGAGCACTTCCAGATTCATACTGAAAGTACAGCCAAATTGTGCTTCCCTGACAACTGGTTGTGAGAAGACTCAAGTAGATCAAGGAATAGAAGAGCCACACATGAAAGTCCACCACTGCTTTTGAAAATTTCGCTATTAATGACCCTTCCTCTGAGTTTTCCCTTCTAGAGAAAAAATGCTGTACCTGCTCAACACACCAGGGCATTACGAAGCTGAAATAAAATCATAGAAATAAGACTCTTAGAAGAAGCTGCCTCAGAGGAATGATTACTTAGCAAATTCCTCCTAGGAAAGGGAAGGGGCACGTGTTACGTCTTATTGAGCCTGACTGCTGAAGTGAGACCCTAAAGATTGTATGGTACACGGAAAGGTTAGATATTTGCAAAATAGACACATTCTTAATATGCACTTTAAGTCACATGCACACTCACTAATTCTTCATTAGCCTGCTGATTCCTATGCATGAAAGGACAAAGACTACAGATTTTCCCATGTAGCCTGGGAGCCATGAGGTCAGCTTTACTGAATGAATTTATCAATAGAGTTAGAGTTTCAATTTATCTAATATGCTTTACCTAATAAGGCAGTTCCTGTCATAATTGCTGTTGTAGGGATAGGAGGTTAATCTTTTAAGTGACGGCACTGAACTCACCTGCTGAGACATGATCTGGAGCTCTCCAATAAAACATTTATGGCTTCATGCCTCCTCTGTTGCACTTAAATCTATGTTAACAGTTTCAAAAAGCTAAAAAGCCAGGCCTATGCTCTACAGTGATCAATAGCACCGCAGTTAGATATCAACGCATTCAGCTCAGTGGGATAAATGTTCAGTCTTTGGTAGCTTTAGTAGTGGGTGGAAATGGCAGATGGAATTTAAGTCTTTTGTTCAAAGGTTTTGTTCTCCTCCTGCTTTAGTGCAAAGCATTTCCCTGTGATATTTTGCCTTCTTTCCAAGAGACTTGAAACACCAATCATTTTGCTTTGTTCCCCTTGGGGGGGGAGGGGGGGGGGAAGGTAAAAATAAAAGGCAAAAAATAGTGAAGGAAAACACTTACTTCATAAAGATAGGCCATTAACAAAAAGCTTAGATCAACAGAAACAAGACCCAGCATGTCTGGACAACATCTTTTCAAACCTGAAAGCATACAATTAAATGAAACACAATTTGTAATAAATGACCTTTGAAAGTGTACCATTTAATCAAATAAAATTTGTGATAAATGATCAGAGAGAGGAAACCCCATTTTCTGGCATTAAACTACAATTGTCTTGTAAGAACTTCAAATATAGTCACATTTCCAATGGCTGTTTTTTAGCCCTGGACTCAGTACCACACTCACAATGAGGAATTGGGGAAAAAAAGCGAATAAACCACATTGCAACAAATGTAACTCATAAGGGTTGTGAAGTATAAACACTAGCAATTGGGGTGAAAGAAGAGAGTGAAGAGAGCAAGATCTCCTGGTTTCCCCTCAGCTGTACTTTCTTCCTTAGTCTAGAATTTTCTGCAGTTAAACTGTTTTGGAAAAAAGCATAGAGTGTAACCCACAATATAACACTCTGGAATTGTTTCCTCTAATCAGAGTTTGAGCATTCCCTGTGCCCAGATTATTCACATACAGTCCTCAATGAAGGCTATGGGCTTGTTAACTCAGAGTAGAACTTGACCTCAGAACTTTGAAAAGCACAGAGTTACCTGAAAGTTTCCTGGCTCTTCACTAAGCATTGCCCTAGTCCATGTGGGGCCACATCCACATCTGTAAAATTCTCCTTCTTCCCTTTGTACTTTTAACATGCTACAGAATACTGGTACAAAGTAATTTTGGGAGCAGTAGCATTTTGATCTCTAAATCTAAAGCTCATATGACCTTAAACCAAAAGAGAGCAAGAACTGGAGTCTCTTGTGGTATTTCTGATGATTGTTTACTGAAAGTCTTGAATCAGTTTTGTTCTAGGACAAAATCTGATCCAGGAGATCACAGGAGAAATCATTTATTGTGGTAACGTACTTACAAAGAACTTGCAAGCTAATATCAATATATTTTACTTTCCAAGAATACGATTTTTATACAGTGAACTCTATTAGTTTCATTGGCAGCTGGTGTTACTAGTTACTATGCATGTACAGGGAATGATTGGAGAGGCAGCAGGAGTGTTGCGAGTAATGTGGGGACAATTCTTTGTTTTGCAAAATGGATTGCTGTCTGCTTACCAGAATTCAGATCTGAAAAATCCTTCAAGCTATTTAGGTACTTGTCGCATTGCTAAGTCT